>NC_090302.1:18021590-18324621 GCF_039906515.1 Pseudorca crassidens | reverse complement strand
TTTTAGTGGGAGTGAAGTGGTAACTAACTGGGGATTTGATTTGCACTTCCCTAATGGCTAATGGTGTTGAAGATCTTTTCATGTGTTTACTTGCTGTGTGTTTATCTTCTTTGGAGAACTATGTATTCAGATCCCTTGCCTATTTTTCACTTGGGTTATTAGTCTTTTTACTGTAGAGTTTTAAGAGCTCCTTACATATTATAGATGTAAGTCCCTGATGAGATCTATCATTTGCAAATATTCTTATTATCTAAGATCGTGAGTTGCTGAAAGAAAAGGGGTTTTTATTCCTTTGGATCATGAGCTTTGGCGTCAGTTCTGAGTTGGAACATCTAAGATTACCAATTCCTAGCTGTTTGACTTTGGATTGGTTACTTTGCCTCTGTAAAGTGGGAGTACTAATTCTGAAGCTTCAGTCTGTGAGGATTAAAATAGCTAATATGTGTTTGTGTTTGTTTATGTCACAATGCTGTGCATACAGGAGGCATGGAACAACCAGGATCTGTTATTATGGTACAGTACATCAGAGAGTTCAAAGCATTTTTGTGATAATTGACTTATTTTCAAGACAACTGGGACATCTGATAAGATATTGATTATTAGTTTTATTTTGTAACCTAGATCACTTGCTTCAGGAGGTTAAGTAATAAGCCCAAGAGACATAGCAGTTACATGATAGACCTAAAGCTCAAACTGCTTTCTTCCAACTTGAAATATAATGCTGTATTCAAAGGACTTGGTGGGACATATAATGTTTTTGTGTGTAACCAGAGGATGGAAATTTCTGGGTATCGAAGCAGCAATCCAAATAAGCAGGTTGCAAGCAAGTACATTAAAACATAACCAATCAATCAAATCTCCTCTGGCTAAAACAATATCTTCCACTCCCGAATTCTATCTCGTAATGTAAATTTGCCGTTCTCTCATTAAGAGATAATGTTTATTCCCCTTCATTTAAATCTGAATTGGCCCTTTGATTTGATTTGACCAATGAAATATGGCAGAATTGATGCAGTGTAATTGTTGTGAAGAAGTCAAAGTGGTCACATGTAACAACCCACATGGAAGAGACCCATGACCCCTGGCTGAGAGCCCCAAGCAGCAGCCAACACCAACTGCCAGCCGCGTGAGTGAGGCCATTTTGGACCAACCCCAGCCAATACCAAGTGAAGCAAAATAATCACTCAGCCAAACGAAACCCAGAATCATAAGCAAGTAGACTTTTGTTATAATCCATTAACTTTTAGGATGAATTATCACATAGTAATGGGTAGGCAAAACCACTTGAAATTCTCAGGTAAGGGAGCAATGTCAGAATACCGTTTATTGACAATTGGATATAGCTAAACAAATACATGCCTTTTCTACTTGACTCAGCTCTAAGTAAGGTTTTGTTATTTCTGTTCTTTTTCTTTTTTATAAAGCCATTGAAGGTTTTATTTTTTTCCTTTTTGGCAATATATATGAGCGCTTTAATTCTAGAGAAAATATAGCTTCTAAATAGAACATCACATCTGAATTTTTACTTAATCTTTTATCATATTTTCTTTGACATTATCTCCTGAATACAATGACTGAAATTTTAAAAGGCCAAAAAATTATTCAGATGACCACAGAACACTTGTTACAATGTCCTATGACAAAATTCATTTAAAAAATAACAGTATCAAAAACTTTCTATTTCTTTTTAACATCTTTATTAGAGATAATTGCTATACAAAGTTGTGGTAGTTTATGCTGTATAGCAAAGTGAATCAGCTGTATGTATACATATATCCCCATATCCCCTCCCTCTTGTGTCTCCCTCCCACCCTCTCTAACCCACCCCACTAGGTGGTCACAAAGCACCCACTTGATCTCCCCATGCGATGCAGCTGCTTCCCACTAACTATCTATTTCACATTGGGTGGTGTATATATGTCAGTGCTACTCTCTCACTTCGTCCCAGCTTACCCTTCCCCTTCCCCGTGTCCTTAAGTCCATTCTCTACGTCTGCATCTTTATTCCTGTCCTGTCCCTAAGTTTATCAGAACTGTTTTTTTTCCCTTTAGATTCCATATATATGTGTTAGCATACAGTATTTGTTTCTATCTTTCTGACTTACTTCACTCTGTATGACAGACTCTAGGTCCATTCACCTCACTACAAAAAACTCAATTTCATTTCTTTTTATGGCTAATATTCCATTTATATATGTGCCACATCTTCTTTATCCATTCATCTGTCGATGCACATTTACGTTGCTTCCATGTCCTGGACACTGTAAATAGTGCTGCAATGAACATAGTGGTACATGACTCTTTCTGAATTATGGTTTTCTCAGGGTATATGCCCAGTAGTGGGATTGCTGGGTCATATGTTAGTTTTATTTTTAGTTTTTTAAGGAACCTCCATAGTGTCTGTATCAATTTACAGTCCCACCAACAGTGCAAGGGGGTTCCCTTTTCTCCACACCGTCTCTAGCAGTTATTGTTTGTAGAGTTTTTGATGATGGCCATTCTGACCAGTGTGAAGTGGTACCTCATTGTAGTTTTGATGTTCATTTCTCTAATGATTAGTGATGTTGAGCATCCTTTCATGTGTTTGTTGGCAATCTGTATATCTTCTTTGGAGAAATATCTATTTAGGTCTTCTGCCCATTTTTGGATTGGGTTGTTTCTTTTTCTGATATTGAGCTGCATGAGCTGCTTGTATATTTTGATTAATCCCTTGTCAGTTGCTTCATTTGCGAATTTTTCTCCCATTCTGAGGGTTGTCTTTTTGTCTTGTTTATGATTTCCTTTTCTGTGCAAAAGCTTTTAAGTTTCATTAGGTCCCACGTATTTATTTTTGTTTTTATTTCCCTTACTCTAGGAGGTGGGTCAAAAAGGATCTTGCTGTGATTTATGTCATAGAGTGTTCCGCCTATGTTTTCCTCTAAGAATTTTATAGTGTCTGCCCTTACGTTTAGGTCTTTAATCCATTTGGAGTTTATTTTTGTGTATGATGTTAGGGAGTGTTCTAATTTCATTCTTTTACATGTAGCTGTTCAGTTTTCCAAGCACCACTTATTGAAGAGGCTGTCTTTTCTCCATTGTATATTCTTGCCTCCTTTATCAAAGGTAAGGTGACCATGTATGCGTTGGTTTATCTCTGGGCTTTCTATCCTGTTCTATTGATCTATATTTCTGCATTTGTGCCAGTACCATGCTGTCTTGATTATTGTACCTTTGTAGTATAGTCTGAAGTCAGGGAGCCTGAGTCCTCCAACTCCGTGTTTCTTTCTCAGAATCACTTTGGCTATTCGGGGTCTTTTGTGTTTCCATACAAATTGTGAAATTTTTTGTTCTAGTTCTGTGAAAAATGCCATTGGTAGTTTGATAAGGATTCCATGGAATCTGTAGATTGCTTGGGTAGTATAGTAATTTTGTTGATTCTTCCACTCTAAGAACATGGCATATCTCTCCATCTGTTTGTTTCATCTTTAATTTCTTTCATGAGTATCTTATAGTTTTCTGCATATGGGTCTTTTGTCTACTTAGGTAGGTTTAATCCTAGGTATTTTATTCTTTTTTGTTGCAGTGGTAACTGGCAGTGTTTCCTAAATTTCTCTTTCAGAATTTTTATCATTAGTGTATAGGAATGCAAGAGATTTGTGTGCATTAATTTTGTATCCTGCTACTTTACCAAATTCATTGACTAGCTCTAGTATTTTTCTGGTAGCATTCTTAGGATTCTCTACGTATAGTGTCATGTCATCTGCAGACAGTGACAGTTTTACTTCTTCTTTTCCAATTTGTATTCCTTTTATTTCTTTTTCTTCTCTGATTGCCATGGCTAGGACTTCCAGAACTGTGTTGAATAATAGTAGCGAGAGTGGACATCCTTCTCTTTTTCCTGATCTTAGAGGAAATGCTTTCAATTTTTCACCATTGACAATGAAGTTGGCTGTGGGTTTGTCATATATGGCCTTTATTATGTTGAGGGAGGTTCCCTCTATGCCCACTTTCTGGAGATTATTATCATTAATTGGTATTGAATTTCGTTGAAAGCTTTTTCTGCATTTATGGAGATGATCATATGGTTTTTCTCCTTCAGTTTGTTAATATGGTATGTAACATTGATTGATTTGCATATATTGAAGAATCCTTGTATTCCTGACATAAACCCCACTTGATCATGGTGTATGATCCTTTTAATGTGTTGTTGGATTCTGTTTGCTAGTATTTTGTTGAAGATTTTTGCATCTATGTTCGTCAGTGATATTCGGCTGTGTTTTCTTTTTTTGTGTGTGACATCTTTGTCTGGTTTTGGTATCATGGTGATGGTGGCCTCATAGAATAAGTTTGGGAGCGTTCCTCCCTCTGCTGTATTTTGGAGGAGTTTCAGAAGGATAGGTGTTAGCTCTTCTCTAAATGTTTCATAGAATTTGCCTGTGAAGCTATCTGGTCCTGGGATTTTGTTTATGGAAGATTTTAAATCACAGTTTCAATTTCAGTGCTTGTGATTGGTCTGCTTATACTTTCTGTTTCTTCCTGGTTAAGTCTCGGAAGGTTATGCTTTACAAAGAATTTGTCCATTTCTTCCTGGTGTCCATTTTATTGGCGTATAGTTGCTTGTCGTAATCTCTCATGATCCTTTGTATTTCTGTTTCTGCAGTGTCAGTTGTTACTTTCGTTTTTCATTTCTAATTCTGTTGATTTGTGTCTACTCCCTTTTATTCTTGATGAGTCTGGCTAATGGTTCATCAGATTTGTTTATCTTCTCAAAGAACCAGCTTTTAGTTTTATTGATCTTTGCTATTATTTCCTTCATTTCTTTTTCACTTATTTCTGATCTCATCTTTATGATTTCTGCTAACTTTGGCTAACTTTGGGGGGTTTTTTTTGTTCTTCTTTCTCTAATTACTTTAGCAGGTGTAAGGTTAGGTTGTTCGTGTGAAATTTTTCTTGTTTCTTGACGTAGGATTGTACTGCTATAAACTTGCCTCTTATAACTGCTTTTGCTGCATCCCATAGGTTTTGGGTCGTCGTCTTGTTTTCATTGTCATTTGTTTCTAGGTATTTTTTGATTTCCTCTTTGATTTCTTCAGTGATGTCTTGGTTATTTAGTAGTGTATTGTTTAGCCTCCATGTGTTTGTATTTTTTACAGATTTTTCTCGTGTAATTGATATCTAGTCTCATAGCATTGTCGTCGGAAAAGATACTTGATACAATTTCAGTTTTCTTAAATTTACCAAGGCTTGATTTGTGACCCAAGATATGATCTATCCTGGAGAATGTTCCATGAGCATTTGAGAAGAAAGTGTATTCTGTTGTTTTGGGATGGAATGTCCTGTAAATATCAATTAAGTCCATCTTGTTTAATGTATCATTTAAAGCTTGTGTTTCCTTATTTATTTTCATTTTGTATGATCTGTCCATTGGTGAAGGTGGGGTGTTAAAGTCCCCTACTATGATTGTGTTACTGTTGTTTTCTCCTTTTATGGCTGTTCTTATTTGCCTTCTGTACTGAGGTGCTCCTATGTTGGGTGCATAAATATTTACCATTGTTATATCTTCTTCTTGGATCGATCCCTTGATCATTATGTAGTGTTCTTCTTTGTCTCTTGTGATAGTCCTTATTTTAAAGTCTATTTTGTCTCATAGGAGAATTGCTACTGCAGCTTTCTTTTGCTTTCCATTTGCATGGAATATACGTTTCCATCCCCTCACTTTCAGTCTGTATGTGTCCCTAGATCTGAAGTGGGTCTCTTGTACACAGCATATATACGGGTCTTGTTTTTGTATCCATTCAGCTAGTCTTTGTCTTTTGGTTGGAGCATTTAATCCATTTACATTTAAGGTAATTAACAGTATGTATGTTCCTATTACCATTTTCTTAATTGTTTTGGGTTTGTTTTTGTAGGTCTTTTCCTTCTCTTGTGTTTCCTGCCTAGAGAAGTTCCTTTAGCATTTGCTGTAAAGCTGGCTTGGTGGTGCTGAATTCTCTTAACTTTTGCTTGTCTGTAAAGGTTTTAATATGACCTTCGAATCTGAATGAGATCCTTGCTGGGTAGAGTCATCTTAGTTGTAGGTTTTTCCCTTTCATCACTTTAAATATGTCCTCCCACTCTCTTCTGGCTTGCAGAGTTTCTGCTGAAAGATCAGCTGTTAACCTTAAGGGGATTCTCTTGTATGTTATTTGTTATTTTTCCCTTGCTGCTTTTAATATTTTTTCTTTGTATTTAATTTTTGATAGTTTGATTAATATGTGTCTTGGCGGGTTTCTCTTTGGATTTATCCTGTATGGGGCTCTCTGTGTTTCCAGGACCTGATTGACTACTTCCTTTCCCATAATAGGGAAGTTTTCAACTATAATCTCTTCAAATATTTTCTCAGTCCCCTTCTTTTCTCTTCTTCTTCTGGGACCCTTATAATTCGAATGTTGGTGTATGTAATATTTTCCCAGAGGTCTCTGAGACTGTCCTCAATTCTTTTCATTCTTTTTTCTTTATTCTGCTCTGCGGTAGTTATTTCCACTGTTTTATCTTCCAGGTCACTTATCCGTTCTTCTGCCTCAGTTATTCTGCTGTTGATTCCTTGCAGAGGATTTTTAATTTCATTTATTGTGTTGTTCATCATTTTTTGTTTGCTCTTTAGTTCTTCTAGGTCCTTGTTAAACATTTCTTCTGTTTTATCCATTCTATATCCAAGACTTTGGATCATCTTTGCTATCATTACTCTGAATTCTTTTTCAGGTAGACTGCCTATTTCTCCTTCATTTGTTTGGTCTGGTGGGTTTTTACCTTGCTCCTTCATCTGCTGTGTATTTCTCTGTCTTCTCATTTTGTTTAACTTACTGTGTTTGGGGTCTCATTTTTGCAGGGTGCAGGTTCTTAGTTCCCGTTGTTTTTGGTGTCTGCCCCCAGTGGGTAAGGTTGGTTCAGTGGGTTGTGTAGGCTTCCTGGTGGACAGGACTGGTGCCTGTGTTCTGGTGGGTGGGGCTGGATCTTGTCTTTCTTGTGGGCAGGGCCATGTCCAGTGGTGTGTTTTGGGGTGTCTGTGAACTTAGTATGATTTTAGGCAGCCTTTCCTAATGGGTGGGGTTGTGTTCCTGTCTTGCTAGTTGTTTGGTATGGGACATCCAGTACTGGAGCTTGCTGGCCGTTGGGTGGAGCTGGGTCTTAGCGTTGAGACAGGGATCTCTGGGAAAGCTCCCGCCGATTGTTATTACGTGGATCCGGGAGGTCTCTGGTGATCCAATGTCCTGAACTCGGCTCTCCCACCTCAGAGGCTCAATCCTGACACCAGGCCGGAGCACCAAGACCCTGTCAGCCACATGGCTCAGAAGAAAAAGAAGAAAAATGAAAGGAAAAAATAGTAAATTAAAATAAATTTTAAAAAATTATTAATATAAAAAGGTAATAAAAAAAGAGAGCAACCAAACCAATAAACATATCCACCGATGATAACAAGCGCCAAATACTATAGTAATATAAACATAAAAATCAGAAGCAAATCAAATCACAGACAACAAACCCCAAGTATGCAGTTGCTCTCCAAGTCCACCACCTCAATTTTGGGATGAGTCGTTGTCTATTCAGGTATTCCACAGTTGCAGGGTACATCAGGTTGATTGTGGGGATTTAATTCACTGCTCCTGAGGCTGCATGTAGAGATTTCCCTTTCTCTTCTTTGTTCACACAGCTCCTGGGGTTCAGCTTTGGTTTTGGCCCCACCTCTGTGTGTAGGTCGCCCTCGGGCATCTGTTCCCTGCCCAGACAGGAGGGTTAAAGCCGCGGCTGATTGAGGGGCTCTTGCCCACTCATGCCAGCGGGAGGGAAGGGTATGGTAGTTACAATTGGAATGTGGGGTAGACCTGTGGTGGCAGAGGCTGGCATAATGTTGCAACATCCTGAGATGTGCCATGTGTTCTCCTGGGGAAGTTGTCCCTGTATCATGGGACTCTGGCAGTGGTGGGCTGCACAGGCTCCTGGGAGGGGCAGTGTGGATAGTGACCTGTGCTCGCACACAGGCTTCTTAGTGGCTGCAGCAGCAGCGTTAGCACTTCATGCCCGTCTCTGGTGTTGAAGCTGATAGCCGTGGCTCGTGCCCATCTCTGGATCTCATTTAGGTGGTGCTTTGCCTTCTTTGGGCACATGGGGAAGGAATCCCCTCTCCTTGCGCACCCTGAAACAATGGTCTCTTGCCTCTTAGGCAGTTCCAGACTTTTTCCTGGACTCCCTCCCTGTTAGCCTTGGCACAATAGCCCCCTTCAGGCTGTGTTCACGCAGCCAACCCCAGTCCTCTCCCTAGGGTCTGACCTCCGAAGCCCGAGCCTCAGCTCCCAGCCCCCACCCCACCTGGCAGGTGAGCAGACAAGCCTCTCAGGCTGGTGAGTGCTGGTCAGCACTGATCCTCTGTGCAGGAATCTCTCTGCTTTGCCCTCTGCACCCCTGTTGCTATGTTCTCCTTTGTGGCTCCAAAGCTTCCCCCCGCACCCCGCCTACCCCTGTCTCTGCCAGTGAAGGGTGTCCCTAGTGTGTGGAAACATTTCCTCCTTCACAGCTCCCTCCCACTGGTGCGGGTCCCGTCCCTATTCTTTGTCTCTGTTTATTCATTTTTCTTTTGCCCTACCCAGGTACGTGGGGAGTTTCTTGCCTTTTGGGAGGTCTGAGGTCTTCTGCCAGCGTTCAGTAGGTGTTCTGTAGGAGCAGTTCCGCGTGTAGATGTATTTCTGGTGTATCTGTGGGGAGGAAGGTGATCTCCACATCTTGCTCCTCCGCCATCTTGAAGTTCCCCTCTAAGGTTTTCTTTTACTATATTCCCAGGAATTCCCAGAAAAGACAATCATATTCATCCAGCCATGCCTGTTTGCATCCATCCATCCATCCATCCAACAAATATTTAATGAATGTCTGCTGATTTTCTGGCATTGTGTTAGACACTGAGTATATAGAAATGAATGAATGAGAAGCCACAATCTCCTGCTCTTGTATACAGCTAAGGAGAGGGAACAGATATTGAACAAGTAACTAAGTTGACAGACTGGAAGGAAACAGGTATCAGAAGTGCTTATAAGAGAGGATATTAGGCTTTTCTACAGGTCAGGACTAGCTTTCCTATCAAGAGCCAGTCGCTTGGAGTGTGAGAAGGTGGCTATTTCTGTTTCAGTTACTACTACTTCATCATAACAACCTCTCCCCCCATGTCCGCCAGATAAAATAGTGTTATAAAACAACAATTTTATTGTACTTAAGAATTCTGTGGGACACAGCAAAGGGAGGATGACCTGCCTTTGCTCTGTAATGTCTGGGGCATCATCTGAGCAGACTCATAAGCCACGTATCACTTGATAGCTGGATGCTGGAAAAATCTTGGGATACCTTCACTCGTATGTCTTGAATTTGATGTTGGTGTCAGCCAAGACCTCAAATGGGCTGTCAGCCACAACTCTTAAAACGTGGCCTTTCTACATGCTCTGTCCACATGGACTAGTTTGGACTTCCTCTCAGCATGACAGCTGGATGCCACGAGTAAATACCTCAGAGGAGACCTATGTAGAAGCTAGGGAATTTGCCTTCTGTGACCTCGCCTCAGATGTTACAGACGTCACTTTGTCACAGTGGCAAGTCCACTTAAATTTAAGGGGAGAGCACATAGGCCCACTGCTTTGATCAGAGCAATGTCAAAGTTACATTGTGAGAGGAATTTGTGGAATGGGAGAGTTGATTGCAACCATCTTTGGAAAATACAGTCTGCCTGAACATGTATCAGAGCAGTGTTGTTCTTCGATACTTAACTATGGGGAAACATATTTATAGTCCTTAACTTTAACAGCTACTCATGTGCAGAAGCCACGTAAAGGTTGAGAGGTTCTGGATCTCTAAGATCCAGACAGAGTATTTCAGGAACAAATTCCAAGGAAAGGAAATATACAAGATGATCCAGCAACAGTTTGTAGTGCCAGAAAGTAAAGAAGTGCTCAAGAAATAAGCAAACGTAGCCAAAGCAATCTTGAGAAAGAAAAATGGAGGTGGAGGAATTTGGCTCCCTGATTTCAGACTATACTACAAAGCTACAGTAATAAAGACAGTATGGTGCTGGCGCAGAAACAGAAATATAGAACAATGGAACAGGATACAAAGCCCAGAGATAAACCCACACACATATGGTCAACACACCTTTGATAAAGGAGGCAAGAATATACAGTGGAGAAAAGACAGCCTCTTCAGTAAGTGGTGCTGGGAAAACTGGACAGCTACATGTAAAAGAATGAAATTAGAATACTCCCTAACACCATACACAAAAATAAACTCCAAATGGATTAAAGACCTAAACGTAAGGCCAGACACTATCAAACTCTTAGAGGAAAACATAGGCAGAACACTCTTTGACATAAATCACAGCAAGATCCTTTTTGACCCACCTCCTAGAGAAATGGAAATAAAACCAAAAATAAACAAATAGGACCTAATAAAACTTCAAAGCTTTTGCACAGCAAAGGAAACCATAAGACGAAAAGACAACCCTCAGAATGGGAGCAGATACTTGCAAATGAAGCAACTGACAAAGGATTAATCTCCAAAATTTACAAGCAGCTCATGCAACTCAATATCAAAAAAAACAAGCAACTCAATCCAAAAATGGGCAGAAGACCTAAATAGATATTTCTCCAAAGAAGATATACAGATTGCCAGCAAACACATGAAAGGATGCTCAACATCACTAATCATTAGAGAAATGCAAATCAAAACCACAATGAGGTATCACATCACACAGGTCAGAATGGCCATCATCAAAAAATCTACAAACAGTAAATGCTGGAGAGGGTGTGGAGAAAAGGGAACCCTCTTGCACTGTTGGTGGGAATGTAAATTGATATAGCCACTATGGAGAACAGTATGGAGGTTCCTTAAAAAACTAAAAACAGAGCTACTATATGACCCAGCAATCCGACTTCTGGGCATATACCCGGAGAAAACTGTAATTCAAAAAGAGTCATGTACCACAGTGTTCATTGCAGCACTATTTACAGTGTCCAGGACATGGAAGCAACCTAAGTGTCCATCGACAGATGAATGGATAAAGAAGATGTGGCACATATATACAATGGAATATTACTCAGCCATAAAAAGAAACAAAATTGAGTTATTTGCAGTGAGGTGGATGGACCTAGAGTCTGTCATACAGAGTGAAGTAAGTCAGAAAGAGAAAAACAAATATCGTATGCTAACACATATATATGGAATCTAAAAAAAGAAATTGATTCTTAAGAACCTAGGAGCAGGACAGGAATAAAGACGCAGACGTAGAGAATGGACTTGAGGACACGGGGAGGGGGAAGGGTAAGCTGGGACGAAGTGAGAGAGTGGCATGGACTTATATACACTACCAAATGTAAGGTAGATAGCTAGTGGGAAGCAGCTGCATAGCACAGGGAGATCAGCTCGGTGCTTTGTGTGCAGCTAGAGGGGTGGCATAAGGAGTGTGGGAGGGAGACGCAAGAGGGAGGGGATATGGGGATTTATGTATACGTATAGCTGATTCACTTTGTTATACAGCAACAAGTAACACACCGCTTAAAGCAATTACCATCCAATAAAGATGGTAAAAAAATAAGAAATTTAAAAAAGAAATAAGCAGACAAACAAATCCTACAGTGATGAGTGTATGTCAAAAGGAGCCAACTGAAAGAGATGCCTATGGCCAAAGCGCCGACATTTTGAGCAACAAAAGAAATGAAGTAGCACTGGATTATAACCGTAAATAGAAAATAAATGTTCACGAGTCCATACTGATGTAAATAACTGAATGAATAAATAAATAAATCAGTCAGGGAAAAGAGACAAATCTCCCACCCAGAAGGATATCAAGTAATTTATGTAGATTACCTCTGCCCTCAGGGAGGTGGAGACTGATTCCCATTCCTTAAGTGTGGGTTCTATAGGGTTCCTCCTTTCCAATGAGCACAATACAGAAAGTGGATAAATAAAGGGGAGGTGTACAGTGGAGAAACCTGACAAATGGTACCTCAGCCAGGTGATCAGGGTTAACATCAACAGTGATAAGTTACATTGATAGTATGTACCGTTAATATGATGGGATGGAAATGGGACTTCACCTCTGTCGTTTTCCTACTTCAAATACACAACCTCAGTTAATCATGAGAAAAAAAACCTCAGACGAAGCCCAACTGAGGGGCTTTCTACAAAATACCTGACCAGTACTCCTCAGAATGGTCAAGATCATCAAAAACAAGGAAAGTCTGAGAAACTGTCATAGCCAAGAAGGACTTAAGGAGACATGATGAATAAATGTAATGGAGTATCCCAGATGGGATCCTGGAACAGAAAAAGGACGTTAGGTCAAAAGGAAGGAAATTGGAATCAAGTGTGGACTGTCATTAATAATAGTTTATCAATATTGCTTCATTAATTATAACAATCATACCAATGTAAGATGCTAATAATAGAAAAAACTAGATGTGAGGTATCTTGCAATTCTGTACTGTCTTCACAATTTTACTGTAAGTCTAAACCTGTTGTAAAGTTAAAAAATTAGTTTTAAAAAATTCCAAGAAAAATGTATATTTTAAAACCCTGACTTTCCCAGTTGAAAACAGAACTCATATAAACCACCAACACAGCAAAGTCAGTAATAAAGGACTCTTAATCTTTCAACATGCTGAAGCACCGGCAGCCTTTAACATTCTGATTCTCATCTTGTTCAGTGAGTGAATTGCAGCAGGGGAGTATAGGCGGTGGGCATGAAGTTGTCTGAAAACTTTTGCCCTAAGGTCTGGTGCAAAAGACCGTCTGAAGTCTGGAGCAAAAACAGTCTCAATCTATGTAAATATCAGGAAATTAAATTCCATATGTTGTGTGCCAGATGCTTTCAGCTGCCACAGCTGTGCGCAAACGGTGAGGAGACAGTTTGGATTGTCAAGCAGGAGTGTCATTCTTTGCAAAGGAGAAGGCTGTGGCTGCCAGTTAGAGGTCAAAGGGTAATATGTACGAGTGACTTGATTCCAGCAATCTGACAAGTTAAATCACTGGACAGTTGGGAATTCCTTGTGAGGCTTAAAAGTTGGAAGAACTTGTTAAGTGTGTCATGGTCTTTGGAACCGGAGATTGCCTTTGAAATGCGTTGTTTATTTTAGAAACCACATTAAAAATGCACGTGTATGACGAGGACAGGGATGGCAGGGAGATTTCCATGGTGATTAAATATGAATGGTCATTGTAGGGAAAAAAAGAACATCGTCAAATATAAAAAGAAAAAGATAATAAAGTGTGGTTATTATGAATAGAATTGATACATATGGGATAGCTTTTAAGCTTTCAACAGGTGTCCCAATCCTCTCTAATGCCTGTCCGTTTGGTTTAAATGCTTTTTAAATATGAAGATAGCAAAAAGCCTGGGAGTCACTAATATTTCAGAAATGAGTGGCAGAGCATAAACGTTTCGGGATTGGACCTAAGAAGTGATGTGTAAAAGTTCCAGGTCTAGCCGTCTGTGAGAGGATGGGAAGGTAGGAGACCGAAGAAAGGGACCATTTTCGGGAAGAGCTCTCAGTATCAGATTAGAATTCTACTTTGAGCTCTTTCACTAGATTTCTTAGCACATTGTTTCTTGGCTGTGAAACGTGAAATAGAGCTGAGGCATTGGCGTTTAAATCCCTGAATTTGAATTCCAGTTCTGTACCTTGTTAACTCTGTGACACTTGAAAAATAACTTCATCCCTTAGGACCTCGATTTCTTAATCTGTAAAATGGTACCACATCTCTCAAGTGTGGTGTAGAGAATTCAATTAGCGAGTCCATTTAAAGACCTTGCCCCAGCGTTTGGTGCTTGCTTAATAAATAGCACCTGTTTTTCTTTCTAGGACGTATACAACATTCAAAGTGACCTTGAAAGACTAGAATGCTAATCGGGAACCAACAGAGAAGGATTTTGAAAGAGTTAGCATGAGACTGAATTTAATCCAAAACGAATCAGTGGCACAGGTTGGGATGGTTCTTTGGATTCAGGTGTGGATTTGTGCAATGAGAAGCCTGAGACAAAGTCACGTTTCCAAAGTTCATGCCGTCTGGTTAGTCTAATAGGGTGTCCAATCATTTATGTAGTCAGAACACACCAATAGCTTTGGCGTTAATTCTGAACATCTCATTATAAGAGGGGTATTGACAACCTAGAATCCCAAAGAAGACTGCGCAAGATCAAAAATATTTCCAAAGTGTTGTTGCTTGGCACAGTTGCTGGGTAAGTTTCTTTTTTGTTCTTTGGTTTTTTAGCCATCGGGAACAGATGATTCATGATGTACATGATAGCCCTCTCCAAATATTTGGAAAATACCTATATAGATAACTATGAAAACCACTTAGTGGCACTTTGAGTGACAGGTCTTGAGTCATCACAAGAAATTCTCCATATCTTATTTTCTCCCGCCTTCTGAAATATCCAAAACCTCTTCCTCCATCCTCACTCTCAGCTGGTAGCCTTGCTTGATGTTTCACACACACACACACAAAATGCAACCAATCAGGAGATAATGTTCACAAGCTCCCACCCTCACATCTATCTACCTCACATTTATACCAGTAATCTATTTTCTGACCTGCTACAGACGAGGTGTTTTCAGATTTCTTAGCCAAGACCGAGATGTCTACCTCTTGCATAGACCTGTCCTCTCTCTCTCTTCTAGTCAAAGACATTGCTCTGACGATTCTCCCCTCCTTTCTCCTGCATCATTAATTTCCCTTATTTTCAGGATCTTTCCTGTGAGCATGTAAAATTGGTATTATTTCTTCCATTATCCAAAAAAATGTTTGACCCTATTTTTCCATCAACAACCATGTATGTCACTTTCCTTTTATACAAAAACTGGAAAGAGTTTCTAATTTCTCTCCTTCCATTCTCCCTTGAACTCACTTCAGTCAGACTTCCACCCACACTACTCCACCAAAACCACTCTTACCAAAGTGATCAGTGATTACTGTGTTGCTGATGCCAATGGTCCGTTCTCCGCCCTCATCTTGCTTGACTTAGCAGCATTTGGTACTGTTGATCTCTCCTTCCTCTTTGAAACACTTCATTGTCTACCAGGAAATTCCTTTCACCTAGTTTTCTTCCTTCCTCTCTGGCCTCTGGCTGATCCTTCGTTTCCTTTAAAGATTCTTCCTAATCTCTTCATTTCTAAGCATTGAATGTCTAGGACTCAAATCTAGGATGGTGTCTCTCTGTCTCTACTTACTCACTGGTTAAGCTTGCACCATGCCAGTCCTTTAAGATGCCATCTCTTTGATAACTCCAAGGTTTTACCTGCAGCCTGGTGATATAACCCCTGAACCCCAGGGGGGGTTTATAACCAGCTGTCAACCCAGCATCTCCACACAGGTGTCTCATTTGGTATTTAAAATGAACTGTCAAAATGGAACTTCTACTATTTCTCCACCATACCTGTACCAAACTTGCCCTACCCATAACATCATTTTGTACATTGTGGATCATGGAAAGGCCACCTTTTTCTTTCCTAAGGCCAAAGCACTTATAATGTTTTTCTCTCTCTCTCTCTTTCTCTCTCTCCCCAGCCCCATCCCTCCCTTTTTTCTCTTTGTCTCCAATCCATCCATCTTTGACTTTACCTTCTTACCATTTCCACTGCTGTCTCCTTGGTCCAAACTTCCGTATCCTTTCACATGGATTATTTTAATAGCCCATGATCTGTTTAACCTGTCTCCACTCCTGCTCCCTTCAAAATGTGTTCAACGTAGCAGCTAAACTACTCTTTTTAAACTTAAGTCATAGCATGACACTCCTTACTCAGATCCCTCTATAGGTAACCTCTCCCATTCAGAGAGTGAAAGCCAATGTCCAAACCATGGCCAGTCGGGCACTACCTGCTCTGCCCATCACCTTTGTCCCTTTGACCATCTATCCTAAGTATTCTTCTTTTTTTGCTCTCCACTTCAGCCACATTCCTCAACACTTCAAGTATCCTGTCACCCTTGAGACTTTGTGCTCGTCGTTCCATCTACTTTGAATGCTTTTCCTTCAAGTAGTTTCATGACTTCCTTCAGGTTTTAACAGTGGCGTCATCTCGTTTTGACCCTCTCTGGCCATTTACCTCTCACACCTCCAACAGTTCCTGTCCTCCTTTCTTGTTTTATTTTGTTCTCCTTAATATTTTTCTAACAGTAACATAGTATGTGTTTTGTTTGGGTTTTTCCCCTAGAATATGAGTGTCCACAATGTTTGTCTGTTGTTCACTGACACATTCTCAGCACCAAGAACAGCCCCCTGGCTTATAGTATGTATTCAACAAATATTTAATGAACAAGTGACTGGCTGGAAGGATGGATAGATAAGCTAGACTTCTTAGGAAGGTGGTAAGCTCCCTGTCATTGGGCATGTATCGTTCAGGGATGCTGAATATACGCCTGTTGCATAGGATTGGTTATTTCCAGCTCCATGATTATAGGAATGTTACAGCTTAAGCGATTTGGAGATTTGGATGTAACTATGTGGTATTGACAATTATAGAGGATAAAACAGCATGACATAATGTTTACACCCTAAAATAATCATGAAAGTGTAGATGGCATAACCTCATTTTATGGGTGAACCACTTGTGTCCCAGAAGTTTCAAATAATCTGTTCTATGTTACATAGCTAGTAAGTGATAGCAGAGAGAACTAGTGGAAGTAGCTCTCTCCAATAAACCACACTTAACCATGGGTCTGTGTAAAAGTCTGGGTCTGTGTAAAATCGTGTGGGCAATAATAATTATTTTTTACCACTGCTCCTGTAGTTGAAATTTAATTTAAAGAAGACTCATTTTATATTGATTCTGAGGAAGTGTTTCTTGCATTAGGCATATGTGCTTTTGGACCTGTGTAAATTATTTTTTAAAGTATCTTTTACTACAGTGTTTCCTAAGAAAGAGAAAATTTTGGACATGGTTCCAAAAGGAGTGTCATGCTTTAATTTATTTTATATATGGAAGCAGGTAGAGCATTTGAAAAACATTCTGCCTTATTGTCCTGAGCTAAGAAGTAAGATCTAGATCTCATGCTGTTCCTTTTACCAAGGGTTATAGATTTGATCGCAGGAAGGTGAGGTAATGAGGCCCAAGGAGGTGATGATTCAGCAGCTGAACCACAAACAGACCCTTAAAAACTCCTGAATTGGAGACCAGAGTGCTCACTTTCTTCTGTGGTGACAAGGGAGTGACCTGGGGTTTGGCTCATAAAACCCTCGTCCCTTGGGGCCTTGTGAAGAGCACAGGCAGCTTCTGTCTTTGGGTAGCTGAACCCTGGAAGGGGCGGGAAGAACAGTTCAGTCCTCAGGTGGCGGTTCCTCCCCTTAGGTACAAAGTACATTTTACTAATGCTTTGAAATGGAAAGAAAACCACATCTTCAGCTCCTGAGGGAAATTCAACATGTTCAGTATCAGGGATGGTCACATCCTGGGTGTTGTCCCTGAAGTCTTCTTGGGATTCAACCCAGCCACCCGGCCTCTACTCCAGCCCTCACTTCCATCTGGCAACATTACTGGTCAAGCTGGCATGTACCCCTAGTGATAATTTTAAAACCACATCTCAACCTACACTGTCCATGTTGAGAGACTGAGTGACTACATCTCGCCCCGCTCCTTTTCCTTTTTCGTTTTCAACCCACATGGAAAATTCTCTCTCTTAAAAAGGGAAAAGTCATGGGCTTCTGACATCATTATGGAGAGTGTGTGGATCAGAGTGTAGGGACTCTGATGCATTTGCTTACAGAATGTTGGGAGGAATGAGGGGCGTGTATGTGAATCACTCAACACAAGGTGAAAATATTGGTGGAAAAATCCAGCCACTGGATGACTCTGAAGTTTATTTAAATATAGTGTCCATGACCCATGTTTCCAGAGAACTTGAAACAGTGGTTTCCATTGACCACACAGTCCGAATTCCAAAGAATCACATACTTAAGCGTTCCTTTATGGACTTGACACCAGAGGAGGAGGAGGAGAGAGAAGGGACCAAAATAGTTCAGAGTGATATGTAAATAGCTTAGGCGTGTGTGTGTGTGTGTGTGTGTGTGTGTGTGTGTTTGCAGAAGCTTGTTGACCTCAAGGGGATACAAAATATTTGGGGCCCGCCAAGGTATATGGTTTCCTTTTACGTTACTCTTATCATATTGGGAAATCTTTCAGCCTCCCCAGCATCCAAGACACAAAGAGCTTAAGACACAAGTTTGCCAACAAAAACTACCGTTTCCAATGTCACTCCTGTGGGGCCCAGCTCAACACCACTTGTCAAAGTAGCTTCCTGTACCCATTGCTCATCAAATGTCCTTTGTCTCTGTAATATGCTTGGCTCCTAGTTTTAGAAGCTGACATTTTCTAACGGGGGGCTTTCTGTTGATGCTGGAGGGGAAAAGGGCGATACAACAAGGGTGGGTTTCCTAAGTGATTCTGAACTTTCAGTGTGTAATGGTCACAGAACCTGGGATTTTTCAGCTATTTTGTGCAACTTTGGAGTTTTACAGAAAGCTCTCTTGGCCCTCCTCCAATTTTCTCTCTGTTTTGTTGGATGTGGTTGACCTGTTAGGACACATACTCCCAATTTCCTCTCCTCCCCCTTGTTTGACGAACATCCTCATACTATTTACCTTTTGTATTTACCCCTTATAGGCCATATTGGATTTGTGAGACCTTTGGTTTTCTGGGTTCAACTTCTTAGAACCCATTTCTTTTTTCAGTCAGACTTTATGCTGTCTTCTGTGTCTGGATTTTTAAGAGCAATTGAGGTGGGGAAGGTATAGTTGATCTCTCTGAAGAAAACGTCATACTGTCCTGATCTACAGTCTCCATCCTACAGCTCTCCTCTGTTCTCTCCAAATTTTTCTAGAAAAGTTGATCTTTAACCTTGCTTTTACTCTAACCTGGCTTTTACTCTAACCTTGATATCTTTAACCTTGCTTTTACTATAAACTAATTATATGTACACTTGATATCTTGATATCTTTAACCTTGCTTTTACTATAAAGTAAACTAATTAACTGTGAAATTTTATTCATTCCTTCATTCAGTGAGCCCCTATTATGAGTTTAATTATTTTCTTCTCCTCTGGATGGTTCTTCTGCCGCGAACAATTTTCTCTCTCAAACCTGCTGCATTTGATAAATATAAATCATTTTCCCCCTGGAGATAGCCCATATTGCTACAATGAATCAACTTGAGTCTGGTCTAGAGTACTCAAATGTCACATTTGAGGTAGTCTTGGTGACCTGAAAATGAATGAATGCCTTATCCCATACGGCTTAGAACAGTGAAAGTCATTGGTAACTCCAGTATAACCCTCAGTGATAGTTTTCCAGTATGTCCAGGGATAACCTCTTGCAACACTCACTTATTTGGTTTTATCACAAGAACGTTTTGAGTATCTAAATCCAAATTATGTCTAGTGAACACTTGTACCCTTTTCAAGTCTAAATTTTTCGCTCTGTTCTTTTTCATGGGTTCTCTAACTGTATATTCCACTGTTTACTGGGCAGCCCGAACTTGGATTCCCACAGGAGTCTCTAACTTGGCCTGCGTGCCTAAAACTGAGCTCATCGTCCTCTCCCTCTACTCCTATCCCAGTGGATGGTAGGACCATCCACAAATCACTTAACCAGAAACCAGGAAGTTATTCCTGACACACTTTTATCCTTTACACCTTAGCCCTACCATCCCCAGAGCCCTAGAAAGGCTGCCTCTTCAAACTTCCCTACATCTGACACCCCCACTCCATCTTGCGGGTGTTAGGCCTTTTATACCATTTGTGCAATTACAGTAACCTCCTAACTGGCCTCTGTACTTATTATACCCCTTCTATTCTATTTGGTAACCACACTCGATAGCTTAAATCCTTCACTAAGAAGTTCCTCATTGTCCTCAAGAGACTTTCAAGTGATTCTTTTTGTTAGATACAAGCCCATCTCTCTCTCTGATAGCATGGCCTTCCATAAGCACTCTCTGCTATAAACATACTAAACCTCCTTTAATTTTTCATATGAGTCGTGCTTTCTCGCTCAAAGATGTCCTTGCCTTTCTCCATGCTTCTGCCTTTGCTTTGGGACCCTCTCCAGGGGCACAAATCCTGGTATCCCCTTAACACCTCCGTGCTGAATTCATTCATTATATGATTATTGAGTCTCTTCTCTATGTTAAGTGCTATGCTAGGCATTTGGGATCAAGAATAAAACACCATCAGAGGTTTTACAAGTTCGCATACAGGTTGCTCTTACATGCCCAAGATGAGTGCGTGTTTACTACAGTAACAATTTGGAACCTTGCTCTGTGATCACAGTGTAAGCATTTGTGGGTTTTTTTGTTGTTGTTTATTTGAGGAAAATAGTTTTATTCTAATGTATTTTCCATCTGATCATCAAGTATTTTTTCCATGCTTTCTTTTTTTAATTAATTTTTATTGGCGTATAGTTGCTTTACATGTTGTGTTAGTTTCTGCTGTACAGCAAAGTGAATCAGCTATACGTATACATACATCTCTTCTTTTTCGGATTTCCTTCCCATTTAGGTCACCACAGAGCACTGAGTAGAGTTCCCTGAGCTGTACAGTAGGTTCTCATTAGTTATCTATTTTAAGCATTTGTAGCAAGGACTGTTGTTAGGGTTTTTTTTTGACAGTTACAAAAATAGGAAATCTTCTGTTTAGACCAGAACTTGAAGTTCATCTATCTTATCCCCCAACAAATGCTTTAATCTCCTCAATAAAAGTCTCTACATGTGGTCTTTCAGTCTCTGCTTGGATATTTCCTATTGAGAGAATCCCATCCCAACTTTGAAGAGACAAAGAGTATTGCGTTTAGAACTCAATGATAAGTGTTCAAACCCTGCTTCAGTCATGCATTGATCATAAGAATGCAGCTACTTCAATTTCCCTCTCTGTTCATCTCTGTATTAGAATGAACTGTAGATTACAGGGCTAGTTATTGAAAAATGAGAGAGAAAGTAATGTGAAAATTCTCAGCACTGCAACTAACACATAGTAGATGCACAATAAACAGTAGTACTGTGTGATGCTCTCTCCTTTATAAAATACCTCTTAGGACTTCACTGTTGCGTGGCGTTTCTGCTTTTATATGTGGCTAGTAGCTATAAACTTTGACATCTTGCTTATTAAATCTAACTAACACCCCCCTAGAGATGCATAACCAAGTAATTTTGGCATGCAAAGTAAAATACAGCAAATGTTATTGCTAGGATTATTCAGCCGCCAGGATGTCTTATAGCAGTACTCAGATGATGGGTTACATAGGAAACTCTGGGGTAAATAAAATGAGTTTTTGCAAACTTGTAAGTGGTTCATTTAACCTTATTCTTCAGGGAGAGAGAAGAAAGGCTTCACCTACCTCCTCCTTGAAAGAATGAATGTTAAAATTTTGCATTCAGCAGCTCAGGAAATTTTTTTTTGTTTTTTTTTTCTATTTTACTTTTTTTATAAAAAAAGATCTCTTCTTAGCCTCTGGACACATTCACAGAGATCAGAGAAAATAAAAATATTAAAATATTTTTATTGTCTTTTACAAATCTTACCCCTGCTAGAATGTTAGCTTTGTAAGATAAGAACTGTATGTATATTCTTCAATGTACTAACACTGGCAAACTGAACAGAACTTGGCCCAGAGTAGTTAAAATAGTTCTTTTTAAATATGCTGATATTCTTATGTCAAGTAAGTACTTTAGCAAAACAGTCTTCATTCTAATGTCTTACGTGGAATGGGCGACTGAAATGGGAGAAAAGGACAAGTGTTCAGACACTTACGTATGAGGCTTTCAGCATCTTGTAGAAAAAGACAAAAAAATTTAAGGAGCAAAGTAAAGATTGGATGTCCAAATAGAAACTCATAGTTAACCTATAAAGTAGTTTTCAGCCTTTTAACATGACAATGTAGATAGATTTGCTGACATGAAATAATGCTAAAAATACAGTTTTGGTTGAAGAAGGGTATATGTATAATGACATACCACATTTTTGTGGTATTTCTTTTCCTTTCGATTATTCTATGTGTTAACTTTATATTTTTTATAAAATCTTTTACACGATGTTGATTAGAGAAGACTTTTCCATCAGGAAAAGAATTTCCTATCTTTTTAATTTGTGACAAATGTAGTTTTTGCAATTGACGTTGTCCTGCACCAATTTCCTGCAGAAGATTTTATTGACATATACCTTGCTTGACTACCCCAGTTGGGCAAGATCATCTCAAAAACTTCTGAATGTTTAGCTATTAGTAATCAGTTGTATTGGATGTATTTAGTATATATTGTTCTCTTTGGAAAACTCAGTTTGAACTCATGTTGGGGAATGGCCTTAAATTTCTCCGTCTAAAAAAAATTCTCTAATTCTTGCTGTCTCCCCACCCCAAACCACCCCCATTCTTTAGAATGATGTTAGCATAAAATCCACATTGCTTCTTAAAAAAAAAAAAAAAAGATGAAATTAGCTATTCTTTGGCAGAAAAAAATAATTTACTATAAAAAGTATCTTAAATATGTGTTTTGATTATCAGAAGATAAAGAAAAATAAATTTAGACAATATTTTTTCAGTGTCAGAAATAAAATGTGCCCTTTATTGTTATTGGTTTTTTTACTTTTTTATGGAAATATCGTTTACTTACAATATTAGTTTCAGGTGTACAACATACTGATTTGATATTTTTATAGATTATACCCAACATAAAGTTATTATAAAATACTGGCTATATTCCCCGTGCTGTACATTACATCGTTGTATATTATTTGTTTTATACATAGTAGTTTGTATCTCTTAATCCCATTTATTGTTAATGATACATATAAAAAAAATCTATTCAACATTGAACGTGGGGTTTGGGGGCATACAGGGAAAATATGTCATCACCGTTGTTTTTGATATACTCTTAGACTCCCCCTCCTCCATAGAGTAGAATGGAAACCACCATTCTACTCTATGTTTCTATGAGTTTGTCTATTGTAGGTACTTCATATAAGTCCAGTCATGCAACATTTGTCCTTCTGTGACTAGCCTATATCATTTACCATATTGTCTCCAGGTCCATTCATGATGTTGCATATGGCAGGATTTTCTTAGCACTGAATAATATTACATTGTACATATAAGCACATTTTCTTTATCCATCTGTCAGTGGACATGTATTGAGTATTTTGAATAATGCTGCAATGACTATGAGAGTGCAGATACCTCTTTGCGATCCTGATTTCGATTCTTTTGGACATATACCCATAAGTGAGATTACTAGATCATATGGTAATTCTGTTTTTAATATTTTGAGGAATTGTCTTACTGTTTTTCATAGAAGCTACACCATTGTACATTCCCACCAACCAACGGCGTACCAGGGTTCCAATTTCTCCGTATCCTCGCCAACAGTTGTTATCTTTTTTTGTTTTTGTTTTGATAGTATCTGTCTTAACACAAGTGAAGTGATATTTCCTTGTGGTTTTGATTTGCATTTTCCTGATGATTAGTGATATTGAGCATCTTTCCGTAAATCACTTATTGGTGATTTGTGTGTCTTCTTTAGAGGAATGTCTATTCAAGTCCTTTGCCCATTTTTTAAATTGTTTCTTTTTCTATTGAGTTGTTAGAATTTGTTATATATTTTGAATATTAACCCCTGATTAGGTATATGATTTGCAAATATTTCCTCCCTTTTCATAGATTGCATTTTTACTATGTTGATTGTTTCCTTACTATGCAGAAGTTTTTTGGTTGTTATAGTCTCACTTGTCTATTTTTGCTTTTGTTGCTTGTGCTTTTGGCATCATCTCCAAGAAATCATTACCTAGACCGATGTCATGAATTTTCCCCCATGTTTTCTTCTAGGATGCTCACGCTTTTAAAGTCAATAAGTGTTAACTGAGTCATTTGATCCCAGATCTGTACTTGATGGGCCATTGATGAGAGGTGTCACAATTAAAGCCTGTGGGCCTCTATTTGTGCACCTGGGAAATGGGAGTTGCTATCTGACACACACTTCTCAAGGTTGTTGACAGGATTTAATGAGATGCTCTCTGTAGAACTGCTCTGTAAGCTGTGAAGTGTTAACACAGCAGTGAGATAAGTTTTTGTTGAAAGAAACACAGCTTGGCTTGAGGATGCTGTTAATTGCTGTTAATGGGGATTAACATTTGTGACAGTTTTTGATGGCAAATTAAATCAGTCACCAGCCTCAAAAAGCCCCTGGCCCCCAGCCCATCACTCCACTCGATTTTCATTGCCACACTTTTCACTACGTATTTGATGTTTCTTGTGTATTCTTTCGTTATGTCTGTTTCCCCGTATTATAATGGGGCTGCCACACGAGTGGAGACCCTGTCGATCATACTCAGTGATCTATTCTCAGTGTCTGAAATAGTCATGGTCACAGAGTGGCCACCTCATGTGTGATTATGGAATAAACAAACAGATGCATGAATAAACAGACTTGTATGTTCTGGGGACTAAGAATATTTGGAAAAAAAAAAGGTACTTATTTCTATTTTCCAGATCAAACTCAGAGAGGTTGAAAATAGTTAGAAGATGACTCTAAATCCCATGTCTTCTTTTTTCAGCGTATTGTAAGTAGTTGTCTTGTGTGGTGTATCAGTCTGTTAAGGCTGCCATAACAAAGTGCCACAGACTAAGTAGCTTCAAAAAGTGAAATTTATTTTCTCAGAGCGCTGGAGGTTACAAGTCCAAAATCAAGGTGTTGATGGGTTAAATTTTCTTCTCTGAGAACCCTCTCTGATTTGTAGATCGTTATCTTCTCCCTTTGTCTTCACATGGTCTTCTCTCTGTAACTGTATCCAAATTTCCTCTTCTTATAAGAAAACCAATCATATAGGAATAGGGCTCACCCTAATGGCTTTTCTTAAAAACTTAAGTACCTCTTTAAAAACCTTATATCAAATGCAGTCACATCCTGAGATACTGGGAATTAAGGCTTTAGTATATGAATTGGAGGCAGGAGGACATGATTCAGTCCATAACAGGTGGTGATTTGAAATACCTGGCTAGTCCTGTTACACCTTACATGCTAATGTCTAATTATTTTGAAAGACTTTCTGTAAGCATTATCACCCAGGATTCTCATACCTACAATCTGAAGTGTCCTGGGAAGATCTCTTTTTGAAAATGAAGACAAGGCAACTCTTTTCTTCTTTTTGAAAAAACATACTGATCACCTACTTTATGCTAGTCACTGTCTTAGTTAAGGGTCCAGGAGAATAAATAAGACAAGCAGAGTACTTACTTTCAAGGAGTATCCAGTCTAGTAGAGGAAGAGGACGAGTCAACAGAGAAGAACGACGCAGGGTATTCTCTGCTGTGACGGAAAGAAGCATGGTACTCTGTTGGAGCACAGAAGGGCAGCTAATGGACTTATGGTGAGGTAAGCCTTCCAAAAGGGAGTAATTCCTACAGAGACTTGAAAGGCAAGGTAGACAGGCAGGGGTAGAGAGGGGTAAGTATAGAGGATTTAATGGTGGTCACCCCAAAAGATATGTCCGCTGGAACCTCAGAATTTGACCTTATTTGGAATAAGAGTCTTTGCAGATATATGTAAGGTGAGCATCTTGAAATGAGATTATCCTGGATTAGGGTGGGCCCTAAATCCAATGACAAGTGTCCTTCTAAGAGACAGAATGGGGAAGACAGCAACAACAGAGAGAGAGGCCATATGAAGTCAGAGCAGAGAAATTGGAGTGTTTGTCTACAAGCCAAACAACGCCAAGGATTGCTAGCGGTCACCAGAAGCTCTTGTGGTGCATGAGCTTCTGGTGAGGCATGGAAAGGATCCTCCCTTAGAGCCTCCTGCCAGTACCTTGATTTTAGACTTCTGGAGTCCTCAACTATGAGAGAATAAGTTTCTGTTGTAAGCGATACAGTTTTTTTGCTGATTTGTTATAGCAACGCTAGGAAACTAATACAATAAGTATTCTAGATGGGAAATAGCATTGCAAAGTTTTAGTGGCAAGAATCTTGGCATGAACTACAGGTAGTCTAGGCTGACCAAGCACAGTGTGGATCAGTGGTGATAAGGGAACACCTGCAAAATAAGTTGGGACCTGACCTTGATGGGAAAGTCACTGGAATAAGTCACTTTCACATTTTGAGATCTGAATTCCCTTTTCAATAAAATGAGATGGTTGGGCTCAATATCTTTAAGAACTCCTTAAATTAAAATAATAGCACTTCTACAAAGTCAAATAAATAAAATTGATTTGGTATGGTAGTGAGAACATACCAGAAAGTCCAACATAAGTTAAAATGTAAATTCTTACTAAGAAAACAAACAATATCTGAGCCCTCTTTCGTTTCCTTCTTTGTCCTTCCATCTACTTCTACTTCTGCCCAGGTCTTTATTAAACCAGAAGATGGAATCTTCTGGAATCTAAGAAGATGAAGAGTGAAAGCCTACATGTGAACAGGCCATGCTGGGGTCAGATTTTATTTTTCAGTGGCTCTTGGGAGCCATCTCAGTTCCTTCTCCATTCATAGTCCCTTGCTTGATTCCCAAGCCATGGGGGGGAGGCATAAAGCGTCATCACTGGCTTGACGGATCTCAGAGTCCAATGGGGCAGACAAGCAGGGAACAGATAATTATAACCAAAAGGTGTATCCATGGCACTGAGGAGCAATAGAGAAGGGGCAGGAGAAATGCAAAAAACTTCTCGGTGGAGGTGACCTGTGAAGATAGAAACCATGGGCGCAAAGGCACAGAAGCTTGAAGCAGCATCGTGAATTATAGCAACGTTCAAGGCAAGGAGACACAGTCACAGGTAGCAAGTGGTGAGACAGAGAGGCGGGATGGATTTCTCATGACTTCGCTGGCCATTGAGACTTTCTGATAGCGTCCACTGTCCTGTCCGGTCCTCGGATTTCTGTGCGACACCTAAATCTGTTACCCTCATTAGCCCCGCCCATCCTCCTGTCTTTGTTCGTGTAGAACTCACCGTACAGCCACAGACTCTCCTTACTCAGTTCCCAGGTCAGTGTTCCTACACCATTAAGGAGGACCCTCTTTGTTCCCAGAGACAGAAAACCAACTTGAATTAGTTTATGCAAAAGGAAGGAGGTGTTTGTTTGTTTGTTTGTTTGTTTTTGTCTGATGTAACTGAGAAGGACAGGAGTTAAACTGGAAAAGCTAGAATGGTTTCTCCATGAAGCCACTAGCAGCTTTAGTGATCAGATTTTCCCAAGAAAAGAAAGGGGGAGATTTTTCCTCCTGGTTTCAGTTGGGAAACAGAAATCACAGTCTAGAACACTTACTGGCTCAGTGTCAGCCAGTCATTGTGTTGAGCGGTGTTTCCTCTAGAGTACACGTTACTGAGGGGAGGGAAGGTGGGAGCTGGGGGAAAGGAGGAATGGCTGGATGACTGCTTAGAGTAGGAGTGGAAGGCGTCGGGTAGGGCAGCATAGACGCGGACCCTGGGATGGTTGTCGTGAGCTGTGAGGCCATCCTAATTTGTGTCACTGCACGATCCCTTCCTTTTAATACGCACCTTTTAATACAGTGGGTCCTCATGCAGAGCCTGTTGCTGAGTCCCACAGACCTTCCTGAAATGCAGTTCTAATGAGCATGGAAGGCTGACTTTGTAATCACAGTGAATTGAGAGAAGACAGCCAGAACTGTGGGTGAGGAAGCAGGAGGAGGCATTCGTTGGAGGCAGGTAGGGACAAGGGAAGAGAGGAAGAGAGCTCCACAAAAACAGACCCATCAGGTCCCCTTAATGGAAAAGGAGACGGCTCAGCACCCCTCAGGGATGTGCTGAGAGCATCCCTGTGGGACCAGAAGACCTCTGATGTCCCTCCAAGGTAGAACACTCAGCGAGGCTGGGTTTGTGGCGTCAAGAAGCAACACCTGGGCAACCTCTCACCGGCATGTAGGATCACTCGTGGCTCTGATGGTACCCCCACCCCCTGACACCTACATGGCAGGTAATAAAAGTCAGGGATGCCTTCTCCGGAGGGCAACACAAGGTCATACCGGCCCATGCCTGAGTTCAGACCAGGTTTTTGGAGTCAGGTGGGCATGCGTAGATATTTTTAAGCTACAAGACTCAGTGACACTAAAAGAGCCAAACAGCTGAACCTTTCTTCCAGTTTTCTGAAGACACACGTCAGTGTGCAGGTTTGAGTGAGGAGTTATGTTCCCTTGGTCCTCAGCCTGGGCCCCTCTGTGGCTCTGCCAGAGGTGGGGATTCGTGGGAGGACACAGCTCATTGTGGCGAACCTCAGCTCCCTGGCATGTCTGGCTCTGGCAACCACCAAAGGTTAAAATAATTTTAATAAAGTCTTAATGAACAGCTCAAAGCCTCAGAGTTATTCCTAGGTCAGTGGAGTTTAAGGCAGAATTCTGGGATCAGTCCATTTTGTTAGAGCCATTTACTGTCATGGTTCATGTCAACCACTTACCCACAAAACATTGGCAGGGCATTAAAATTCATATTTATAGTAAGGATAAGAGTGTTCATCATGTGCCAGGAACTGTGCTAAGCACTTTGCAGACATGATCTCATTTAGTCCTCAAAACAGTGCTGGGAGGGTGCTCTTACGGTTATCCCTGTTTTACAGATGAGCACACTGAGGCTTAGCAAAGTTAAGTAACTTTCCCACAGGGACTAGAGAGTAAATGGCAGTGAGTGGACTCAAAGCCAAGTCTCTCATACCAACCGCAAGCCCATGTGTTTTGTATGTTTGCTAATTTTTTGCTATGTAGTATGTAGTCCTTACCCATGGATCAGGCCCCGTGTTACTTATGGGGACACAGAGATAAATAAAATCATATTTCTGTCCTCAAATTGCTCACAGTCTAATAGAATAAATAAGTAAACCATTATAATATAGTAGCATATTTAAAAATGTCCTAAGGCAAACCTGGAGAAGCTGTGAAAATACTGAGGGAAGGCGATGAACCCAATCTAGGGCATCAGGGGTTTCCCGGCAGGGATGATTCTGAGCCGGGTTTTGAAGGACGAGTAAGACTTGGTCGTTTGAACAAAGCAGGAATGGAGTGATCAAGTCATAAGGAATCAAATTTGCTGTATTTAGGGAGCTTCCAAGTAGTGCAGTAAAGCTTGAATTTACATTAAGCAACAGGGAGCCAGTGAAGGAGTTTATCCAGGGAGAACTCAGAGCTGCATATGTAGAAGTTCACACTGGCAGCACCTTGGGCCACTGGCAGCAGCAAGCTCAGAGCTGGGACTCCGGTTAAAAGTTGGGCAGCCACGCGTACTGTGTCTCTTTTGGCATCGGTGGGCATGCTGCCTGTGTGAAAACTGACACGTGTGGCCAGTGCCTGGCTCACAACGCACCTGTTTTCGATCTGCTCGTTTGCACCTTAGAGGGTCCGACTAGTCTCCTGTAGGTCCCTGCAAAGTTATTCAGGCACAGAAATTGAAAAAAATATCCTAAAGTTTGTTTTTTTGTGGTTGCAGCTGATTAAAACCACATTTGTCAGAGTGTAAGGAGGAAAATACCCCGATATTTGAAGGCAGCGTGTCAGAAGAGGTGAACGATTAGGTGTCTTCATCTGTACTGCGATATCCTGTGCTGACCCAGAAACTGGCCTGCTGGAATTCTTCCTGAGGCTAGGAATATAAGGAAAGATCCTTGAGTCATGGAAAGTCTCCCCGCAAAGCACCACCACCTCTGGTGGGACAGTTAAGCTGCTTGTATCTTCCCATGAGCCCACATCTTTCTTCTCCCACAACTCCTGTGAGTGTGGCAAAGGTTCACATCCTGCTTTGCCTCCAATAGGGGAAGAAATAAAGTGGAGGGAAAGGAGCTGGTGTGATTGATTTATGAGAAAAGAATGGTTAAAGGAACTATGTAGTGCATAGTTGGACAAAGAGTTAAGGAAAACAACAGGAACGTTTGCACCTTTGGAGAGCGGCTCTTGGGAGATGTCAGGGGAAAGTGGTACAGGTGATGGGAGACAGAATTCAAAGAAAAACGGGAGAGAGAGAAACGAACAGGTAGTGCCTTTCTGCAGACGAGAGTGTATGGACATTGATTAGTTTAGTATTCACAGTCATATTGTGAGATATTATTAGTCTCCTTTATGGAAAAGCAACTTCCACTCAGAAGGGTTAAATTATTAGTGCCCGAAGTAACACAACTAGTAAACAATGCAGGTGAGTTTTTGAACTCAGGTGTGTTAGACTCCCAACCTCTTGTTCATGAACTTACCACATAAGCAGGGAATCTGTATTTTTTATTACAGTTGATTTACAATACTGTGTTAGTTTCAGGTGTAGAGCAAAGTGATTCATTTAAATATATAGGTATATATCCATATTATTCTTTCAGTTATTTTCCTTTAAAGTTTATTACAAGATACTGAATATAGTTCCCTGTTCTATGCAGTAAATCCTTGTTGTTTATTTTATATATGGTAGTCTGCATTTGTTAATCTCTTGCTTCCCAATTTAGCCCTCCCCCACCTTCCCCTTTGGTAACTATAAGTTTATTTTCTATGTCTATGAATCTGTTTCTGGTTTTAAAATAACTTCATTTGTGCTATTTTTTAGATTCCCCGTATAAGTGATATCATATAATATGTCTTTCTCTTTCTGACTTACTTCACTAAGTATGATATCATATAATATGTCTTTCTCTTTCTGACTTACTTCACTAAGTATGATAATCTCTAGGTCCATCCATGTTGCTGCAAGTGGCACCATTCATTCCTTTTTATGGCTGAGTAATATTCCATTGTATACATGTACCACTTTTTCTTTATCCATTCATCTCTTGATGGATACTTAGTTTGCTTCCATGTCTTAGCCACTGTAAATAGTGCCACTGTGAATATTGGGGTGCATGTATCTTTTAGAATTAGAGCTTTCATCTTTTCTGGATATGTACCCATAAGTGGGATTGTTGGATCATATGGTAACTCTATTTTTAGTTGTTTAAGGAACATTCATACAGTTTTCCATACTGGCTGCACCAATTTACATTCCCACCAACAGTGCAGGAGAGTTCCCTTTTCTCCATACCCTCTCCAGGATTTATTATATATACACTTTTTGCTGATGGCCATTCTAATTGGTGTGAGGTGATACCTCATTTTAGTTTTGATTTGCATTTCTCTAATAATTAGCGATGTTAAGAATCTTTTAATGTGCCTGTTGGCCATCTGTATGTCTTCTTTGGAGAATTGGCTATTTTAGGTCTCCTGCCCAGTTTTTGATCGGGTTGTTTGTTTTTTTGTTATTGAGTGTATGAGCTGTTTGTATATTTTGGAAATTAAACGCTTGTCAGTTGCATCATTTGCAAATATTTTCTCTCAGTCTGCAGGTTGTCTTTTCATTTTGTTTATGGTTTGCTTTGCTGTGCGAAAGCTTTTAAGTTTAATTAGGTCACATTTGTTTATTTTTGTTTTTGTTTCCACTACTCTAGGAGATGGATCCAAAAAAATATTGCTGTGATTTATGTCAGAGTATCCTGCTTATGTTCTCTTCTAGGAGTTTTATGGTGCTGTGTCTTATATTTAAGTCTTTAAGCTGTTTTGAGCTTATCTTTGTGTATGATGTGAGAGAGTGTTCTGACTTCATTGATTTACATGCTGCTGTCCAGCTTTCCTGGTACCACTTACTGAAGAGACTGTCTTTTCTCCGTCGTATATTCTTGCCTCCTTTGTCATAGATTAATTGACCATAGGTGTATGAGTTTATTTCTGGGCTCTCTATTCTGTTCCATTGATCCATATGTTTGTTTTTGCGCCAATACCATGCTGTTTTGATTACTGTAGCTTCGTAATATTGTCTGAGTCTGGAAGGGTCATGCCTCCTGCTTGGGATTGCTCTGGCAATTCTGGGTCTGTTGTGGTCCCATATAAATTTTATAATTACTTGTCCTAGTTCTGTGAAAAATGCCATGGGTAATTTGGTAAGGATTGCATTGAATCTGTAGATTGCTTTGGGTAGTATGGCCATTTTAGCTACATTAATTCTCCCCATCCAAAAGCATGGGATATCTTTCCATTTCCTTGCATCATTTTTGATTTCCTTTATCACTGTTTTATAGTTCTCAGAGTATAAGTCTTTCACCTCCTTGGATAGGTTTATTCCTAGGTATTTTTTTCTTTTGATGCAGTTTTAAATGGAGTTGCTTTTTTAAATTTCTCTTTCTGATTATTTCACTGTTACTGTAGAGAAATACAACTGATTTCTATATATTACTCTTGTATCCTGCTACCTCACTGAATTCATTTATCAGTTCTAATAGTTTTTGTATGGAGTCTTTAGGGTTTTCTATATAGAATATCATGTCATCTGCATATGAGAATTTTACCTCTTCCCTTCTGATTTGGATACCTTTTATTTCTTTTTCTTGTCTAATTGCTGTGGCTAGGACTGCCAATACCATGTTGAATAGAAGAGGTGAGAGCAGTCATCCTTGTTCTAGAATTTAGCAGGAAGGCTTTCAGATTTTCACCATTTCATATTATGTTGGCTGTGAGTTTGCCATAAATCGTTTTTATTATGTTGAGATACATTCTCTCGATACCCACTTTAGCAAGAGTTTTTATCATGAATGGATGTTGAGTTTCATTACATGCTTTTCCTGCATCTATTGAGATGATCATGTGGTATTTGTCTTTTCTTTTGTTGATGTGATATATCACATTGATTGATTTGCATATGTTGAACCATCCTTGTGACCCTGGAACGAATCCAGCCTGATCATGGTGTATGATCCTTTTTATGTGTTGTTGGATTTGGTTTGCTAATATTATTTACTGAGTATTATTAGCCTCCTTTACCGAGGATAAACTGACACTCAGCGGTAATAAATTATTAGTCCCCAAAATAATGAAACTAGTAAGTGGCACAGGTGAGTTTTTGAGCTCAAGTCTGTTAGACTTCCAACCTCTTGTTCTTGAACCTACCACATAAGCAGGGAGTCTGTAGTTTTGAGGTTGGCTGATGAGGTGTAGACCTGATAATTTGATCAAGTCTGATTTTAATACTTCAATGCAGTTCTGTATGTGAAATTAGGATTTTAGTCTTTACTGTATAGTTCAACCAAATAAAATAAAAACATCATTGAGGAATCAAGTGAAGAGGGAAATCAAGTCATCCTTCTCAAAGATTCTAACCCCAAACAATGAAAAACAGCCTAGAAATGATCATCTCGTCTTTTGGAAGAAGAAGTGTGATACAGGCAGGGGTTTAAAAGATTGGCCTGAGGGCTTCCCTGGTGGCGCAGTGGTTGAGAGTCCGCCTGCCGATGCAGGGGACATGGGTTCATGCCCCGGTCCCGGAAGATCCCACATGCCGCAGAGCGGCTGGGCCCGTGAGCCATGGCCGCTGAGCCTGCGCGTCCGGAGCCTGTGCTCCGCAACGGGAGAGTAGGCCACAACAGTGAGAGGCCCGCGTACCACAAAAAAAAAAAAAAAAAAATTTGCCTGAGTTTAAATTATGTATCTTCCCATCTTCAAGCTGGATGATCTTGATCATGTTGTATGTTTTTTTTCTCTCTCTCTCAGCTTAATTATTTCATCTGTAGAATGGAGTTGGCCTTTCCTACGTCACAAATTAGTCACTAGAATTAAATGAGACAGTTTTGTAAAAAAAAGAAATAACTAGTACAGGGCTTGGCAAACAGCAGGTACTCAGTAAATGCCTAGTGGCTTTAAATTGTTGTCAACAGCATGAAATGATGATGATATTGTTGCTATTATTGCTATCGCTGTTTCCACGGCTACTATTATTGTTGCTGCTTCTAAAGTCTTCTGCCTCTAATAAAGAAATTCCCTTGATTACTTCTGATGGAAATTGAATGTCTAGTTCTTTCTTTGATTCTCCCCCCCAACACACACACCCCTTTGGCTTTTTTCCACTGAAACAGAAGGAGACCGTCAGAGAAGAAATACACACACAGGCACACAAATGCTTAACAGCCAAAATGGTGGAATGCATCTGCCAAAAATCCACAACTTTATGCCAGGGGCAAACATGTGACTTTATTTTCCCCCACTAGGATGGACTTGTGCTGTCACAGCAAAAATTGATCTTCTGTTTGTGGGAAATTATACACAGTTCCCTCTTGTCTGTGCCGGGGAAAATTCAAGTCCAAATCTTTGCTCACAGATTCTGGCAAGTGGCTTCTGCTTTATATCTGTTGTGTTTTTTTCCCCACAGATATTTATTGAGCACTTATTATGTGCCAGGCACAGGGCTAGTCATGAGGAATATAACACTGAGCAAAAGCCTACTTGACCCCTGCCTTTGTGAAGCTTTTAGTCTGGGGTGTGGGGAGGAGGGGAAGATAAATATGAATCAAATACTCATAAAAATGTGATTGCAGCAAGATGAGAAAGATAAGACTTGAATAGATGAAGAGAGAGGGAAAAGTGTCTCGGTCATCATTATAAGAAATGCTATAAACCTCAGAGAATAAAAGATTGGCAAATTGAAGAGACGTGATCTGAGTTAGAAAGGGTCTGGGGCTTGGATGTCTGACCTGGGGTACAGTCCCAACATTGCTGCTTATGGTTTAACTGAGTCCCTCTGAACTTCAGGTTTCTGATCTGTTAAATGGAAATAATCCTTGTAAGGCTTAAACTAAATAATGCATAGGAGTCTGTTCTCTGTCTTCACAGCTCTCCATGCCTCTGCTCCCTCGTTAACTCCTATACACATGTAAGGTTTAATTTTAAACATCTTTTGCTCAAGAACATCTTCTTTGACCCCCTTAGTCTAGGCTAGATCCCTCAATCATATACCACAATAGCACCATGGCCTTGCTCTTTCTGCACTTACTACGCTGATCATAAAATATATTTTTGTGTATATAACTGTCTCATGTCTGTCTCCCCCGCTTAACCTTTGATGATGGGGACCGTGCATCCCCAGGTCTAGGCACATGGCTGAGCCACAGTAAATTTCAGTTTGTTTCGAATAAAGTTGAACAGTTGAATGTGCTGGGGACACAAGCCTGGCAGAGAGCAAGCCTTTAGTAAGAGGAGTGGTGATTGTTACTTTGTTTGATGTCAGTGGTACAGAATAATTGTGCATAATGGAAATCACTGTCAATAATAATAAAGGTTAACCATGACGTAGGTTTATCACTGTGACTCCCCTGTTATCTTACAGTTCAAGAGTTTCTGCCTTCATCACCTTCTCCAAGACAAACCTTACCTGAACTTCTACCACTTTTACTGTGTTATCCTGTCTATCCTCACTTCCCGACCGTACTCCACTTAGTAGATGCTGAGGCCCCTGAAGGCAGAATCACCCTATTTGTTCTAATATGTGAAGTCGCTGGCTCAGTAAACTTGTGAGATGGAGTCTGAGTGACCCAAAATCACCACTGATTATAAATTCTTAAAACCTTGCACTGGCCCAGCACTTACAGCTTCCAAAATACCCATACTCATCTTTTTACTTAATCCTCACATTATACCCATTTGTTTGATGAGAGAACTGAGATTCATTGATGAAAGTGGAGTCCCCATATCCAAGTCCCCCTGCAAATGATTTAAATTGGGAATCTCAAACCAAACGCCCTCTAGGTAGCTAACTGGAATACAGTATGCTGGGCGGTGGTGCTGGGTGGTGGAGGACCCACACTGCAAGAGGAGCAGTGCCCATCAGTCGCTGGCAGGCAGTGTTGCCAGATACACCGTTTTTAAAAAACAACGAGAAATCTGGATTTTTATATGAACGTCACCACTTTTTAGTGTTGGCGTGTGATTCAGATTCTTTTAAAACACATTGCAGTCCAAACAAAACACAGCCACGGGTCGAATTCAGCCCCTGGACCACCAGTTTACAAGCTATGATTTAAACTTTAGGATCTTCCAAAATAGTTTGCATTGCGCATCCCAGAGGGTAGAGTCTCAGAGCTGGGCAGTCCTTGGACTCAGTGGATACAACTGGGTGGCTCCCAAGTATAGTCCGCGGACTAGCAAAATGATCATAGAACATAGTGGGCATTTAATGTCCTGACTGGGCAAAATTAAAGACATTTTGTATTCCGCTCTTGATTTTCTTAAAGTGCGCTCATCTGTGAAATCCAGAAACAAGTGGTTTAGCACAACCCGCACTTCTTATGGAAGAGAAGACAAAGATCCATGGATGTTAATTATATGAGCCCAACCATCAGGTTTAGGAGGATGCCCCTCCTGTGTAAGGCATCTCATGTTGCACAGCTCTCAAAGTGTTCAGAACTCTCTACCTCCCGACTCTGCTGGCAAAACTGTCACCTCCTTAAGGACAGGAGTCCTCTCCTCCTTGCCTTGTGTTATCAGAAGGGATATGCATACAGTAGGTGCTTTTTCAGTACTTGTAGCTCAGATGTCTGCCCCATCCTCTACTGTGAAGTTCTGCTCAAGTGTTCACAGTTTTACTGAAAACCCACATCTTCAGCAAAAGCCTTCTCAAATCCCTTCAGTTCAAATATTTTTCCTTCCCTGTGCGCCTATGAAATATTACTGCCTCTCTATCATTACTCCCGCCCTGTGTTAAAGTTACCTTTGATTTATCTGTTCCTGCAGAAAAGACTGTAAGCCAGTGGTGGGCAGAGCCCATGTCTTATTCAGCTCTTCATCCTTCCCACAAAGATGAGCTCAGTATCGTGTTCAAGGAAGGTATTTAACAAGTATCTATTGAAGTGTTTTCCTTTCAATGGCCGAGCATAGTGCTGGCACATGGCAGGTTCTTAATAAATGCCTTTTGATTGCTGTTCCCTTTTAGAAGTCAACACAATTCCGAGAATATAGTAGGCACTCAAAAAAAAAAAATTTTTTTTTTAAACGAATGGAAAAACGCCCTGTCGGGCTAAACACAGAGACCTTTCTTGAAAAACTCCAGGGAATTTTCAGAAAATTACCACCTCAGTCCAAATACCCCTATTGTGAGATGTGAAGGGGAGGGGAGTTTGGTGCTAGGGAGTCTCTTGATAGTTACGTGAGGCAGGGCAGGGGCTAGAGTGAATGTTCTGTGGTAGAAAGTTAAGAAGGCGTTTGCTTGTGGGACCATGCAAGTCTCGATGAGGCCCTTGTAATGATGAAGTGAGCGCCTTACTTGCCTTCAGCTCCCCAGTTCCAGCCTATCTGAGGTGTATTATTGGCTCCGGTATTAGTCAGCTCAGTCTGCCATGACACGGTACCACAGAGTGGATGACGAAAACAATAGAAAACATATTTTCTAATAGTTCCAGAGGCTAGTAGTCCAAGGGCATGGTGTCAGCACGGTGACACACAGCATGGTGTCTGTGTCCTAATCCCCTTTTCTTATAAGAACACAGGTCATACTGATTTAGGGCCTATGCGTATGACCTCATTTTACCTTAATTACCTATTTACAGTCCCTGTCTCTCAGTACTGTCTCATTCTACATACTAAGGGATTAGGACTTAAACATATGAATTTGGAGGGGGACACAGTTCCGCCGATAATAGCCCCCCCCCAGCACCACAGCTCATAACTTGTTTGATCTCTCTGAGATGTTTTTTACCTTGGGAAATTGAAAATTGTAATGAAACCCTTAAGAATGTCCAAAGAAGGTTATGTGGACTTTTATACAAAGTAACAATACTTGCTCCTGCAAGAGATAAAAAAAAATCCCTTCTTCCTGCCATCCGTCCCTGTACCATGCCAGTACCTTCGACTACATCTGTCCTCTACCTGTAGCATCAGGCAAAGAAAATTTACAATATGCTAGACATCTCTGTTTATGATATATGAGTTTTGTGATGCAAACAGGCGGGGGAAGAAGAGAAAGGCCCAGAATCATTTATGTTGCCCATAAAGCACAGTTACAGACAGTACCTAATTTTAAATGCCCATAATTTCTTGTAAAAAATGATTTAAGTTATAACAACTCCAGAAATAACTTTAACTGAGGGATGACAAAATGTTTCATTTACTGGAGGAGATTGTCAGTGGATCCTAGCAGGTTGAAAGGGACAGAACTATTTACCTGGATCATCTTTAACTAGGATAATGGCTAACTATGCTAAAAATATAATAATAATATTTTTTAAGTGTAAGGACAGGACTGGGAACCCTTTGAAGTTAAAGGTTTATATAGTTTTGTGTAGTTCAGAATATTCCAGAAACATGCTGGTGTGCTTTCTTAGGGCATGCACTATTACTTGAGCCATTCAAGTAGTTCTCAGAATCTCCCCTGTCTTTCTTTTGGAAGCATTGGAATCAGTGCCTCAGCTCCTGTGGGCCTGTCACTTTGGGGCAGGCGGGATAGACTAGGAGGGCAGTAAAGGCAGTACGAGGTGACGAGAATGGCAAAAAGAGAAGGGTCTTAGTTGGGAAAGAAGGTTGCTGCATAATGAAGCTGGCCAGGTCCTATCAAGCAGTCCACCTTCAGAGTTAAGCCTCACAGTGAAAGCATCATGAAGGCATGCTCTCTGAATGGGCAAACCAGGCAACCTCCTTGTCCCACAACTTTACTTTCCTGTTTTCTAAACCTTGGAATCTCTGTGTTACATTCTGAACAATGTTCCAAAGTTTATTTTCTGTTTTATCAATTCTTTCTTCAGTTGTGTCTAAACTGCTGTTTAACACTCTTTTCTGGCTTTATACACTTGAGATTATCAGTTTAGTTTTCAGTCTCTAAGTTCTCTTCTGAAACATTCTTTTGCTTTTATAGTGAGAGATATATATGTGTGTGTGTATGTATGTATAATTCAGATTGTTTGATTATCTCACGTACTTGGAGTTGCTTCTCCTTCCATCTGCTGTCCTTTGTAGTGGGCTGTTTCTACACATGATTATTAATATTGTTTTTGGCCTCATACCCTGTGGATGTTTTGTTTTTGTGTCCAGAGGGAGAGTTCTAATTGTGATGCTCGGGGCATAGAGGTCAAGCCCTAGTCCTGCTCAGAATTTCCAGCGACAATTTCAAGGAGGTTATCGGGTTTCTGAAGTGGAGATTGGATTGGAAGCATAGTTAATAAACTGGACTAGAGTCAGGGTCCCAAGAAGATCTGTTGGGTCAAGTTCAGCAGGATATTCGAGGACAACAAAAAAGCCATGCTCTGCCTGTGAGAAGCTGCCTGCAGTTTACTGAACTTGTCCATTGCTTTTCTCCCTTTGAAGTCTGGCACTTATTTTCCTGCCCAGCCCTTCGCCTTTCTCTGGTTAATTGCCTGCTACTAACCCTTCAGGTCTAAATCTCAATGTTTTTGGCCCTGGAGAGTCTTCCCTCATTACTGTCTGGAATAAATGTCCTTCCATTCTACCACAGTACAGTGGTGTCCTATACTTTCCTCCATCATGGTGTTCATTACACTCACTGATCCTTACTCTCTCCCCCATCATTCAGTAATTTCATTATTAAGTAAAATTCTTAAGGATAAGTATTGTATTCTAAGATAATGATTTTAAAATAGCCACTGTATTGAGCACTCACTATATGCCAGAAAGCTAAAATAAGAATTTCACATATACTTTATCTTTTGCTATTCACAAACTTACAAAATTAGGCATTTTTTTAACATCTTTATTGGGGTATAATTGCTTTACAATGGTGTGTTAGTTTCTGCTTTATAGCAAAGTGAATCAGTTATACATATACATATGTCCCCATATCTCTTCCCTCTTGCGTCTCCCTCCCTCCCACCCTCCCTATCCCACCCCTCCAGGCGGTCACAAAGCACCCAGCTGATATCCCTGTGCCATGCAAAATTAGGCATTTTTATCTCCACATTAAAGATGATGAAAAAGAGGCTCAGAGAGGTGAAGAAACTTTCTTAACATGATTCAGCACATAAGTGACAAGTACAGGATCCAAGTTAAGATCTGTCTCCCGGGTTTGTGTTCTTAAAAATGTGCTATATTGTCTTTCCGTATCTGTACCCCCATTACCTATAGAGTAGACGTAAAATGCGTATTTAGTGAATAAATCCATGTGAATTCCTGGGTACTGGAATAACAGAACTTTCCAGAGGAGAAGGAAAATGGGAAATGCAATGTCCTGGTTATACATTGCTGCGCATGAAACTACCCACAAGCCTCAAGAAACAGCTCTTCTATTTACCTCATGATATTGGGGGTCATTTTGTACGGTTCGGCTGGGCAGTCCTTCCACTCCATGGGGCATCACCTGGGGTCATTGGTGGTACTCAGCTGATGGCTGGTCTGGTCTGGAGGACAATTTGGTGGAAGAGTCTGGAAGGCTGGGCTTAGCTAGGTCCCTCTCTCTCTTCATGAAGTCTCAAGGCATCTCTACATGATCTCTCCAATGGAGAAGCTACAATTTTTACATGGCAGCTCAGGGCTCTGGGAGACCAAGGTAGAATCTGCCTATCGTCTTGAGGCAAGGCTTAGAACTGGAACAACATTACTTCCACCACATCCCATTGGTCAAAGCAGTCACAGGCCAGCCCTGATTCCACAAAAAGGGGAAACAGACACCATGTCTCAGGGAAAAGTGTCAAAGAATTGGTGGCCATCTTTATTTCATTACGTTCAGTGGCTTAAATGACAAAAGTGGTGCAGTAAAGAAATATATATATACTTTGATGTAGGGGTACATGGTGCTCATCTCTGGGCTAGATCAGGTCTCTTATCCTCTCCCATAGCATCCTGATCTTTTCTTTTCTTTTCTTTTCTTTTCTTTTCTTTTCTTTTCTTTTTGTCCTAACTACTCAACCACCAGGGAATTCCCCCCCCCCCGCCCCGATCTTTTCTTCCCTTGTCCTCATCACAGAGTATGCTAATATGTTTTACTTGAGATTACATGACTGAAGTCTGGTTCCTGCTCTAAACTGTTAGCTCCGTGAGGGAGGGAGCATTTCTGTTCTGTATGCTACTGTACACCCGGCAGTCAGCACAGGGACGCACACACAATGGGCACTCCAGAAATATTTGTTGAATGGATGGACAGATGGGAAGAAGAATGTGTAGATGGTCCTTCTGCCCACTGGAGAAGGTGATTAGACCTCATTTCACCCTTTATCAGAAATTATCTTTGAGGGCTTCCCTGGTGGCGCAGTGGTTGAGAGTCCACCTGCCGATGCAGGGGACATGGGTTCGTCCCCCGGTCCAGGAGGATCCCACATGCCGCGGAGCGGCTGGGCCCGTGAGCCATGGCTGCTGAGCCTGCGCATCCGGAGCCTGTGGTCCGCAACGGGAGAGGCCACAACAGTGAGAGGCCCGCGTACCGAAAAAAAAAAATTATCTTTGAGGTTCCTTGGAGCCCGGACATCCTGTAATTCACCAGCTTCGTCATATAAGATGACTGCAAGGAGAGCAGAGGCCAATGAAAGGATAAAGGTGCCAAGAAAGCTAATGAGATCTCAGGCTCTTAGGAATGAAAATGCTGAGCCCAGAACAGTATGCTGTGCAGTGTTCTGGCCTCTAAGTGGAAACCGCCTCTGCTTCTGGGCACAGCACTTTCAGAAAGACTTAACAAATTAAAAGCTGCCCGGGGGTCACTCACTGGTGAGTGAAGGGCCCAGATGTCATAGAGAAGTTGAGGAAACAGGGAATATTTTTTCCAGAGAAGAAGAGACTTCAGGCTCATCATACATATATGTAAACATTTGAGTTTTAAGGCAGAAGAGGTAGACTTGTCCTGTGTACCCAGAAGGCAGAACCATAACCAACTGATGAAAATTATATGAAAGGAAATTTCTGTCCAACTGAAATAAATTTCTAACCAGCTGCCTGATAAATGCTGTCAAGTGTGGAGAGACATGGAGTTCTCTAACACCAGAAGTATTCAAGAAAAGATACCTTTTTTTTTTTTTTTGAAAAAAAGGAATTTTATTTTATTTTTTGCGGTACACGGGCCTCTCACTGTTGTGGCCTCTCCCATTGCGGAGCACAGGCTCCAGACGCGCAGGCTCAGCGGCCATGGCTCACGGGCCCAGCCGCTCCGTGGCATGTGGGATCTTCCCAGACCGGGGCACGAACCCGTGTCCCCTGCATCGGCAGGCGGACTCTCAACCACTGCGCCACCAGGGAAGCCCGAAAAGATACCTTTTGCCTAAATATAGATGTCAAAAAGAGAATCAAAGCACAACTTATGACTGGACCCGATGACCTAAACTGCCGAAGAATGATGCTGGGTGGTATTAGTGGATTTGGAACCAGAGGACCAGGGTTCCAATGTCAGCTCTACCTCTTTGATGTGATGTCAGGCATGTAACTCTGTCTCTTCAAGAAGAGGCTGGTGAGAATTGAATAGGATAAACCATGTAAGTATCTAGCATGTCAGGTGGGGCATAGGAAAGTTCTAACAAATGGCAGTATTTTAAAATTATTTCTATAGTATTATTGCACGAAGGGAAGAAGATGATAAATATTTTCTGAACATCTGCCTTAAACCAAACCTTACATATATGAAACACTTTATACGGATATATTTTCCTTTTCATGACCCTGTGATGTAATTAGTTGTTAATATTCCCCTTCTACAAATGAGGAAACTGGGACTCAGAGAGTGGAAGCAACTCACCCAAAGTCACATATTTAGTAAGTGGAGTTTAAATCCAGATACTGTCACCCCAGAGCTTGATATTTTAAAACTTATCTAATATAGCCTTCTGCAAGTATGTTATCTTATCCTAATGATGTCATTTTTGTTAAGTATTATGCAAAACATTGTATTATTTCCTCCACTAGGCCAAGACTTTCGGGGGCTAGGAATTACACTCATGTGCTGTTTGCACTCGGTATCTCTAGCTCAATTCTTGGCACATGAAAGATCTCAGTTTTTCTTATGCACTGTAATTTTGCTGCAAATTTATTTCAGAGAAGATGATTTCTTATAGTATATATTTGGGGCTGTTGGAGGCTAGACATTGAAAGCCTACAGTCCATAGCCATTAATATTTTAATATTTCTTTTGGGTGCCCCTCACCCTATCTACCCAATCTGACCAGGCAAAGGACCTCCCTCCAAGTTCATCTGCCTGTGTTTCCAATTCAAAGCATGTGTAATTCAGGGTAAATTCAAGGTAAGAGGGACACAAGCTTGTCTGTTGCTAATTATGTGGCTTTTCATAAGTTATTTAACAGCTCAAAGCCTCAGTTATCCTATTTGCAAATTATGTACAATAAGCCCTCTCTCACAACAGTTTTGCAGGGATTAAATGAGATAATGTAGCAGAGGCAAAACTGTGTGTTCAGCAAAATGTTTCATTTTCTTTCTGGGAACATAGGTAGTCTTCCCAGCCTCTCTGTATCTGAGTGACAGTATTAGTGCTTAAATGTAGTCAAAAGAATGGAGCAGTTGTGATATGGGCCAGTTCCAGCTCTAGACCTCAGAACCTTCTACTCATTGATACGTCATAAGTTGCCAGCTAGATGTAAAAAAATATCCAGTGGGAGACTCTGAGGTCCTGGAGGGGAGCTGAGATGAAAGGTACCACTCAGAGAGAGGACTGCTGCTGCTCCAGCCACGTTGGACTGTGATAAAAGCGGTGTAAAAATGTTTATTTAGGATTGTTTATCACAGCAACTAGTAGTACTTGTTGCTGTATGAGCACTCCCTAATAAGCATCAACTGTTTGCATCTTATTTCTCATTTAACAGTATGCCAAAGTAAGGGCATTGTCAAGTATTAATTTCACTACAATTTATAAAGCTTCTCATCTATGTGCAATAAATATGTATTTATTTGAATTTTGCAACTCTCTAGAACTGGCAGGGGAACACTGCCTTCAGTTTTTAGTTAAAGAAATTCAGAAAAATTAGGAGGAAAGGAAAACCCCTCTTGTATGTGTGTTATCTGTGAGCCTAATCGCCAAGTAAATGCTTCATTTAAAGTGCCTCATCCCTGGTAATGGAGATCGTTAATACTATTTAAACATTTCAGATGAGGACACATGCTCAGAGCAGGACCCAAGTTTGCACAGCACAGTTAGTGATAAAGTTAGAAGCTTAACCTGAGCCAGTGTATCTTCGAAATCTATGCCCTTTGAACATGCAGACAGTCTAGCCTCTCCAAGGTCACACAACTAGCCTACCACCAGAGCTCAGAGAAGATTGCAGAAGTGTTGAGTCCTAACCCATTTCCTCTTTCACAACTCCACACTGCCTTCCTCTGCAGATAAAGGAGCTACCCAGTCGTAAGTGGTTACCATAGCCACCCAGAAGATAGGAATCTTTTCCATCTGCATCTCTTGTCAGTGAAAACATTTGTAGCAATGGCTGAGTGAATCAGTCAATCAGATTTCAAATACTTAGAATTAACTGTGATGACCCCTTTATAAAATCAAATAAACCAAAAGAAATACGCTTTTTACATCCCAATAAATACATGTATCTTCCACAAGGGAAAACGTGGGTGCCATTTGCCATTGAGTAATATGGCAACAGATGGAACTCAGCGTGGGGCACAGAAATCCATGGGTGTTTCCTGGTGGAGATGCTGTTTGCCAGAAGAAAGCGGAATTGTGAGGCTGTTTTGTAGCAATAAAAATAAACAACGTTATTCAAACATAATTAATCTTCCTCAAAATATTCTTCCTTCCTTGGTGTTTTTGTTCTCGCCAGTGTTTGGAGAATCTCTCCGTAGGTTTGAGTCACCAAACACCTATTTTGATTTTTTTTAACGTTTTATGTTTAGAGTCAGGTGTGTCATTACCCACTGAGAGCTTAGTCATCCTTTCTTGGGGTCACTTCAGTGCCTCCGCCCATCCCTAAGTCTAGCTTTTCAGCCTCAATTACCTCTACATCCTTCTATCCACCTTTGACTGCAGCTCCTCCAGCTGCCCAGTGATCCCTGTATATGGCTTGTATCATCCCATCTTTATATCTTTGTCAGTCTTCCCTCCCTTCTGGTTTTCTCACCTTCAGAGCATCCTAAGAAAATCTCTCCATCTTTCCACATTCTCCCACCTTTCTAAAACAAAAACAAAAACATTTTATTGTGTGTTTTTTTAAATAACTTTTTACCTGGAACATTTCTGTAGATGTTCATTTATCTTAATTCTCCAATTCCATTTGTTTTTAACATGAGGAAAAAAATAAGGGCATTTTTAAGATTTGCTGAGAGACAAATGGCAAGAATGCAGGAACCCAACATGTTTGGAGCACTTGAACTGTGCCTGGCATTATGCCATATACTTTACAGATCTTACCTTATTGAATGCTTACGATGACCCTGGGAAGGAGACGGGCATGTTCCTGTTTAACAGTTACAGAACACAAGGCTCAAAGAGTTTCAGGAATTTCCCCAAAATTACCCAGCCATAAAATAAGTGGTCCTGTGTAGGATTTAGAGGCAAAGAGATCTTGACCCAAATCCGAGGACACAATCATATTCAACTCTGTCACTCAGCAAACCAAGAACATAAATACCAATAGGATTGTTAAAGAAAAGAGAAACATACATATTTAACTCTAAATTTCAGAAGGACCCACATTATCTATCCTTAGTTTCATGGAGACTTGGATTCTAAACAGTGTCTACCTGACCTATCAGTGCCTGCTTGACAAGCCAAGCATTTTTTTTTTTTTTTGGTCTCTCTGAATCTGAACCAAAAAAAATGTAGAGGTTGGTTAATTTGATGCCCCCTAGGAGACCTGACCAACTTCTCCTTCTACCTGTTACTTTGGAGTTTAAATAAGATTAAACCCAGTAAATTCCCAATAGTCAAGGAGGAAAACGAGAAGGAAGAGAGGGAGAAAAAAGAAAGATGAGAAGAAGAAAAATTGTACACGATTACTCATGTTCTACAAAACACTTTCTAATTCCGTTTTTTATTACCTGAAATTCTTCACCTGTCAGGAGTGTGAAAGTATCCTCCTTTGGGAAGTAGGAATATTTCTGAAGAAAGGAGTATCTCACATACATATTAGGTATATTCGCTAATAGAAGAACTCATCACCACTTACAGTGTTACCAAAGGGATTGAACTGAGGCTGATCAGTTGTTGGGATCCAGCTGCCATCTTGCAGGAAATACAGAGGACAAGGGAACAGGATGTTTTGTGCCCTGAGTGTGCAGCTAACAAAATCCAGACTGTGTGACACTTCTCAAATGCCATAGGTTTTCCCACAGATGAAATGTAAGGAAAATCAAGAGGTAGAAGGTGAACTATAGATTAAAAGTCTCATTAAATTTTTAAAAAAATAATGGGCAAGACTAAATCATAATCTCTTGGGATGCACACTTGGGAGACAAAACTATAAAGAAACAGAAAGAAGTGACTAGAAGGAAATCAGTTTAGTTGTTATTTTGTAGGGGAGAGAGAGAGGGTTGATTTGGGACAAAACACAATGTAGGGCTTCTGAAGCAGTGGGTAAAATTCATTTTCTTGAACTGGGTTCTAGTCACAAAGGTGTTGGCTTTATAATGATGAATTAAGCCGTAGATTTGTTCTGTGTGGTTTTCTGTATTTGTGTTATATTTTTCAATTAAAAGAATAAAATATCCCATTCAGTAATTCCCTGAGACTCTAACTAGAAAATTGAAAATTCATCTTAGCCAAGTATTGAATTCAGTAATAGGGAGATTTCCTCAATCTATAGAACATAAACAAAAAGGTAAAGCAAGAAAATGTTTCCTCTTGTGAAATTTGGAGTCACATATGCCTGGACTCAAAGCATTCATTAGATCTGTGATTTTGGCTAAGTTTTCACCCCTTCACTCTCTCTGAACCTTAATTTCCTCATATTAAGATGGTGATAACTAGATCTTCCGAAAGGATTTTTTATCAGGATTATATAAGATTACATGTAAAAATAAATAAATAAATGCCTGAAATAGAGCCCCTCATGCAGGAAAGCCTCAACTGGCACCTCTGCTTATTAGACACAAGTTCTAAAATATTAATCTTTTGACTGTGAAATGGGTTCAGACAGGACGTAAGTTGTGAAGATATTTAAAATATTTAGATATTAAATGTGAAGATATTTAAATATTTAAAGCTGGAGAGCAGATTTAAATATTCCAGCTCAGGAAGCGAGTGATGATCCAGTGCCCAGGTGTAGATTCTCAGGGCAGCCAACAGGAACCTGACATAGTTGTCGTCAAAGGGAAAACAGGCACCGTATGAGAGGCCCTTGCCAATAAAAATGGGACAGACACTAGAATAAAACTGAATTTTCTCTTCTGAAGTAGATGTTTGCATTTCTATCTGGGGGCCAGAGGGGAGTGCTATCAGATACTACCTAGCAAAGTATTGCATTTGGTGCTCCTTGAATTCATGAAATAAATAGTCAACTTCTTATCAGGTCTGTTGTCTACTGTCTTTCAAACTCTGAGAGAGATACATGGCATGGGGATGTCAACTCTTATTCAGTATCCACCAAATGTCCGATTTTGTGCTATATGTTAAACATGCATTATCTGTCTTTTCAAAAAATATATATATTTATTTATTCACATTGATTTGGCTGCACCAGGAGGGATCTTTAGTTGCGGCATGAGAACTCTTAGTTGAGGCATGTGGGATCTAGTTCCCCGACCAGCGATCGAACCCGGGCCCCCTGCATTGGGAGCACTGGACCACCGGGGAAGTCCCGCATTATCTGTCTTAAAACACACACATACACAACTTAAGAATTAGATATCACGGTTCCATTTTAGATATGAAAAAAACTGAGGCTCAAGAAGTTTAGACTACTTGTCCAAAGTCATAGAACTAGCAAACAGGGGATTGAAACTAGATGTTTATTATGACAATTTCTAGGCTATACCGTTTAACTTAACATCTCCAAAAATACATGCATAAATAAATACATACATATAATAAAATGTATTACGCACAGAAATACATATAACACAATATATATTTATATAGATTAGCCCAAGGCCACCCAACAACTAGATAACCAGATGATAGAAGCAAAGATGTGACCCAGGCAATCTGATTGAAGAGACCTAACCTATATTCACACTCCTGTGATGCCTCTAAATAGAACATCCTCTCCTTCCTTGGGAACTCAGGAAGGCAGAACTCCAAACCAGAATAGAGATGACTAAGTAGTGAAAAGAATATCTGGGAGTTCAGCAACCTCAGCTCTTATTCTGGTTCAGAAACTAAATGTTGGCGTAACTGGGGCAAGTCATTCATTCATTTTTTTTTTTCTGTATATAAGTATTTTCTTCCAAGTCATTCTTTCTTGACTCTCAGTCTTGTCAGATTTTTCAAAATGTAAGGAGAATGCTGGGGAACTCCTGAACTTCTATAGGGTCTGTGAAGGAGTAGGGGTGGAACCAGTTAGATAATGCCATGAGAGAACTGAAGAGGAACTAATATAGCGCTTAGTAGGGTCCCCCCCCAAAGCTTAGTATCGCATCTTTCACATATATTATCTCATCTAATCTTTTCAGCCACCCAATGAGGTAGGTATCATTTCCCCATTCTATAGATTAGATAAGCAAGATTTATGAAAACTGAGTAAAAGGATTTGAAATTCAAGTCTTGTTGACTCCAAAGTCAATTGTTGATCCAAACCCCCGCCCCCCCGCAACTCTGGAAGAGGAGAATTTCTTTCTAAAGCCTCAGAGGTAGAACAGTTCTGAATGATGAGAAACTGAGCCCCTGACACTGCATCAGAGTCATCGGTAGGTGACATAGATTAACAGTAAAATTTCCAGGGCCCACCACAGGCCAACCTCTTTAGAGTAGCCTGGGTTGTGTCCCAGAAATATGTGTTTTAATGAGCTTTTTGCATGATGCTTATGAACACTGATCTTATAAAAGCACTTTGTGAAAGGAATAGTGAATGGAAAATCGGTAGCCTCATGCTGTGGACACAGAAGTAACCAAGGTTAATCACTGGGGCCATGGAGGAAGGTAAGATATGCACATATGCATAAATATGTGTGAGTGTGTGTTCATGTGTATGCGTGTGTTTGTGTAAGTATGTGAGGGGTGGGAGTGCATGCATGCCTGAGTGTGTGTGTGTGCGTGCATGTGCGTGTGTGGTGCTAAAAGACACTGGGGAGAGGAAAGAAAAGACAATCCTGTGTCTAAAGGACTGATTCATATATTCACTCAGATGTCAGGTCTTCCCAGATTATATCTTGAACCATTCTATTCAAAAGCTCATCTATCATTATTCTCCATCCCTTCATCCTGCTTTATTTTTCTCTCTAGCCCTTACCTTATCATATGTTACTTATATTACTTCTTGGTACATTTACTTTCTGTCTCTCCTCCGTTGAATGTAAGCTGCATGAGGGCAGGGACTTTGTTTTGTTCATCATCATCTAAAGAGGGCCTGGTATATTGTAGAATCTCAGTAAGTGCTTGTTGAGTGAGTGAATAATAGATGGCCTTCCAAAGAAGCTTAACTTAGTGAGTTTGGAAAATCATCTGGGGCTGGCCATTAAGAGAAGGATTAGGCAAACTTCCCACCAGATCAGTAGGAGGGAGAGGATTCCAGGGGAAGCAGCCCAGTGAAAGAACCTAGAGAAGTCTCTACCACCTGGGAACCTTAACAAGATAATTCTTCTCTCTGAAAATTAGTTTTCCAAGGCATAAGCATCTTTAACTCCTGCATGGTTTGGGTTAAGAGAGTTAAATGTGAAAATGCTATAAAGGATCTAGCACAATGCTGGACACGAAGGAGAAACTTAGCACAAGTTCATTCCTTGGGGAGACACTATGACGAAGTAAGTAGTCCAGAATGCAGCTCTGAACTCATTTTGCTCACATTCTTGTTCTGGCTCCACCATTTCTTTACTGTGGGACTTTTGGAAAGTCACTAAATGTCTTTCAGTCTTCGCTCTTCTATCTGTAAAATTTGACACAAATGATACCTGTCTTTAGGGTCATTGGGAAGAGTAAATGACTGGCCATAAAGTAAGGCCAGGGAAGGTTTCCTGGACAGGGTAATACATGAACTAAACCTGAAGGATAAATTGGAGCTAGGTAGGTGAAGGGCTGAGATACAGTGTCCCAGACAGAGGCTCAGCATTGCCAAAGGCACAGTCAGGGGAGTGAGCAAGGCATGTTTGCATAACCAAGACTAGTTCAGTGCAGTTGAAGCATTGGATCTGAAGTGAACACTGGTAGGAGATAAGGCTAAAATGGTAAAAATGGGCATAATCTGAAGGATCTTTCAGATAAGTCAAGCCAAGTAGGGAGCTTGGTCTTTATTCTAAGAGCAATGGAGTGGCATTCAAAGATTCTGAGGAGGGGAGTAATTCCTTTCATTTTAGAAGATCATTCAGTGAGAAATGTGGAGAATGAGTTAGTGAAAAGGCTAAAGGCCAGAGAATAGTTAAGGGATAGTCAAAAACATGGAGGTGGGGGACGGATGATGGTGGCCAGAAACAAGGCAAATATACCAAGGAGAGCGCAAGAAAGATGTGAATAGAGCAAGAAGGCATTCAAGATAGAATCACAATCAAGTGTTGATCACAGAGAGATTTTCTAAGATAGGTTGAAGGCAATCTTCATAAAACTTGTGTAATTTTCCCAAAATAACAACTCAGATTTTATCAGCAGGACTTAAATGTTGGCAATGATAGTTACTTGTTCAGGAGGAGAGGCAAGAAAGATCAGATTTTTGAGTACATTTTTCATGCTCCATGAGGCAATACGATGAACTTCATTTAATATTTACTGTAACGTTATGTGGTAGATGTTGTAAGCTCGAGTTTACAGATAAGTTTGAAAACATACCAGTTTTGCAAAATACGAATGGGGGAGCTGAAGTTCATACCTAACTTTCTTGAACTGCAAAGCCTGTATATTTTTATGAGTGTAATGTTTCAAAGGACATAATAAACACCTTCAAGATTCTAAGGTGCTTCCCAGATGACAGTCATTCAACAAACATAATTAGCATCTATTATGTGCCACTGTTTGTACTTGGCGTAAGCATAGGTGGTGATAGACTAGATAGATTCCATGACTTTAGAGAGCTTTTAAATGTGTATACGTAAAGAAAATGGAAGGTAATTCAATGTCTTAGTAGAGTAATGGTGAACAGGAGGAGCAAATTGAGTTATAGGAAGGTCATGAATTTGGGTCCCGCCATACCGCATTTGAAATGCCAGAAGAAGATTCTATGTGGGGATATCTAGGATATAGGAGTAATATATTTAGAAATACGCTACATGGTTGTGGTGTTTGAGATCTTAAGAATAGATGGGTTTGCCGTGGATAGGGTGGGGTCTAGAATAGTATATTCCAATATGCTCCACAGTCTTTACTGGGGATTTCCTAAGATGAAAATAGGGTAGGTAGTGTATCCCAGAGTTTATTCATCATAGAATCCTTTCAACAGAGAACCTTTCAGAATTAGTGTTCCATAGAACATACTTTAAGAAATTCTGACCTAGACCAGCAAAGAGAAGGTACTCTATTGATGAAGACAAACTAGGTTTTGCTCCAGTAACAAGCAACGTCCAATTCTCAGGGTTTTAAAATAACAAAGGTTTATTTATTGCTTATTCATCATCAGTTGGCAGAGGAACTTTACTAATTGCTGTCACTCAGGGATCCAGATTGGTAGAGCAGCCACCGTCTTTGATGTTATTGGTCTTTGCAGCAGAGGAAAAAAGACCTCTGGTTGGTCTCAAGTTCATCCATTAAATTCCCTGGCATGGAAGAGGCATATATTACTTATCTTTACAACTCATTGTCCAGGACTAGTCTTGTGTTCCACTTGACCACAAGAAGATTGGGGGGGCTTCCCTGGTGGCGCAGTGGTAGAGAGTCCGCCTGCCGGTGCAAGGGACGCGGGTTCGTGCCCCGGTCCGGGAGGATCCCACACGCCGCGAAGCAGCTGGGCCCGTGAGCCATGGCCGCTGAGCCTGCACATCCGGAGCCTGTGCTCCGCAACAGGAGAGGCCACAACAGTGAGAGGCCCGTGTACTGCAAAAAAAAAAAAAAAGAAGATAGGGAATGTGATCCTACTATGTGCTTAGAAGGCTTATCCTATCATACGATTAGAATTGTTTGGTGAGCACCAGTAACATCAATCCCAAGGGAAAGACCTTGAGGAATTTCTCTACGTATAGACCAAGAGTAAGAATCTTGAACAAAGGGGTAATGAGAGAGGTAGAGTGAAGGATTTCCGAACGTAATTCAAGAAACAGATTTTCTTGGGCTCTGATATTAAAACACTCTTTACAAGCTTTTCTTTCAAATTTCTTTCTCCTTGGAAAGGGCAACAGGGATTAGTGGAAATTCTGTGTGGTCTAAGTTTGGCTATGATATTCTAACTTTTCACCATTTCTTCTTCCCATCTAAGGTCACGTCTTTTTGGACGGAGCTGTTGATCCACCATGTCCTGAGTCCTCACCTGTGTCACTCTTTCTTCCTGAAATCCCTCCTCTTTCATGAACTGTTTCTAGTTAATCAGGTTTTCCTTTTTCTCGTGGTTTAAGGAGGTAAGACAAGACTCATCCCATTTGACCTTTGTGGGTTTCACTCCTGGTGTTCTCTTGCTCAGACTTTAGTGCACGCCTTCCAGGAGCCCCACCCCTGACTAGTGGATGACCTGTCCTGCTGTCTTTATCCCACGCCAACCACCCTGATCAACGCATAAACCAGTTTTTTCACCTTACTTAAGGTAACATGACATAGTGTAGCACACAGAATTTGGAGTCAGATATACTGAGTAAAATCCTGGCTCTACCACTTCTATCCCTGTGACCTTGGGTGAGTTACTTCCCCCCTCGTGAATCTTCCTTTCCTCATCTGTAAAACAGGGTCAATGACACAAAACATCACAGACCAGTTGTGACCTTCTTAGGAGAAGATGGTAGTGCACAATTATCAGGTCCTGTATCAGCTGACTATCGCTGTGTACCAAACAATACAAAAACTTAGTGGCTCAAAATAAAAACAACTTACTGTTTTCCCCAAGTCTTTAGATCCACTGGAAATTTCTGATATGGCCAGGCCTGGAGAACCTCAGGAGGGCTCACACTTGTGTTTATAGTCTGCAGGTGGGTCCACTGGGTCTGGCTGGTCTAGGACAGCCTCACTCATCGTTTAGCAGTTGGCCAGCTGTTGACTTGGACAACAGGGGAGACGTGATCATGTGTCTTTCATCATCAAGCAGGCTAGCCTGCTCTTGTCTTCATAGCAGCTGGCAGGGATTCAAGACAGAAAGTAGAAGTGTGCAAGGCCTCTTGAACCTAAGTCCAAAACTGGCACAAGGTCATTTCTGCCACATTCTTTTGGCAAAGCAAGGCCCAAGACTAGCCCAAATTCAAGGGTTGGCAAGGTAGACTCCACCTCTTGATGGGGGAAGCTGTCAAGTAGCATTACAAAACGTGTTGATACAGGAATGAGTGAGACATAGCTGTTTTTGCAAGCAGTCCCATCTTCTTTCTTCCCCTCTCAAGTCTTTCCTGTCCTGCTCTAGTTCTGGTCCAACTAATTGTGAGCTTCTTGAAGGCAGGCATGACATACGATACATCTGTACGTTCCACATTTCCTGAGCATCAGACGAACACCAGCACTATCATCACTACCATCTATCAAATGTCGAACTCATTCCAGGTTCTGTTTTAATCACTTTTCAATGTATCACCTTGTCCTTGCAACTATTCTATTTATAATTGTTACTCTTCCCTGTCTTCCCATTCCCATGCACTTAGTAGGTGCCCAATAAAAATCTCTTAAATGAACCTTTTGTTCCTGCCCCAAGCTATTATGTGGGGTTGGCACCTACTTTGTGTTTCCAGGAGATGGGTCCAGAAGTGGGAACAATGAGTCATTCATTCCCATCTCTGACTCCTCCCAGCACCCACTTCCGTGGCTCACCTGTCTCCCCTCCAGTTCACCCCACAGACGCATTATCCTGGGTTGAATTCATGAACTCTTGTAATATTTCCCATGCCCTGAAGTGCCCATATTACTCATTTCGCTCACCCACACACCTCCTACTCCCCTCCACTCATGTCTTTGCCCCACTCCTCCCAGCCTTTTGCTTATGTAAGTTTATCATAGTTATTTTTCAGAGAGAGATACTATAAACACTTATGCTTAGTCATAAATAGCAATAAAAATACCAATGTCTTTTTATTGCCAAGTACTTGTCCTGACAGCTCATTTGATTTCTGGAACCACCCTGATGGGTATGTGAGGCAGGTACAATAGTCCCTATTTACAGGCATCAAAACCGAGGCATGGAGAGGTCTTAGTGGATTGCTCAAGGTCACATGAATACAATGATGTTAAAGATGAAAAGAAAACTAAGGATTTACGACTGATAGACCAGCAATATTATCATTCCACCTCATCTATCCTGCAGTTTCTCACATTTCTCCAGCTTTCCATTCTGTTGTGCAGCAATGCTAACCGAATATAATCAAGGAATACCTAATGGATGTTGACCACCTGCCAAGCATGATTCAAAAATGGAAGACATGAGAAGTCTGTCCACCTTAGGAGAGACACTGTGGTGTTGTATACGAGTGTTTGGATTTCGGCAACACTGATTTCTAATCACGTTTCTATCCCTTGCTCATTTTGCAGTCTTGAGCAAATTGCATAATATGTTTGATCCTCAGTTTCTTCATCCCTTAGAAGTGGGTATTAACCTTCACAGCACAGGTTTATTAGGAAGATTAAATGAGATGATGCAAGTAAAGCTCTAACACATAGGAGCCATTCTGCAGGCCATTATCGTTGTTGTTGTTAATAAATCCGAATGAGGTAAGAATGAGTCATGTTAGTCGATTGCTCAGCTCTCTCCTGTTCAGTCTTTATCACATGTATGTCTCTGTTATTCATTACGTGTTTGTTTTCCAAAAGTATAAGCCTTTTCTATTCTACATGCCTGATTCCAGGATGACCTTTCTAGCTCAGAGGGGTAATTTGGAACATAAGTGATGTATTTGGGTCCCTTAAGTGTCTTTCTTCCTCTTATGCAAAAGTGGATATGAGCTAGAAGGAATGGTAACTTAGGATAATATCCAAAACACCTAGGGAGACAAAACAGTGAGTCCTTGATCTCTGGACTCAGTTTCTGAATAGTAAACACAGCAGCCTGGACCATGGTGCTAAGGAGGTCAGTTAGTTCAAACCCTCACGATCTAAAATTCTTTGAAGTCAATTTTACATGTATGGTAGCTTTCTTACTTTTTGAGGTGTATCAAAACCCACAAAAGTTAAAGACAGAATCTAGACAAATCATAAGACTCTGCCTCAGGTGTTTCATGTTCCACAACACTGTAATAATAGGTAACTCAACATCTTTCTTATATTTGTTTTGTGCCTTTTTATTTGCAAGCAGGTTTGTGTTTACTTCTTTCTTACTTAGCCCTCTCGACACTGTGTGACAGTTAAAGTGATACTGTAGCTCATTTGTAAAACTAGAGGTGAAGAAGTTGGACTCAGAGGGCTGAAGCAGCATGCCCAATTTATTGAGTTAAACATCGGAGAGCTGTCAGTCATACTTCAGTAAAGTGGTTTAAAAAAACATAACTGGACGTTGAATGCACTGACACCAGTGTTTCTCCATCCCAGTCCAGCCACCTCTCTACCCCAGTGGCTGTGCTGCAGTAAGATAAAGTGGGATCAAAGCTGGTCTGATCAAGGCATTTGCTTCTACACTCGGGCGTGCAGGAACACTTTAAAGCATGGCTTTTTTCCTGAGGATTGGAGAGTTGGAAAGAACTGAATGGAACCCTAGAAGACAGATCACTCTGATGAAGGAGCAAGGAAGGGACTTAATAATTCAGTGAAATTTAATGGGCTTTCAGAACATGCCAGCAATCTGTTCCCATTCTAAAACCAGATGCCACCAAGCCAGCACTCTTCCTGTCTGCCTGACCCATTTGGGCAGTCTTACTCGGGGGCAAAAGAGGGTTTTTCCTAGAAGGTGGAGAAAGGTTTCTTCTGAGAAGCTCAGTGTGAATGCTGGAACCTGATTTGCACAGATGTTGGTGAGACTCAGTGAGGCAGTAAGAATCTTAGGGACTTCCCTCCTTTTGGACCCATTGTTATACACTAGAGCAGCAGAGATGTCCTAGATACAGTTTCCTGGCCTCATCAATCACAGCTAGCTCACATCTGTGATGTCATGATGTCCATTACTATTCTGGAGGTCAGATTCCCATCTGTAAAACAAGGAGGTTGATCTCTTGTCCCTGAACATCCTTTGAATGGATTTCAGTCACTTAGTAAAGTGAACAGCTCTTGTCAGGGCTCCTTTGGGTGAGACAGGCTAGTTGTATCAGTAACCTTGAGCAGAGTAGTCTAACTGAGGCTATTTCTTCATCTGTAAGATAAGCATAAAATGATGCCACTTAGCTCCTAGACTGTTGAAAGGATAGAGTCAGTTCTTACACGTAAAATTCTTTATTGCGGAACTTAGCACCAAGTACTCAGATTTTAGCTGCCATTGTTATCATGATTTGCAGTCTTCATTCTTTTTTTAATTAATTTTTATTGGAGTATAGTTGATTTACAGTGTTGTGCTAGTTGATGTACAGCAAAGTGAATCACTTATACATATACGTATATCCACTCTTTTTTAGATTCTTTTCCATATAGGTCATCATAGAGTATTGAGTAGAGTCCCCTGTGCTATACAGTAGGTTTTTATTAGTTACCTATTTTACATATAATAGTGTGTATATGTCAATTGACAATATCCAGGACATGGAAGCCACCTAAATGTCCAACGACAGATGAATAGATAAAGAAGATGTGGTACACGTATACAGTGGACCATTGTCTTTATTCTGATCATTATACCTTTTCTGCTGCCCCATGAGCCTCTGAGGACAGAGAAAGATGTGAAGCAAAATAGCATCCCTGTGGACTTCTTGGACCTCCAAGAAAAATGGATATTTTCCATCCTCGGGGCTATCGATTAATAATATTTTCTTTGGAAAGCAGCTCCCCCAAAGAGAGAAACATTTAATTTCAAGCATAAGAAAAAAGAAGGAAACAAAGATTAGTCACAGCCTTAAAATGTTGAGACACCGTCCATGTTATTATCTCAACAGCCAGGTACCCGGCGCTTCCACAGCTATTTAACATGATGGGGAGTTGCTGACAAGCTTCTCAGCAGAGCTCTCACTTGCAGGTGTACAACTACGGTATTAGCTAGTATTTTATTTGAACAACAGGCTCTTCTCGTGCCTAAGTGGAAGGGCTTTTACTTTCAGGGTACAATGGCTGCTTAATATGGAAATGCTGGTTTTCAGCTGCCCATATGTCTCTGCTGGTAGATCACCCAAGAAGATCTAAGCTCCGCTTCTCTGACACACTGGGGTGCTTACGTTCTATCAGATGGAACAGAGTCAAGTCTCTTTTGGTTGGTCTCTCCTTTCATTTTGCAGCATTTTATCACCAGACAGGCTCAGTTTCTTACTTGTCTCATATCCTTCTATTCAGATGGTAGAAACAGTGAACTGGAACTGTGTGTCTCCTTTTTTTATTTGGTTATCAACATAAAACATACTATACAAGGAAATTCAAGCAACATAGAAATTTGCCCATGAAAGTGTAAAATTCCTTAGCCAACCATATACCCCAACCTCTACAAGCCCGTAACCCCAAAGATTTTGACTATTAATGGTATAATGTGTAACCTTCCATACTTTTGTCTATAAATTTATAATTGTAATTAGATGAGGGAAAAAAAGCTGCTGTATTTGGTAGGATTCGTTGTATAAAGGACATTTGTTTGGGAATATGTTAAGAAAGAAAATAGGAGCCCCTAGTATGGCTAGAAGAGTTTGGGAGGAAACATATAAACTCAGCAGTTAGGCTGCTACCCTGAAGGTGGAGGATGGGCTGGGAGAGGGCTGGAGGAAGGGAAGGAAGTGACATTGAAGCCAGAAAGATGGCAGAAAGCCATACTTGTTTCAATGCCACCCTCTAGGCTCAGTAATAACTCTACAAATCTTTAGCAACATCAACCCTAAACAAGAAGAGACTTGGACATGAGTTGATTCTTGGAGATATAGGTAAAAAGATTGAATTTTGTATCCCAAGTTCAAATGGAAGCAGCATGAGTATATGTAGAAACATGCATATGGAACAAAACATGGGGAGAAAAGTCCTGAAACTTGCAGAAGCCGTGGGGAAGATGTTTAAATATTAAGACATGGAATTTAGATTAGGACCAACATTAACTGTGCTTCAGGAATCAAGGGTTCTAGCAAGGAGGCGGGGTGGGATGGGTTGGGAGATTGGGACTGACATGTGTTCACTGTTGATACTATGTATAGAATAGGTAGCTGGTGGGGGCCTACTGTATAGCACAGGGAACTCTACTCGGTGCTCTGTGGTGACCCGAATGGGAGGGAAATCCAGGAAAGGGGGGATGTATGTACGTGTGTGGCTGATTTGCTTTGCTGTACAGTGGAAACTGACACGGCATTGAGGAGCATCTGTCCTCCAATGAAAACTAATTAAAATAAATTAAAACTGTAAAAAAAAAAAAGAATCAAGGGTTCTCAGCTGCCGATATGCTATATTATACGTGTATATATATATGCATATGCACGTTTACACATGTATGTGTGCATATAATATACACACACACAAATATATATATATGTACTATTGTTTTGCAACTTGCTTTTTCACTCAGAAATAGTGATATTGATTCGTTGTATTTCAGAAATATTTAGTGACTGCCTGCAATGAGTCAGGCACTACGCTCGCTACAGGCACTGGGGAACAGCCATGAAGAATCTTTCCATGTCGACACCAACAGATCTATATCATTCTTTTTAATGACCACATCAAATTCCTCAGTGGAAAGTTCTGTTTTGTTTTGTTCTGTTTCGTTTTGGTAACAAGTCCTCTAGTGATAGATACTGAGGTTATTTTTAGTCTTAGATATTGTACACAGTGCTCTAGTGTACTGATATATTTGTGCAAATATATATGTGCAAATGCTTTTGGAGGTAGCTTCCTTAAGGAATACTGGGGGAGTCGGGGCACATGCATATTTTAAAATTAAATCAGTGCTGCCAAACTTGCCTCCAAAAAGCTAATGCCATAAAAATTTACTGTATTAAATCTCAAAGAGCTGAGGACTGCGTAGAAGCAAAATGCCCGTTAGGCCCCGCCAAGAACACTGATGGGGATAATGCCGATGACGGCTAACAATTACGTACTCTTACAGCGCACCGGGTCTTACTCTGTCCTTTAAACCTTGGGGGTGTTTGTTACACATGAGACAAAGGAGGCTCAGAGAAGTAAAAGTAACTTGCGTAAAGACACATGGCCAGTAAAAGGCAGAGCCAGGATTGGAGCTCTTTTCTTTCATATTCCCAAGCCCACTCTTCCACTTCAGCTGTACACAAGGGTTTGTCATACACTAGTGTTACGTGTTCCACTAGGGAAAACTGCATAATAAACGAAAGGGTTCAATGACCAAAGAATTTTGGGAAACATTTTATATAGTCTGTACAGTTTTGAACATTCACAATATTCATTAACTAAATAAATCCTCTGGCAGAAGGTTTTACCAAGCCAAGTAAACATTTCTCAAACTTATTTAATTATAAAACGCTTAAATTAAAACCTGTCTGATCTGAGGAACACACTTTGAAAAATGCTGTGTTCATTGTACAGTGTCTTTATGACTTATCCATGGAATATCAAGAGTTTTTGAATGGTGTTTAACATCACCTGCACTGAAAGATTGACATGGCCTCCAACCTTTGCCAGCTAGCCATTTTCATCTTAAGACACTCCCGTTGTTAGAGAATTATGTCTTGTGTATTTAACCGACATATCCCTGTGACAGGTAATCACTACTCTAATATTACCCCTCTGTAGTTTCACATAGTGTATTGAATGCTGCTTACCCCTTCAGATTTCTGAAGCCAGTGGTCACATCTTGGTCCATCCCTCATCGTTTTATCCCTACACTTCAAGGTCCAAGTTTTTCACCTGCTCTTATCTGGGTGTTTTGTCTTCCTCATTGCCTCATTCTCTAAATGATTCTCTCTTTAGTGTGTTACTCATGGTCTGTCTTGTCGTTAAAGTGTGATACCTAGAACTGTACACTCCTTTCCAGATGTGGGCTGATCAGCATAGATGAGGACAGAACCAGACTTTCCCTCACCCTAAACATTCCATTTCTGTCGACACACCCTAGTTTGGGACAATTTTGGTTTTGCAGCTGCAGCACACTAGGAATTAACAGTTCAGCCTCCTAAAAAGCTATTACTTTGTGGCAGCAGGGGAGAGGGAGGCTGTTGACAGTGGCAACTTCTGAAGAAGGCAGATATATAAGTGATTATGAAGTTTTTTTCAGTATGTTTCTGACCCCAAAGGAAGATTTTGCCTAAAGAGATCTCTCTATTCTTAGAGAAGTCGATAAGTTAAGGGGTGGGGGGGGAGGGGGGCTGGTCTGGGGGAAGACATAAGAGTAAAGGATAATTATAGGAATTATTTTGACAAATTTCGCAGGAAAGAAAAAAAAAATAAAGTATACACCAAAAGAAAACAATTAAAAATAAGAGTAAGAAGAGGGTATAACTAATGTTTTACACGTCTCCTCTTTTAAACATAACGTAAAAGAGAATGTGATCCCTAGTTTAAATGTGCAGAAACTGAGGATTTGGGAAGTTAAAGACTCGTCCAGTTCTCATCAGCTGGTAGGTTATAGAGTCAAGATTTCTGCCTAAGTATATTTGATCCTAAAGCCCTAGAATTCTATAATTCTAAGACATTTTCCTCAGAACCCCTAGGTGAATCCCCATGGTGCAGGGAAAGAGCGGCAACAGTCAGTGAGCCGGGGGCGGAGGGCGGGGCGTGTGGTCCTGGGCAAGGCGCAACTTACAGACACCTGAAATAGCCATGAGCAGTTGTCCAGTAAATCAGCCCCCTTCACAGCCTGCCAAAAAGAAACTTTCCCTCGGTTCCCCCAGCATGAATTAATTCTGAACATCAAAAGCCTTATAGAGAACATGTTGGAGGCCACCTATTAGTCTACCTTGAACTATACTTCTGAAACTGTCTTGTACCTTCTTTTAAGTTCCTCTGATCCTGGGGTTACCCCTGCAGTGATAGAGGAGCTACATAGGGCTTGCTGGTGTAATCTTCCTGTGTACAGGTTGGGGTTGGCCGAGCTATTCTTGATACTATCAATCATGTAAAGATATACCATTTATTGAATGCTTATGTGCCATGCACATCCCCCAATGATCAAATCATATTTTCAAGTTTTAATATTGTCATTTTACACATCTTTAAAACAATAGCAACAACGACAGATCACAAAGGAGCAGGCGGAAGCTTTCGGAGGTGATGGTTAAGATTAGTATCTTGATTGAAATAAGAATTATTATTCCCATTTTTTATCTATAAGGAAACTACAAAGCCAGCTGGCCCAGATTCCCAGAGTAAATAAGGAGAGGAACGAAAATTCAAACCAAATCTGTCTGAAATCAAAGCCTAGTTAACCCGATATTTAACCTGAGGCTTCTCAGACTTTGAAATGTATTGTAATCTAGGCTTTAAACACATACCCCAGTTCAGATTCCGATTTAGTGGGTCTGTGTCAGCCATGGGATCTATATTTTGACAAGCACCACCAGGTAATTCTGAGCACTATAGTTGCAAAGAAAACTTTTTGAGACTATAAAGAGAGCCCTTTCTTGGTATGAATTTTCTCCTTTCCCCAAAATGTGAATGTGGTCTCCTTCTAATTAAAAAAAAAAAAAAAAAAGCTGAAAAACTGAAACAAAACAAACAGAATATCCATGTCCAGAGAGAGGAAAAGTGAGTGAGGTTAGGATACGGAAGGAGGACAAAATTATCTTTCCTGAAATCATGGCACTCAGTGATTTCTGGTTTACCTTAGACAGTGGGTTCTTATTCGAGTGATCTTACTTTTCTTTGTCCTACTGGCTTCCTGAATTGCTAATTGGAGCATTCCTTGGACCACAGACAACACAGTGGCAAGAAAGAGGGAAAGCAGTGACTGGGCAGGGGCTTGGTTGACAGATCAATTGCCTCTTCCCTCCTACTCCCTTCCAGACTCCTGCAACCAAGAGGAGTGAAGAGAACTGAACAAAAGGGTCCGGAAGATGAGCAGTTTCCTGTGGGATATGAAATATATAACTTAGGCATTGCCTGGAAATGCCGTAAGAAATTAATATTTGTTACAGAAACAGCAGGGCTGCATTAATATTTTAATGACGAATAAATATTTAATCCAAAACTCTGGTTGGAAAGCGGACAAGATAACCATGGCGGGAACAGTTACACCACCCAGTTAGAGATGTAACCATGGCGGGAACAGTTACACCACCCAGTCAGAGATGTTAATGATTCATCGGTTCTGTCAGTGGCGATAATGCCACACAGTGTATCCATTATACAATTCCTCTGAAATATTAATAAGTCACACCTCAGAATCAAAATCAGGAGAAATGTTGTTTATTCTTTGAGAGTCAATATGAAGCATTGGACAGAGCAAATCTTTAGAATCACGGGAGCCTGGAATTGGGTTCCAAGTCTATGGTTTACTGACTGAGCAACTGGAAAGAAGTCCATTCACCTCTTTGAGCTTTATCTTCAAGGTGAGATCAGCACCTACTCGATAGGATTGTTGGCTGCATACATTATTCACTCAATTGTTTTCTTTTTTGGTTCTCCTTAAAATATGGTTAAAAATATGGTTAAAAAAATTGAAGGTGGTTGCAGTGTCTCTTAGTTTAGCACCATGTCTACTTCTCAAAGAAACACATGAAATTTTCGTTTTCCTGCTTCTCCTGGATCCTTATGTCTATCATCATTATTTTTCAGTGGAAATTTTTGTAAGTAGTTTGGAGAAAACTGTCTCTGTAATTAAAAATCCAATTCTGTGTCTATCATCAAAAAATCTACAAACAATAAATTCTGGAGAGGGTGTGGAGAAAAGGGAACCCTCCTGCACTGTTGGTAGGAATGTAAATTGATACAGCCACTATGGAGAACAGTATGGAGGTTCCTCAAAAAACTAAAAATAGAACTACCATACGACCCAGCAATCCCACTACTGGGCATATACCCTGAGAAAACCATAATTCAAAAAGAGTCATGTACCACAATGTTCATTGCAGCTCTATTTACAATAGCCAGGGCATGGAAGCAACCTAAGTGTCCATCGACAGATGAATGGATAGAGAAGACGTGGCACATATATACAATGGAATATTACTCAGCCATAAAAATAACGAAATTGAGTTATTTGTAGCGAGGTGGATGGATGTAGAGACTGTCATACAGAGTGAAGTAAGTCAGAAAGAGAAAAACAAATACCGTATGCTAACACATATATATGGAATCTAAAAAAAAAGGTTCTGAAGAACCTAGGGGCAGGACAGGAATAAAGACACAGATGTAGAGAATGGACTTGAAGACACGGGGAGGTGGGAGGGTAAGCTGGGACAAAGTGAGAGAGTGGCATGGACTTATATATGCTACCAAATGTAAAATAGATAGCTAGTGGGAAGCAGCCGCATGGCACAGGGAGATCAGCTCAGTGCTTTGTGACCACCTAGAGGGGTGGGATAGGGAGGGTGGGAGGGAGACGCAAGAGGGAGGGGATATGGGGATATATGTATACGTATAGCTGATTCACTTTGTTATACAGCAGCAACTAACACAACATTGTAAAGCAATTATACTCCAGTAAAGATGTTAAAAAAAAAAAAATCCAGTTCTATCTATGACCCCTAAAATTAAATTAAAATACATCGATAATATTTGTTTTTTAAATACACTAAGGTGCCTTTGTATCGTCCCACTGTTAATGGTCACATTTACAAGGTAATTGCAGGGAATCAATAAGCTTCTCCTGTCAGGTAATTGTCCCTCCTCGAAGACTAGACTGTGGCCTTGTAGTGCATGGTTGCTCTCATCTCTCCTCTGTGACCCCACTAAACTCTATTAGCTTCTTTATTTTGTCACTTGGGACCTTCTATAGTTTAATAGTTAAACACGTGGGCTTTAGAGCTCAATAGCTCTCAGATACAAGTCTCCACTTGGCCTGTTATTTGTAGCGTGATCTTGAGCAAGGTCATCAGTCAACCCTCTAGTCGGGGGGCCTTCATTGGTAAAATTGGGACTGACATTTACCTCATTGCTTCCTGAGGATCTATGAAATATACATATAAAATGAAAGACACATTTTTAAATATAAGGTTGCAGTCAAGAGTTTACAGTACCAAATACCGTATTCTTCCTGAGAACAGTAAATGTCAATGGCTTTAGGTTGTAGTATTTAAATGCAGTGTGGTAGCTGCTTGCCTCATGACCCAACTTAGAAACCAGCACATTGAATATAATAACTTGTAAAAGCTGGAAATTTTCTTTCATTGCTTTTTAAAAATTTTTTTAATGAATTGAGGTGTTACTGATCTTATTTCTTTTTCTCATACACACTCTAAACACAAAGTATTCTAGTAGTTAGGTGTTTCTCCCGGTCTTGGTAGCTGTCTTTTTCTGCCATATGAACCCCAAGACCCTGAATCTTATTTCTCTGCTCCTTCAAGGGGTTATGTATAGTGATGGCATCAGGCCCTATTCAATCGTCACTTCCCTAAGAAATTTAATAAATGAGGACATTAAGAAAAGAACAAAATAATTGTCTATGTAGAAAATCCCAGTGACTCTACAAAAGAACTTTTTGAACTTAGGTGAGTTTAGCAAGGTTGCAGGATACAAAGTCAACAGAAAAAAAATCAATCATATTTCTATATTCTAACAATGAGTAATAAGAACTCCAACTTAAAAACATAATATTATTTTTAATAGTTCTAAAAACCTGAAGTTTTAGGTATAAATCTAACAAAACATGTACAGAATCTCTATTAGTACATAGCTGGAATCTACAAAACACTTGTAAAATAAATTTTTAGAAAATACCTTCAATGGAGAGATATACTATGTTCATGGATTGGAAAACGCCACAAAGGAAAAATGTCAGTACATCCCAAATTAATCTATAGGTCTAATGCCTTTTCTATCAAATCCTCTGAGGATTTTTGTAGGTACAGACAAGCTGATTCCAAAACTTATATGCAAAGGCAAAGTAACTGGAATAGCTCAAATGATTTTGAAAAAGTAGGATAAAGTTGGAGAAATTACACTACTTGATTTTAAAACTTACGTTATAGTTACAATAACCTATGCAGTGTAGTGCTGATGGAGGGATAGCCACATAGATCAATAGAACAGAATAGAGAAACTAGAAATAGATCAACACAAATATGCTCAACTTATTTTGGAAAAAAGTGCAAAAGCAATTTCATAGAGAAAAGATACCCTTTTCAACAAATGGTTCTGGAACAATTGGATACAAGAAGTGGGGCAGAGAGGGAGGGAGGGAGAAAAAACAGTAGGAAGAAAGGAAGGAGTCTTGAACTAAGCGGCAGATCTTAACACAAAAATGAACTCAAATGGATCTTAGCTCTAAATGTAAAGCATGCAACTGTAAATCTCTTAAAAGAATGCATAGGAGAAAACTCCTGTTACCTAAGTCAACGGAAAAGTTCTTGTGTGATTTCAAAAGCATGATCCACAATAGAAAAAAGAACTTAAATTAGACTTGATAAAAGTTAAAAATGTTAGACACTATTAAGAGAATGAAAAGACCAGCCATAGACTAGGAGAAAACATTTGTAAGTCACTTATCTAACAAGGAATTTGTGCCCAGGATATATAAAAAAAGTGCTTTAAACGCCAAGAGAAGAAAACAAGCCATCCTACTAGAAGAGGACAAAAGACTTACGCAGTTGCTCCACCAAATGGAATATATAGAAGTCAAATAAGCACATAAAAAGATGTTCAGCATCATTTGCCATTAAAAAATGCACGTTGAAATCACAATGAGGGACTTCCCTGGTGATCCAGTGGTTATGACTCTACGCTCCCAATGCAGGGGGCCTGGATTCGATCCTTGGTCAGGGAACTAGGTCCCGCATGTTGCAACTAAGAGCCCGCATGCCGCAACTAAAGATCCTGCATGCCACAACTAAAGATCCACTACTCTGCAACGAAGATCCTGCACGCGGAAACGGATCCCACGTGCCACAACTAAGACCCGGTACAACCAAATAAATATTTTTAAAATAAAATAAATAAAATCACAATGAGATGCCACTGCACACTTAATAAAATGACTAAAGTAAAAAGTCTGGTAATAATAAATGCTGGTGAAGGTAGCTCATACATTGCTGGAGAAAGTGTAAATTGTTACAGTCACTCTGGAAAACTGCCGAGCAGTTTCTTACAAAGTTAAACATACACTTAACCATGTGACCCAGTAATGGCCCTTCTGGGTATGTACCCTAGAGAAATGTCCCAGTGTTACACAAAAGCCTGTATGTGAATGTTCATAGCATGTTTATCTGCAGTTTCAAACCACTGGAAAAAATTAAATGGACAAACAACAGAATGAATAAGCAAACTGTAATACATTTATGCAATGGAATACTACACAGCGATAAGAAGTACAAATGATTGATACAGCCAACAACTTGGATGAATCTTAAAGTCATTAGGCTGAATGTAAAAAACAAATCTTAAATTATTACATACTGTATGATTCCATTTATATAACATTTTTGGAGTGACAAAGTTATAGTAATAGACAACAGGTCAGTAGTTGCCGTAGTCAGGGTTGGGGAAGTTAGTGTGACAACTAAGGGGAAGGAATGAGGGAGTCTTTAGAGGGGGATGATGAAATAGTTCTGTGTCTTGATTGTGGCAGTGATTATACAAATTTCATGAAACTATACAACCCAAAAAAGTGCATGTAAAAAACTGACGCAGTGTGAATAAGTTCAGTAGTTTAGAAGTGTTATGCCAGCGTCAATTTCCTAGTTATTTTAATGTACTGTTACTATGTAAGATGTTACCATTGAGGGAATAAGGATGAATGGCATGTTGGAACTCTCTTTACTGTTTTGTTGTTTTTTTTTTTTTTTTTGGTACACGGGCCTCTTACTGCTGTGGCCTCTCCCGTTGCGGAGCGCAGGCTCCGGACGCACAGGCTCAGCGGCCATGGCTCACGGGCCAGCTGCTCCGCGGCATGTGGGATCTTCCCGGACCGGGGCACGAACCCGTGTCCCCTGCATCGGCAGGCGGACTCTCAACCACTGCGCCACCAGGGAAGCCCTCTTTACTGTTTTTGAAACTCCTAAAATACAAGAAAAAAAGAAACTTGAATATCTTTCTCATTGTCATTTAACTCTAATTGATTTTTTTTTCCTTTTTACCCTGCTCCAATGAGACCATAAGCTACTGTCTTCCAATAATCTCAGCAGTTCCCCTCTCCCTTTGCCCAGCTGTCACAGAGAAAGTTTTTAACAACAACAAAAAAGTGCTACTTCGGTAACTAAGCTAACAGTAAGAGCATTGCTCCCTGTCAATAGTAGATCCTCTCCTTTGATAAATCTTCACGGAATGTCTATTATGTGCATAATGTCACAGTATGTGGAAAGACGGGAATAAAGGTATAGAAGAATTTATCCAGATGAAGAACCAAGGAAGTGGAATAAGACAGAACACAAATTATTATTATACAAAACAGAAAGTCATTCTTGGCAAGGAGAAAAATACATTGCAAAGCAGGTTCAAAGTAGCAATAAATTTTAATTCATATATTGGAGTTCTATGTAGAATTTCACTGGAAGAAAAAAGTTGTATCCACTGGTAAGAAACTGGGGGGAAAAAAGACCAAAACCCACTGTGATAGATGACGTCAGTGAACTACAACAAAACTTTAAACATTCATCGTTCTGTGCCTCCTTCTGGATAGAATTAAGTCATGGAAAAAACTTCTGTGAGCATTCACCTTTTTGTTTTTCCTGGAAGAGTATTTGAAGGATACATGGGAGAGAAGGCGTGATGGATGGATGCAAGATGGAGCAAAACCCAGCAGCCTGAACTCAGCAGTAAGAGTCTGTAGTTGTGTTGAAGTTTCCGCTTGGTCAAGGAGGGAAAGCAACCGTACAATTCCCTGCCAGAGGCTGGACAGAATGCCTTACATGTCTAATTTCATTTAATCCCCACAAGAACCCTAGGAAACGGGACTTGTGTTAGCAACAACAGAAGTCACCTCTGCTGTCTTAAGCAACAGACCTTTGCTGGGCAGCAGACACAGAGTCCTCTGTGGGCCTCTACCACCTGTGGATGCAGACTGTACTCCTGGACGTCTCTGCTTCACCTGAGCATCCTCTCTCCCTCATTCCTTCATACATGAACCACTCACTCAGCCTCCAAACTCCAAGGCAGGGGCTTCCAATCAGCCAGATCCAGGTTATGCCCTCCAGCCCAGGACACCTGAAGGGATGCATATCCCCACTTTGGCTTCCCTACTTCCCTCCAAGACTCACAGTGAGGTCCCTAAAATTGGGAACAATTTTGTCTCAATGGTAGACCAAATGATAATTACTGTAGGTACTATCATACTAATTTTATAGATGAAAGCACCGAGTCTCAGAGAAGTATAAAAATTGTCCAAAGACTACATAGCTAGTTTTTTAAAAAAACACTTTATAGATGTATGATTGACATGTACGAAGTGGTACATATTCAGTGTATACAACTCAGTGAGTTTGGGGATAAGTTTACAGCCATGAAACCATTACTGCCATCAAAGCCAGAAACATAACCATCCCCTCCCAAAGTTTACTCCCACAGTATCATGACTATTATATTATTATTGTTATTATGGTAAGAACACTTGACATAAAAGCTGCCTTCTTAGAAACTTTAAGTGTACACTACTGTATTGTTAACTGTAGACTCTATGCTATAGTGTAGACCTCCAGAACTTATTGCTTATATAACTGAAATTTTGTACCCTTTGACCTCCATGTCCTCCTGGAGCCCCTGGCAACCACCATTCTACTCTTCGTTTCTTTGAGTTTGACTATTCAAATTCCACATATAAATGAGATCATTACAGATGTGTCTTTCTGTGTCTGGCTTATTTCTCTTAGCATAATGTCCTCCAGGTTCATCCATATCCCAAATGGTAGGGTTCCCTTCTTTTTTAAGGCTGAATAATACTCCATTATATATATGTCATGTTTTCTTTATCCATTTATCTGTAGATGGGCATTTGAGTTGCTTCCACTTTTTGGCTATTGTGAATAATGCGATTGTGAACATGAGTGTGCAGATATCTATTTGGGTCCCTGTTTTCAACTATTTGGGGTATATATATACAAAAGTAGAATTTCTGAATCATATGATAATTCTATTTTTAACTTTTTAAGGAATTGCCGTACTATTTTCCACCTTTTACATTCCCATCAACAGTTAGCAAGGTGTCCAATTTCTCTACTTTCTCAACAGTTATTTTCTGTTTTGTTTTGGTTTTGATGGTAGCCATCCTAATGAATGAGGTAGGTACCATTAGATAATTTTTAGTGCATGTTCAAGACTGGATCCCAGAGTCCCCTAGCGGGATAATAATCCCAGTTGCCCACATGCAGTGGTAACTTGCTTATTCATTTCCTTCCCTTCCTTGTCGTACTTCCCTGCTTGTCTACTGGTGTTTCCTCATATTACCTCCCAAATAAACAGCTTCCACTCAAATTCTTACCTCAGGGTCTATTTCTGGGGATCTTGAACATATGTGAGATTATGTTTTATCCCTTATAGTACTGCTTGACACCACCTACCTTGATCAGTTATGTCAGACTAAGTTGCTTCTCAACCTTAGTTTTAATTACAAAAGATTACCTGTCCCCACAAGCAGTCTGGGGTCAGTAACTTCCTAAATACTATGAACATAATCTAGACTCTTAAAGAAATACAGGATTCTTTCACTCTATCCCATAGATAAGAAACCTTCCTTTCTTGGGCATACTCAAAACTCATAAAACTTCACAACTTCAGAGTAAGTGGGAGCTCACAGAACTACAGAGCAGTTGTTTTAAAACTATGTTGCATAGATTCCCCAGTGCTTGGGCGACTCGACACATGTATATCGCTTTTGGTACAGCACTCTGGTCACAGTTTCTCCAGTTGTCTCTATTAGAAAATATCCAGAATCTCCAAGGCAAGTTTGGTGGGTTTTTTTAACATTGTTATAAATGTCCACATATCTTTGTCAGTCGGGACTTTATCAATACTGTGTCACCATGTGATAGCTCCAAATTTCTTGATTTTTATATCAATCAAGACACTGAAAATATGAAATCATTTCCAGGAAAAAAACCACAAATTGCTGTTTTTTTCTTAGGTATATGCTGGGGGTTCGAATATAGTTTGATTAAACGTTAACCAACGACAAGTAAGGTTTCCATAGCCATAAAAGTTTATAAACCATAGATCTAGGTCAAGTCCTCATACAATTTATAGTTTCCCTCCACAACTTCTTGACATGTGTGCTGAAACATGACAAGTTCAAGAAAGCATCCACCTCCTGGGAAAGTCTGCTTTATTTTAAGATATCTCTGATTGCCGTGAACGTTCCTGTTTTTCCCTCCTGTTGAGATCTGCCTCCCTGCAACTTCCACTCTTCCATCTAGGAAAGATCTTGTCTGCTGACTCTTTCAAGGCAGCCTCCAGACCTTGTTGGGGTGGCCCAGTGTTCTCATACAAGCAGGCAAGAACCCTTGCAAGGATTTGAACCCTTGTACCTTTGACACCCAGTGAGGAGAGGGTCCCCCTTCTCCTCCATTGGCTGGCGGCAAGCCTTCCCTCTCCAGTCCCTCTGTAACGCATAGGAAAGTGATGGCAAAGATATGGATTTCACCAAACTTAATCAGAGCCTTAAGCGAATCAACAGGGGTGGGGGTAAGAAGGGAGTTGGGGGTGCAGAGAAGGGGTTGCAACTTTCCAGTCCCACAACATATGGCAGTAGTTTTGCTGAAAGCTCAAGACAGTATTTATTTCATGCAGCGACATTGCCCCAAGAGGCACACAGGCCACATTTCTAATATGTGAACCCTAAATCCAATTTTTCAGAGCTCCCCCTCTTCCTCTGATTTTCCTCCCCCCACCCCCCAACTGCCCTCCAGTTTTTCCTCCTTATTTTTTTGAAGACTCCCTGTTCTCCTTGAAAGCTGGGGCAGAATGAATGGAATGTTTTGATTTACTACAGGCCCCCTGAATTCTATTTTCCCAAATCAATTAATTTCCACACATTCTGACAACCAAGGGGTAGGAGCACGAGCTGAGGCGGGCAGCGGTTTGGTGGTGAGAGGTTAAGGTATAGCAGGGGGCGAGGGCGGTGGGAGACTGGAGCTCCCTGGAGGGGTGTAGCCAGGGGAAGATAAATTACCCCTGTGCTCGGTGTTGAGAGAGAAGGACTGGGGGAGAGCTTGGTATCTGAGATGAGCACACATGAGTACTGGGGGCGGGGGGTGGTCGGCCGTCAATCAGAAGGTTAAAGAAAATAGAAGGAAAAAAAGGCAACTGTATTCCAAGAAGATAGGGAACCGGAGAATTAGGCAGTCTCCTAGCTCGCCTGCTTGCTGGGGGCCGTAATTATGTTGTGTTGCTTGCCCCTTTACTCCTGCAGCTGCATCTCCATCAGAGGTGGTGAGTGGTTATTTCTCTAGAGCAAAGAGTCAAGAATTCTGGCCGGAAAGATGCAAAAAGGAGACTTTTCCATCTTCCTTTGTTTCTTTCTCTTTCAATCTCTTTTATTTCTCCTCCTCCTTTCCTCCCTTCCCTCCCATTTCCCATTCTCCCTCCTCACTTCCTTCCTCCCTCCCTTCTTTCTTTTCTTTCTTCCTCCTTTTTCTCATTCTCTCCCTTGATCACTCTTCCAGAATGTACTAAGCAGCTATTTTGTGTGAGATTCGATATTAATTATGATAAGACCAGAGTTCTAAGATACCATACAATTCAGTTGAGAAGACATTGCCTCGTCAGGAAGCTCTGTGCTAGATGCTGGAGATACTGGGTCTAAAAAGAAGAACACAGCACTGACTGTGACCTCAAGAAATACATTGTTATGTAGGGGGAGATAGACATGTCATTACTCATTTGTTTATTCTTCGAATCCCTATGTGCAGTGCTGGGACTTTTGACTGGTTTTGAATCTATAACATGTAGGACCATGCCTAGTCTCTAGTTGACCTGCAATAAATATCCAATGATGAAAACAACTACATTTATTAGAACACCTGTGATGTGTCAGATATTTTGCATGCGTTTTTGTTAATCCTTCCTCCAACCTCATAACAAAGATATGGTTATTCCCATTTTACAGATGAGAAACAGAGGCATAGAGAGATTAGGCAGTTTGCTAATGTTAAACACCACTTAGAGGTAAAATTAAGATGCCGATTCAGGTCTGCCTGATGCCAGTACAGAATATTTTCCTACTCTTCCATGCCTCTTTCTGCAAAAATTTATGAATAATAAAACCCCAAAACACTAGGTATTCATTTCCAGTTGATGAGATTACAACCTTCCTAATTCAAAAAAAAAAAATCATAATTGGTAGGAAATCTAGGTTGTAATGTATTTTGCATCGCATGAACTTTATAAATCATGAACACCCAAATTTTACTATTACAGGCTTCTACCTGCATGAACGAAGGACCCCACGTCATCCAGCTGCAGGGTCTTTCTAGTTTTTTTTTGGTATCAACATATGCTCAGTAGTTAGTTAACTCCTGTTCCTCTGTTCTGGTTCCTTTGTTGGTGTCTTCTGCACAAAGTCACATGGGGTAGTTGCTCACCATTAACATGGCATTCATGACCCTGAAAGGGAGTAATGTGCTCCCGCTGAGGATAGTGTATCCCAGGGTCCCACAGAATACATTGCCAAAGACGAACACTCTAATTCCACAGCATGCCCGAGGTGGATCACAAGGGAGGCTCTGCTCCTGCAGTAACTGACTCATCTCATGTCTTCACCACCATCTCAGCCATCAGTAGGAGCCCCTCAAGTTGCCAAACCTGGCTGTTTGTCTACAGTACACCTTACTTACATCAGAGCCAAGCTGTGCTCCAGTTAGAAATAAGGAGGTTACTCCACTCCTCAACTCTGCACGGCTCCATCACCTGAGCCTGAAGGAAGTTTGCTTGTATGCAAGAGATTGACTGCAAAAGTATTCACTCCCCCCTGCATCAATATCCTTTTATGGTAAACCCACTAACTCTGGGTTGGGCCATGTGACTGACCAACGAGATAATGACAGACTTGATGTAAGCAGAGGCTTGAAAAAGTGCTTGCAAGAACATGCCTGGGGGCTTCCCTGGTGGCGCAGTGGTTGAGAGTCTGCCTGCTAATGCAGGGGACACACGTTCGAGCCCTGGTCTGGGAAGATCCCACATGCCACGGAGTGGCTGGGCCCGTGAGCCACAATTACTGAGCCTGCGCGTCTGGAGCCTGTGCTCTGCAACAGGAGAGGCCGCGATAGCAAGAGGCCCGCGCACCGCGATGAAGAGTGGTCCCCGCTTGCCGTACCTGGAGAAAGCCCTCGCAGAGAAACGAAGACCCAACACAGGCAAAAATAAATAAATAAATTAATTAATTAATTAAAAAGCCAAGCATTTGAGGCCCTTTAAAGAAAAAAAAAAAAGAAGAACATGCCTGGAACAGACTGCTGGAGAAGGAGACGTGTGAAGCAGAGGTAGCTGGCCCAGCTAAGGCTATTGTAGATTTGCCAACACTCAGCTGATCACCTGAATCCCATGAAGGTCAGAAGAACTGCCCAGTCAACTCAGACTTGTGAAAAACAACATGTTTATTTAAAACCACCGCTTTTTTGCAGTGGTTTGTTATATAGTTACAGCTGACTTATTTATTTATTGTGAGTTACGTCTCACAAATTTTTATTGAAAACAGATTGCTTAGCTCTTGCCCCCAACATTTCTCTCTAAAGGGTCAGAACCCACCTGAGAAAGAAGCATCATCCTCTACTTTCCACCTCCTGTACAGCCCTCTCCTCTCCACCTTTTTCCCCAGAGATCTGCGTATGAAACTAACCTCTGGTGCTATCAGGAAGCAGATGACCGGTTGCCCATTCTACCCTCCTATTCTTTACTTTTCTCCCTTCTCCCTTTCTCCTGTTTCCCTGTCTCTCTCTTTCCCACACTCACCAGGGTACCAACCTACTTGCTCCTCCTTCACTAAGAGGGAAAAAAAAATGAAATACAAAGCACTCAGATAAATTAATTCATGCAAATAGTTGCCTATGGGTCTACCAAATCTATCACTTCATTAGGCATACATAGACAAGGCTGAATTCCCTTTAGGCTAAGCCAGGATCTCACAACAGAATAAAGAAATATATGTAAATATAATTGACATATACTAGTATATCATACATACACACAGATGTGACTTGTAGGAATTACACAGACACAGTAAGATTAAATCAATAAGAATAAGCAAAGGAGATTGTGAAGATTAAAGTCAGAGAAGATTGCATTACTCAAAAACACATTGTTACTGCTGAGAGCAGGTGTCACTACTAATTTGGCCAAACATCACACATACCTTCATAATTTTTCTTAATGATTCTAAATTAGCAGGATAATAATTAACAATGGTTTTGTGCCTGCATCTTGCCTTATAATTTTGCCAAGTATACCTGAGAAGTTTTGACCTTCCAGGAATCCATTCTTGGTACTTAGTAGGGGAACAGCCCCGGATTTGCCAGGCCATCCTAGTGGCATCAAAGTAAATCAGTCCTGCTTCTGCTTGCATGTTTCCAGGAAGTTTTTTTAATTTCCCTGATACCTGCAGACAGGCCCTCTTTTCCTTTGATCTATAATTCTATGTTACGTATGACAGTCGACATCAAGAACAGCATACCTTAATTCTGTAAAAGCCAGGAGAAAAAATAGCCTCTGCACTTCATGAACAATTTCAAATCACAAGCAATGAGCTTGTGAAATACAAGGACCAATTCTGAGCCTGTAAGTGCAGTAAAAGGAGCACTGGGCTGGGAGTCAAGAGGCACCAGTTCTAATCACAGCTCTGCCCCAACTGACTTGGTGAACTTGGACAAGTTACTCCAGGCTGGAGTTGAGTTTTCTTGTCTATTTGTCTCTGAAATGCAAAGTTTTACTAAATGTTCTTTAGGACTCTTAACTTCAAAAACAAAATGAGTCAATCCTGAGGTTCTCAAACTGTAACGCAAAACTTGAAGCGGCGCTGCTTGAGAGGTTCGCTATTGGAAACAGTCACTGGACTCCAGGACACCATGATCTTTTGCCTGGACGACTGCAATAGATCCGGAATTGATATTTCCGCTTCTGCTCTGTGTTCCTACAATTGATTCCCCAGATAGAGTCCAGAGTGATGTCTGTAAACACAGATGACATTGTGTTTGCATTATCCATTGAACAGAATAGAATTCAAACACCTACAAGGCAAAATCTGGCCCTTGCTTTCACCGTCAGCTTCACCTCCCACCATGCTCCCAGGCTGGAAGCCAACAAGGAAACAGCAACTTCCATCTTACAACTACATGGAACTGAATTTGTCCAGTAACTGAAATGAGCCTGGAAGTGGATTGTCACCCAAGAGACCCAAGAAGGAACACAGCCCTGCTGACATCTGAATTTCGACATTGTGAGACCTTGATCAGAGCCCACTGGACTTTCTGTGAGCCTCAGCTAAGCCAAACTGGACTTCTGATGTACAGAATTGGGAGATAATACATTGTAGTTTTTTAAGCCACTAATGGCATCATGGTTTTTTTTTTTTTTTTTACAGCAGCAATAGAAGACTAACATAAGAGACAGAGCTCATCTAAGAGGAGTCCATGAAGAAGGAGGTCCTCAATCCTCCATCTCTTATGCCTGATTTTCCGTTCTTAGAACTTTTTATTCTTCTCTCAAGTAAAAGCAATCTTAAAATTCAGATTAATCCCAGCTTCTGGATGAAATCTCAGGTGATGTTACCTGTCATTATGCACAGAGACAGCAAAATCAAGCTCTTAGATGTACCAGGTTGAGTTCCCCTGGAGTCTTGGGACCGATGTCTGGTACCACATTTGAAGATGGAAAGGACAGGTGGGACATGTTCAACATGGGAAAGAGCCTGAAGATTATGAAAAAGAAGGAAATGATCATTTTGCCTAGAGAGAGGGGAGCTCAGGGGAGGGAAATGTTTACAGGTTCAGGCAAACAAGGAAACAGACTTATTTTGGCATCAGGGAAGAAAAATTAAACTGATGGGTACATATGCTGGACAGCTTAGGGCCCAGAGAAGAAAAATGCTAGCCATAAAAGTTGTTCAGTGCTGCCTTAGGAAGTACTTAGACTGAGGATGTTGTGCTGGGAGAGCCCTGCCAAACTGCCAGAAGTTGGAGCACTTCAGAATCTTGGGCCAACGTTCTCATTTTATCAATGAGTGATTGAAAGCCCAGAGAGCACGACTTGTCACGTGACCTTCAGTCTTTTGCCACGATGAAATTCTGTTTAAATGACCTGTTTTATGGGATTATGAAAGGCCCATGGGAAAGACCATCTCAGGGAACACGCTGCAGCTCTTCAGGAATTGTCATACCTTCCCCTTCTCTCTAATTCGGACTCCAGCTCATGGTACATTTCCAGCGACCCAATCCTACTGCTCATATGCTTTAAAAAGCAAAACAAACAAAAAACTTACAGGATTTCCAGTTCTTGTCTGACCCCTCAGATAAAAATCCCCAGGCCTCACATACATCTGGGACTTCTATTTCCTTTTGTACTGTGTCTTGAAAAGGTATTTCTACAGCAAGTCAAGATGCTTAATCAAGTCCAATCAAGATGTTCAAATCCTGTTTCACCTACTGAAAGGGATTCCAACCTTCATTTATTCACTCAGTTGAAAACATTGGTTCCTTCCATGTTAAATATAAGCATTATAGAAATGAACAAGATAAAATCCTCACCCTCTAGTAGCTTCATAGAGTAATGACGTGGGAAGGGACCCCTGTACCATACTGTGTCATAAGTGCTATAGTGTGGGACTCTCCAAGGTGAAGGGAAGAGGAAGTGCAGAGCCCTGAGGCATCAGGAAAGGTCATGCCCCACATACAGTTTGGTTGTTGCACAGGGAGCTTAAGGATGGATGGACTGACAGCAGATGTGGATGGGAAGTTGGGCTGAGACTGTGTGTGCCATGTTGAGGAGCTTGTATTTTATTCTGAAACTAATGTGCATTAGGGGGTATTTTTAAAGGAAGGAAAGGACATGGTGATATTTTGCTTTTAGAAAAAGACTTCTGTTACAAACGGGGAAGACCAATTTCCCATAATCCCCATAGTAACATCCAGTTTTATATTATACAAAAAATTATTCCACTCATTACAGTATGTTCAGTGGGCTCCTCTTTTGGCTACATAATGTAAGCTACTAGTTTTCAAACTATATATATATATATATATATATATATATATATATAAAGTCAGTGGTGATTAAGCAATTTTTATAACATTCGCACATTCGTATTCAAAGTAGCATTATTCACAGTCGCTAAAAAGCAACCTGAGTATCCATCGACAGATGAACGAATAAACAAAATGCGATATATACGTACAAAGGAATAATATGCAACCTTAAAAAGGAAGGACATTCTGATGCATGTTACAGCATAGTTGAACCTTGAGGACATTATGCTGAGTAAAATAAGCCATTCACAAAAGGACAAACGATTCCATTTAGATGAGGTACCTAGAGTCATCAAATTCGAAGAGACAGAAAGGAGAATGGTGGTTGCCAGGGGCTGGAGGAGGAGAAAATGGGAAGCTGTCATTTAAGAGACACTGAGTTTCAGTTGTAGAAAATAAAAAGTTCTGGAGATGGATTGTAGTGATGGTTGCACGACAATGTGAATGTATTAATGCCACAGAACCGTACATTTGAAAATGGTTAAAATGGTAAATTTTGTGTTATGCATATTTTATCACATTAAAAAATTCTATAATATTTAGACAAGAGGCAAAATTCAAATCCAGTTCGGACAGAATTCTGGGGTAAATTTCCACACTGTCCAACCTGTCAGTCACTGTCTTCATTCCATCTTCCTCTGGATTACTTCTCAGCTGCATTTCTCCTCTTAAAAAATGATATACCTGTCCTCTTCTGGTTCATATAAAACAGAGACCTGTTCTACTGTTTGTCAAAGCCAAGTGACCAGAAGGTCTGTGAGATCATTTCATAAACCCACATATTTATTTGTACCAGGAGACAAAATTGGGCCAACTCTTGTCCATCTCATTCTGTTGAATCAGGGAAATTCCATCTCTCTCCTCGCGTGTGATCATACTCCTAGGGCCTCAGGTAAACGGAGGTCTGCCAGAAGTCTCCCTCGTACTTGGCAAGAGACCAGGAGCTCAGACATCTTCGAAGAGAGGGAGAGGGAATGTCTGCGAATGGAACCAGCCCCGAGACCTGTCTGGACCACTCTTGGTTGGAAACCAGGGAGGATGTTTGCTGCAGAGTAGGAGTCCCGGAACCTAATGCCTGCTGAGATGACACCAGAAGACAAACCAAGTGAATAAATGGAAGGTGTTGTCAGAAATAAATGTCATGAAGAATTAGAGGAAGGTAGAGCAGCCCAAGTGCCACAGAAAGAATGCTAAACTGGAGCCAGGTGTCCTGGGTACATTGTGCCCTTTGATTTGAGGCAATGACCTTCACCTCTTTGAGTCATAGGAGGCTTACTTGTAAAATGAACACATTACAGAGTTACACACATAGGAAATGAGGTGATCCTTCGGGTATGCTAGCATGAGGTGGTCCAGCTCTCCATTATGTGCAGGTCTCTCCTTACACATCTGTGCATCTCTCCTGCAAAAGCTAATATCACACATGTTCCCCATGTATGTCGCTGTCTTGCTGAATGCCTACTGTGTGCTAGATGTCGTGCTGACTGCACATCTTAGATCTCATTCCTGCCTTTACTTTCAATTCATGAATTGCTTTTGGGATTTCCCTCTGACTTCTTCTTTCAAGTCCATCTTGTCTTGCAGGTTTTGAACCATACCTTGGAAGAAAAATTGTCATTGAAGTCCTGACTATGGCTAGCACCCAATAATGCTCACAGGTCAGGTCTCCTAGAGGTCTTCCTTTCCTTACTCGTTCCTAAGTGGGCTTGCATATTAAATTTTCATGCTACTCACTACACTTACTTATCTGCTGAGGGCATCATATCGGGTAGGGGACTAGCCAGGGCCTTAATAGTCAGACAAAACGATCATCGTTTCATTCCTCCAAATGATTCTGACTCCCTCTTGACGATTTCTTTAAGTGATCCCTTCAAAGATAATTTTTTTTTTTTTTTTTGCGGTACGCGGGCCTCTCACTGTTGTGGCCTCTCCCGTTGCGGAGCACAGACTCCGGACGCGCAGGCTCAGCGGCCATGGCTCACGGGCCCAGCCGCTCCGCGGCATGTGGGATCTTCCCGGACCGGGGCACAAACCCATGTCCCCTGCATCGGCAGGCGGACTCTCAATCACTGTGCCACCAGGGAAGCCCCAAAGATAATTCTTAAATGTACATTTAGAAGACGTTTGTTCTTTGGGGGAAGAAACAATCAGTAGATGATATTTGCTCCTGATTATGTCCAATAACCAGGGACTGGCTTTCAAGGATTTTAAATGTGGAGAAGACCTTTGAGATCATCTGTGCCAGAGGCAGTGAACTGAAATGTCCGCCAAGGCCAGGAAGGGAAAGTCAGATATTCAGGCAGTTGTACAATGATGTGATAAGAGCTGGGTTGGCAGTGAAAGGATTCACGAGAACACAGAGGTGCGGAGCGTAACCCAGCCTAGTGGTCACAAAAGCCTTCCAAGCCTGAGCAAGCGTTACAAAGGAGAGTGATGGATTGATGGATGACATCGAGGACAGCATATTCCCTGGAGTCTGTAACCAAACCGCACATTCCCAAGGGGAAGAGGGGAGTTATCATTTGACCATCCCAATAGGTGGCATTTTAATAAATTGCAGCTTTGTGTTTTGGGAAGAGGCAAAACTCAGTTGATTTCCTGTCCTTAAATACATTGAGGAGGGCTTCCCTGGTGGCGCAGTGGTTGAGAGTCCGCCTGCCGATGCAGGGGACACGGGTTCGTGCCCTGGTCCGGGAGGATCCCACGTGCCGCGGAGCGGCTGCGCCCGTGAGCCATGGCCGCTGGGCCTGCGCGTCCGGAGCCTGTGCTCCGCAGCGGGAGAGGCCACAGCGGTGAGAGGCCCGCGTACCGCAAAAAAAGAAAAAAAAAAAATACATTGAGGAAACTGAAAGCCCATTGGCTGGGGATGGCATTGAATGAACTCAATCTCCAAGTGGGATTCACAATGCGGTCCTGGTTGACAGCTTTTTGGGAGAACAGACTTTGGAACCAAACCGTTGGTGTGTGGTGCCTAGCTCTACCACTTACTAGTTTGTGTGTTCTTGGGTGAGTTCTTCTTACCCTTTTCTGTGCTTCAGTTCTCTCCTTATAAAATGGGAATCATAATAGTACCTGATTGTAGGGTTGTTGTAAAGATTAAACTGTAAAATTGCAAAAAGCACTTAGAATGGTGCCTGGTAGCTGCTAGTCATTTAATATAGTCACAATTATAACTATTATAGAGGTTGGATTCAGTGATCTTTAAAGTCCCTTCCGATTCTGGGATGACATGATTCCACAGGGAGATCATTAAATCAGAAGGTCTATATATGCATTTGCAGTGGGGATGAGGGGATGGGGAAAACAAATGAAAAAGTTAAAAACAACTCTAGTGATCAGGAACCCACCTGGTGGATTCAATGATGCTTTCAGTGAGAGCTCTCCATCCTTTTTAGAAGTTGAGAATTGTTCATAAGAACGGGAGAGAGAGATAGGGAGGGAGAGAGAGAGAAAAAGGAAGAGATAAAGAGGAGACGAGTGATGAAAATTTCCAGTCCGGAGGACCAGAACTAGTTTGTTTGTTCATTCAACAACCATTTTGTGATCATCTTCTATGTGCCTGGCGTTGCCCTAGATGCAGGGGTACACGAAGGATTAAGATGCAGTGAAAGCACTAGCGCTCAAGGAAATTGGGAGAGACTGAAGTAGAATGGAAACGTGCCATTAATGCCACCTGGGACGCATCGAGGTCTCTGTCATCTCTCATCTGAATTCCCATAACAGCCTCCCGACTGACCTCCTTGCCTCGCATCTCGTCCTTCCTCACCCACTCTCCTCGTTGCATAGCAGAGGGCTCTAGACGATGCAGATCTGTGCCACTCCACTGTTTATTTAGTGTCGCCATGGCCTACAGGATCTTATAGCATCTGGTCCTGGTACACTTCTCCTGGACCCCTTCTTGCCTCTCCATCCCCACCCCCATCCCCACACTTGCTTCCCGTTCTTGAACCTCTCATAGCTTACCTCCAGGCTTTCACAGTACTGTTCACTTGATGGCAGCAGGCTTCCCCTGACACAGCCTGGCTAAATCCTACTCATCCTTCAAGACTTGGCTTAGATTCCACTCCCTCCAGGAAGACTTCTGGGATGCTCTCTGATATATGTACACACACACACACACTCACAGATCTAGATTAGGTGACCCTCCTCTGAGACCCCTCCCTATTGGAACACTTATCGTAAGGCTTTCTAATGTCCCTTGTCTCCCCTAAATGCTAAGCTACACACGTGCACCTACCATGGCTGTCTCGTCCACCACTTGCTCCCAGCATATCCCAGACTCTGTAGCACAGAGTCAGCGCTCAGAAAACGTTTGGTGCTGTGCCTTTCCGTCTAGGAATGGCAACCCAAGACCATGACCGGTGAGCTCCCCAGTACCAATCTCTCTGTCCCCCACCACTGATCTGAGAGCCAAATTTCCCTCCACTGTGACCCTCTCCTTCTGCACAAATCTTTCTTCCTCACCTTCTGTTTTATCTCCCATCAGTTTTGGAGCCAGTCTTTGCTGTGCTAGACTTGTGTTCACTTAGAAGCCATGGCTAAACACGGCCACACCAGTCCTGGCATCGAGGCCTCCAATCACCCAGATCCTTGGTGACCTGAAAACAAAACATCTGGGCAACTGACTCATCTCGGTTTTCTTTTCATCCACATGGTTTGGCACTAGTTAGGACTGCTGAAGTTTGGGCACTGAGTCCCTGATGCCGTGACAATTTTCCTCTTGTCTCTTGAAATCATCAAAGACTTGTATACATGGGCAAGGCTTTTGTAATCAGGGAACAGCTGGTTGTGGTGGGGGATCTATTTGTTGCACCCACTATTAATTAGTAACATCTTCAAAAGTGGAACCAGTAAAGGGAAAAAGGAAAGCTTCTGACTGGGAGGAACAATTGGTAGCCATATGTAAAAGCTGTGGGCAGTGAAGGCTGGGTTCACATGGCATGAGTGAGGATTCTCAGGTGAAAGGCAAATATTTCTCCTCCATGACTTTAGAGGATGAAGTTGTGATCAAAAGTTTCAGGGAAGATGATTTGAGACTATCTTTTCGACAAAAAGGACTGATTCAGAAGATATTTTTGTTGTTGTTTTTCAACAAACATTTACTATACACCTATGTATTCTGGGCCTGTCCCTCAACAAGGCACGTGAGGAGCAGTTATAAGACAGAGTTCTTGCTCTCAAGGAGGTTACAGTGAAATGGAGGAAAACTGACAGAAAACCAGAAGATGCAGTGATTAAGTGCAACGACACACATGTGCATCGTGGGAGCAGAGGATCGAGGCACCTTTTTTGGGTTTCAGACGTGGTACTATCACTTACTGATGAAGTGATCTTGAGTAAATCTCATAACCTACCTGGCATGATGAGAGTGGACCTAAAAGGATTTAATATAGGCAACAGCATTTTGTAAACTTGCAATCGATTTATTGGGGTTAATGTCCACCATTAAACTTTACCAGATTCACACAGGGCAATCTTGTAAGTTGTTGCGCTTCTGGTCATTAGAAGTATTTAAGGAAGCCAGATGGCTTCCTGGATAAGGAATGTTTAAAGGGAAATTCCTGCACTGGGGAGAAGCCTATAAATGCCTGAGGATCTCTTATTTACAGCACCTTGTTGTAAATAAGATTAGTGAATTTGATTCTGGTTCTAGAACATAGAAAGTGTGTCAAAGTCAGGAAGCCAGCAGCCATCTGACACTGAAGAGTAATCTACCCTGACCGATAGGATCAGGAGGGCCACCCCTGACCCCGCGCTGGCCTTGGCTTCCTGATTAGGAATATTTCATCCGAGGCCTCCAGCAAGGAGGAAGGGCACTTTCCCTCTTCATTCTCCAGTGCCCCTTGATCTACTTCCAAAGTTCCTTTTTCTAAAATTTCTGCAACTCCTCCTCCTGTCTTATCCTTCTCTCATCACCAAGTCCTGATGATTTTACTTCCTAAACGTATTTTGATCATCCTCCAGGCATTACCTTTGTTCGGACGTCGTCATCTCTCACATTAGTCCTTTGGTGTCTAGTCTTGTCTCTGCACTTCCAGCATCCACCATATTCTTTGAACAATAACCAGAGTGATCCTTTAGAAATGCAAATCTCATAATACCAGTCCCTTATATGAAACCATTCATTATCTCCCATTGGCCCCAGGATCAAGTGCAAGCTTGCTGGACATCTCATAAGGGCTTTTGATCAACATGCACACTATGCACTGGTCAGCCAAGCCAACGGTACCTTTCAAATTGTCTGTCCGAGACCTTCCACAAGATCTTCGCGCGTGCGATTCCCTCCATCGGGAAATGTCAGCCCTCTCCCTGTATGTTTAAACTTGTGTTTTCTTCCTCTTTCAAACTTTCCCTAACCTTTGCCCTCTTCACCCCTCATCTAAGTTAGAATTAACCATTTATCCCTTGAGGAATTCCAGTACTCCACGTGCACCTCTCCTGGAGCAGTTTAAATGCTTCATCGCATTCATTTCTTTACAGAAGTATCTTTCTCTCTACACTGTGACGTCTCTGAAGCCAAAGACTGCATTCCTAGTTGCCTGACATCGTGTTTTTCAATTAAGAAGTGAAACTGCCCAACTTGATGTTAAACATCAAGTTGATGTTTAACATCAACTTGGTGTTAAAAAATAATCAGCAAACTTACATATTCATTCTTAGGCTTTTTGCATTCTATAAGAAGTTGCAGGCACTGAGCATTGAGCCAAAGATAAAATCAAGCAAATGTTAAGATTTACCCTCTTCCTTCAAGTAGCTCATAATCTCCGGACAGGAACCTGCTAATTAGACCACATAATTAGTGTCATCATGGAGATCTGAAGAATAATCAAGTGAGGTGAGATTTTTCATTTTCCTGTGCCACCTGAGGGCATGGAAAGCATGGCTGTCAGAAGCCACATCATGAACAGAACATTTCTTCAGCAAGAGATAGTCCCATGTACGTTTCTGTGGGATGAGGACACAGATTAAGGATGAGGACACAGATTAAGGATGAGCTGCTGATCTTTTAACAGAATCTCGACTCTCCCCATCAGGTTTCAGGTGGCAGGCATACGGGCAGTAGCCCGTGCTTCTGTCCCCCTCCGTGGAAGTTGCAAGCCAGTAGCACTTGGCCCCGCCAGGGACCCTATCATCACGAAGGAGAAGGATTCAGGAGCATATCCAGCCTTTGATGGGCCACCATCTGGAGCTGTCAGATTTCTTTCCCCCAGGAAATAAAGGCGTTGTTTGGAGCTTATTAATTCAGAAAAACAACAACAACAAAATATATAATTACCTCAAATTTTTATCTGGGTGGGGTGAAAGTTGCAATACCCATGCATAACTTCTGTGAGCAGGTGGCTATTCCTTGAGAACAACGTGAAGGGCATAGTAGCCATTCTACAAGGACAAGGAATACTAATGAGTAGTTTTTAAAATGGCATGTTAATCTGTGTGGCAGACTTTCTTCCGCATTGTAGAGATGAGTAACTCCTTGGATCAGAACCACACCCTTTGCAGAAGTCATAGAATTCCTAATATCATTCCTAGTGTCATTATTATGACTGACAACCGGTTGGGCTTATTCACTATCCTAAAAAAACTTCTAGGCTTTAAAAGTGTTTCATGAGCATATCCCACAAAAAAAGATTCAGCTGGCCTAGTGCTATCTACAGGAATTAAGGTAGAGTAGACTGGGCACTTTTGTAGGACTCCGGAATCCTGGGATCTTGTCTCAGTTAAGCCCATGGTTAGTTGACATCCCCCCCCCTTCCTCTATTTTCCAGTCTCTAAAATGGGGATGGGAGCTATTGGACAAGATAAGCTTCTTTCTAGTTCTGCCTTCCTTGGCATCTATTTCCACAGGTTTTATTAACTCAGTTGCATCTTACTCAACAGTGATAGTATAATAAAATATTGTAAGGAAGTGTTCAGAGGAATTTCATTAGAACATCAGAATTCTCATACTGATGAGATCAGGAATATATAGTTCTGTGGCACTTAGACCCTACAGTCCACTTTAGTGAAGTCTGATGTTCATTAAAGTGTTTGAATTGTTCCCAAAAGTAATGACAACCATGTCAAGCAGGTGATAGAAAATATCTATTATACAACTACTATGACTGTAAGGGATCAGGTCAAGTACACAGACTGTACTTAAGCAGACTGACTAGTTGCCATTGTGGCCTGGATCGGTACTCAGATTGTTAATACTGGCAATGATGATTCCTGTCTGTCTCTGTATCATGTTCAGAAGACTTTGACATTCACACGTGGTATTTCTTAGTGGATAAAGAGAGCAAGCTATGCAGGGCTGAGTCCTCTTCTGACAGATACTAGCTGTGTGATTTCAAGGGATAATAGTTGTGAAGCTTACAGCACAGCGTCTGGCATAAAGTGAGTGCTTGGTAAATGTGGGATTAACTGCTGTCATTTACATGTGACCTGTGAGGCAGGCAGGAGGTGGAACAGTTACATTCATGTCCCAAGTGGCCCACTGACCAAGTTTGCTTTAGGCCACTTCTCCTTACTCTTGAATCTTATATTTTTTTCCTATAATGGCATGTTACTTAAGAAGAAAGAGGGAAGGTGTGTGTGAGAGAGACAGAGAAAGAGAGAAAGGAAGAAAAGAAAGAGAAATGAGTCCAGTAGCATTCCTTGCTGGTGGTCCCAAGTAAGCAGCGTTTCGTTCTACAGATCTGAATGTCAGCACCTCCTGCAAAGGTTCTGTTGCCATTATCAAACTAATATTTAGCCTCCCTGGTCACAGGCAAAAGGACAGCCCTGTATTTATAGCAGAGTATGATACCTGGGCAGAGAGTTTGGGAGCCACGCTAGTGGACAAATCAAGTTCACACCTCAAGTTCACTTGCTAAGGGGGTGTCAGGGGGTGTCTCAAGTTTCTTTTCTGCTTTCCTGGCAGGGCAGACACACAAGAGGTGGCACAGAGAAAATGACAGGTGGAAATGCAGAAATTATATATTTATTTGCATCAAATTCTAGGTTCCCAGGGTAACCTTCCCTAGTCCCTCAGGAGTCTGAAATTTTTTGAAAAAGAAAGAGAGAGAGAAAAAAAAAAGTTGCAATGAAAATAAAGAATGTCATTTCTCTTAATTCCCTCATGAACTGTAGACTGAGAATGAATGAGTCCATTTGGATAGAATGGGATCCCTTGGAACACATATCTGTGGTTGAAATTGCTCCTTTAAAAGTTGCGTAACTCTCCGTCTATCATTCCATGGGTTCCAGGCATTGGCAACAGGCTGGCTGCGGCGTGAGATACAGACACCAAAGGCAGACAGCCACATCACTGAGCACATACTCTGGTCCAGGCGCTGTGCCAGGGGCTTTAGTGCACTATCTCATTCGTGCCTTGCCTGACAACACTGCGAAGTAGGCAATTTGAAGCCCATTTACAGATGAGGAAACAGAGACCCAGGGAGAGGTGAGGTCATTTGCCCAGGAGCATGCGTCTTGTAATGGACAGAGCCAGGAATTAAACCCATGCTTGTCATGCTCCAAAGCCTGTTTCCAAGACACGAACCCTCGCCAGATCCTTGCATCCTGCTTAGCTGGAGAGGGCATTCACATAAGACTGCAAAGCTAGCAAGCTGCTTCTGCAGGAGGTACTCCCATGAGCAGGCTCTGTGGAGCTGTGGAATCGTCTCATTTTTATAACCACACTCTGAAGTGAAGGAGGCATTGTTATTTCCATTTCTCAGGTGGTGAAACTGAGATGCAGATGGTTAGAGTGATTGTCAGAAGAATAATGGTGGGATGGCTGCTCAGGTGTTCAGAGAACTTTTCCTGTGGGGTTGGCCTTGAAGGTGAGGCGGTGAGGGTCTCTTTTCTCCTTCTGATGACTAAAAATGGAAGCATTAGTGGAGAGTAATTAAGAGCAAAGTCTTCAGGTCAGTGCCTTTGGCTGAAATCACACACAGCCGCCAAAAAGTCAGTTAGCCTCTCCTGGTAAGCCTCAGGCTCCGCATCCGGAAAGAACGACTAAGAATCGTGCTTATTTCAGATGGGCATTGAGAAGATCGGATGAGTTCGAGCTTAGCCGAATGCATTGTCTTAGCAAACACTAGCTTGGCAAAAAGAACGTAGGTTAGAGTTTTGGTTTGGACACATATCTTCCAGCCAGGTGATTTGGGGTAAACTGCTCCCTTTTTCTGAACTTGGATTTCCTCATCTTTTAAAACAAGCAGAGCAAAACCAACCTAATTGAGTTGTTGTGACAATATGTGCCCGCAGGTCCATGCATGGCATACAGAAGGCACTCAACAAGTAATGCTATACTTAATGGGTATAGATTGATCTCATCAGAAAGCATTGCTGGATTGGTTTCCCATGTCTTCACTGAACAACAATTAATTGCATGCCTTCAATCTCAGATGGTATAAAAAGTGGGCAATTGGACAGTGATTCTGCAATTTCTAGAAAAAACAGAGCCCATTGGACTTCAAGACCTAGCCCACCATTCTGAACTGTGCGAACAGTAACATGGAGTGACTTCACAGTGCCGATGAGAATGAGGGAAGAATCAAGTGGAAAGGGCTCTTAGGGGCACATCATCCAGGGGTCTTACCAGGATTCCCATTGGAATCAGGATGATGGTGGTCAGCCCTCTAAGATCAGACATAAGTTATCAGCATGGAGTAACGACTGGTTGGTCACAGACATCAACCAATCAGAAAGAACATTGGCCCTAGAGAACAGAATGGGCAGTGGTCCTAGAGCACAGCTGTACTGGTACATGTGTGTTGGCTATCAGACTGGGGGCTGGGTAATTTTCTACCTCCAAAATCTATCAAGTTTTCCTTTTGATAGATTCTCAAAAGGAAAGGGAAAGGACTTGTCTAAGGCAACACAGAAATTTAGTGGCAAAAATGAGAACACAGCCCAGGTTCTTGACTCTTACAAGAACTCTTCAATCAGTCTAGTCTACCTCATGGTCGTCATTGAACACCACAGAAACAGGTCCAAGCACAAACTGATCACTTCTCAACATGACCCTGCACGTTAACTTTATATGCCCCTTTCTTCTGAAGAACACAGAGCTCTCCACATACACTAGGGCCATTGCCTAAGGCTATTGTTGTTGTTGTTGGTATCTATTAATTGTTTGAAGTTAGTGCTTTCATATGTGGTCCAAGTCAGTCGATGGTCTGTCTGCTCTCAGGATTGAGTGGTGTTCTCTCTCAGTGTTCATTTCAGTAGTGTTGCCCATTGATTTCACTGTGGAGGGCTGGCCACTGCTGGTTCTCTGTATCTGTGGATTTAAGGACAGGCTTGGGGCACTGCACAATCTCCAACTGTTTGAAAGGAACTTTTAAGTTTCTCATTGATGTCGTTTATCCTAAAGGTTAAAAACTTGGGCTTTGGAGGCAAGCATACCTGGTTTTTTGTTGTTACAAATTCATGGGTGTTCTAAAGCTCCTTTTCTTCTCTGTAAAATGGAGGTAGTCATATTACCTGCCTCTTAGTGTTGTTACAAAGATTAAATGATGTTATATATAAGCACTCACCACCTATAAGCAAACAATAAGTTTCAACTATTAGAGACAAAGATGATCATTTGAAAGTAAAAAATCGTGTTAGACAGCTAGCCAGACCTTGGCACAGTGCCAGGCATATAGTTGATAATTGATAAATAATTGTTGAATGAATAAGTAAATTATCATCATCTGCATTAAGAAAAGCAGTATTATAGTGGAAACAATATTGGCTTGGGAACGAGAAAACCAGACAATTATCTCTTTGGAGTGGTTCAGATGTGTGAGTTTGGGATAATCTCTTCCTCTCTGTGAGTCTTCCTCTGCAAAGTGAGAGTGCTAGACTTAACAGGAGGCAAGGCACTTTTAATTTAAAAATATATATATATATTATATATATGTCAGTGGGCTGATGTAGCACATACTAACATCATCCTCATATTCGATCTGGGTAGAGTTATGTCCACATGACAAGGTAAGTAGCAACACAAGGTAATGCGTGATAGCGCTGGCTGAATGGTTTGAAGATTAACTGATTGGTGGAGGGTGTGAGTGAGCTCTCCTGAAAGAGCTACAGCTGGCTTCAACTGGGTTTTAAGAATTTGAAGGACTCCACGTATAAGTGCTAGCATATGGTATTTGTCTTTCTCTGTCTTACTTGCTTCACTCGGTATGACCGTCTCTAGGTCCATCCGTGTTGACGCAAAGTGGTACAAATGAACTTATTTACGAAAGAGAAATAGAGTCACAGATGTAGAAAACAAACTTACGGTTACCAAGGAGGAAAAGGGGGAAGGGATAAACTGGGAGATTGGGATTGACATATACATACTACTATATATAAAATAGATAACTAATAAGGACCTACTGTATAGCACAGGGAACTCTACTCAATACTCTGTAATGGCCTATATGGGAAAAGAATCTAAAAAAGAGTGGATACATGTATAACTGATTCACTTTGCTGTACACCTGAAAGTAACAGCATTGTAAATCAACTGTACTCCAATAAAATTTTTTTTAAAAATAAATAAAAGGTACATGCAAACGAATAGAAAATAACAACAACAAAAAAACACAACAGAAAAGAATTTGAAGGACTCGAGCTGAGTTAAGATGAAAGAAGCAGGGCATTGTTCTGGAAGTCACACGTAGGCAGGAGTTACAGAGGTTCCCAAAGAGTTCACCCAGTGTTCACTGATCTCATATTCAGCATAAACCATAGAGAGTTAACCCCATGGGGGATCTCAAAAGGCAGAAAACTCAGGCTCATCTTTTTTTTTTTTTTTTTTGGTGCACCGTTCCTCAGGCTCATGTTTAAGAAGCTTAAGACCTGTCACAGAAAGCAAGACAAGGACATAAATCCAACAGTATAGGAGAGGAAACAAAGCTAAATAATCCTCTGGGAATGATTTATTTTAATATTTAATAAAGAGTAATGTTACGGAGAAGGTGACATTTGCACTAGATTGGAGAAAAGCACGTAGGTTAGAGTTTGGGTTTGGACATATATCTTCTAGCCAGGTGATTTGGGGTAAACTGCTCCCTTTTTTCTGAACTTGGATTTCCTCATCTTTTAAAACAAGCAGAGCAAAACCAACCTAATTGAGTTGTGAGAATATGTGCCCGCAGGTCCATGCATGGCATACGGAAGGCATTCAACAAGTAATGCTATTCTTAATTGGTATAGATTGATCTCATCAGAAAGCATTGCTGGATTAGTTTCCCATGGAAAGGTCTTCACTGAACAACAGTTAATTGCATGCCTTCAATCTCAGATGATATAAAAAGTGGGCAATTGGACAGTGATTCTCCAACTTCTGGAAAAAACAGAGTTGAAAGCATTGTCCATTATGTGACTTAAGGCCTCTTCTCAAATAAGCCACAGGATACATTTGTCCTGGAATTAAGCAGAAGGGTTTATCACACATTTTATTTTCCATTCAACAAAAAAAGGTGAAACATACCAAAATGAAGAAAACTCCCACCACTGCCCATTTCTGATTTCTCACAAAGCTTCCTTTTCTGCAAGATTATGGAGATATTCTGATTCCAGTTTAAAATATACGAAGATTAAAGGTAGATTGGGGCAGGCACCCGCCAAGCAGTTAAGAATGTGGACTTTGAAGTGAGATAGACTTGGGTTCAAATGTCGTAAAATCCAGCCAACTTTACTGAGCCTCATTTTTTTTTTAATCAGCAAAATGGGAATAAGAAAAGCTACAGATTGTAGTTTTGAGGATTAAATGAAATCATCTATGTAACCACTCAAGATAGTATCTCTCATAATAAATTCTAGGTAATTATTATTAGTGAAGAGAATAAAGGATAGAATTCATAAAATTATATGTTTTTCTACAAATAGAAAAAAAATGCAGTGTCAAGCAGTGATCATCTTCAACTAAAATTCTCAGCTTAAGAAATGCCTTCGGCATCTGAGTTGAATAAAATGAAGCTCTTTGGTGTGCGTGAGCCAAAGGACCAGGGCTGGAGTCTAGAAGTTGCTGTTTCAGCTTCCTGGTCATCAATCTGCAGGAAGACTAGAAGAGAACTCCAGTTCATTCCAGGGCCACCACTCGGGGACACAAAAGTTTCAAAAACTACAGAGGAAAGCATCTGGAGCTCGCCAGCTGCACCTCCAGCCAGAGCGGTCCCTAACCCCCATCTAGCCGTCCCCACCTCAGGCATGACAGTGTGATCATCGGTTCTCTTTTCTTTGTGGCTTTGTAGAACAGGCAATTATTAAGAGATTAATTTTTTTTTTCAGATGGAGCTTGGAGATGCTAAAAAAAATACTCAGGGCTGAAAGTAAAATGTATTTTTCAACATGATTTAAGAAGATAGAAGGATAGGCAGAAAACTGCTGAGCAATTCAGATAAATTAGGTTCAAACCTACCTCCTAGTTTTGTGGAAAGTTAAAACTCAATACAGTGCCTGACACATAGCTGGTGCTCAGTGCAGACGAGTTGTTATTAGTGCTGGCATGATTCTTACAATTGTCAACTCTTGTTCACGTGTTAAATTAGCATAATTAAACTACTGTACGGGAGGAAGTAGAGAAGCTAATGTTTCTTCCAGCACCCACTGACATATGTACTCGTCGCTATGCAATAGGATGCCCATCCCTATCGTCTCATTTAATCTCCCAGATAACCCCATGAAATCTGTGAAAATGAAAAATGAGATTCAAAAGGTTAAGCGATTCTTCTTAGCCCCCAGAGCTAGAGCACAGAGTGCTAGATCCGGATTGGCTGAGCTCTCTCCTGTTTATTTAGTCTCTGTGATTCAGGATTGTTTTTCTTTTCCTCCTGTAAAATGGGATGATTATCGGACTTCCTCTGTCAGCTTGTTCTGAGGATTAGATGGACTCATTCCTATAAAAAGCATTTAAATATTGCTTGGAACATAGTGCATACTCAATAAATGTAAGCTGTTATTAGAATTGTTCTTTAGCAAAGGTAAGATGTGCATCCAGTTTCTTCTCCAAAGCCCACATTCTTTTTAGTGACCATCACATGGGCAGCCAGTGAACTTCAGTATATCTGTCTGGGTGTCCACAGATGCATCATCTGGGGAAGGGGAGGCTGGCAAAATAAAGAAATTATGCATTTACGAAGAGCCTAGTATGTTCATAGCAATGACCATATTGGCATCATAGGAAGAACTGAAGAATCATAGAGAAGCAAAAATATATACATACATACATCTACACATGTATATGGATTTACAAGTCTGTGTCTGTGTGTGTGTGTGTGTGTGTGTGTGTATTTTTTTTTTTTCCTGAACCAGCAGCTATAGTTATGAGCAAAGTGCTGGACTAGGCATTTGGGGAAACACAAATATGAATGCAACAGACTCTGTCCCACACGAAAAGGGAGACAAGCAGATAAATAATGAAGTGTGAGAGTTGGCTTTGGGGATGTGCCCAGAGAAATTCAGAGGAAGTTTTATGAGTGACCAGAGGAGGGAGCCCCCTTCAGGATGGTGGGGGAGGGGTATGGTGATATAACTGGCCCTTGAAGATCCTTACCCTAGATGGGTTCTAATCTTGTAGGAAAAAAAACATAAACAGGACACCAGGAACAAAGAAGGATCCTATCTAATCAAGTTCCAGATTCTACCAGACAGACAATGCTTGCCTCGGAATTCTGAGGTAAGAATAATCCTTCTGCCTTGGAATAAGAAATAGGTGGGGCTCAGGCTATAGATGAAAGCTGACAAAAGCCTCAGGGGCCATGAAATTTAGATCCTTGGAAAGGAAGAAAGGTTGCTCATTTAATGAGCTCCTACAGTGTATCACACAGCACAGCATCCTCAGGACAGCTCCGTGATAAGGTCACTGAGATCAGAGAAATTGAGTGACTTGCTGAAGGCCATAGGAACCCAGGACGGGGTGACTCTGAAATGCATACTTTGAACCGGCCTCACTCATCCAAGCCCTTCTCAAACTTTACGACTCCACTTAGATGTTGCCCTCCAAATTTCCACTGAACCCTTATACCTCCTTGGCAAAATGCCTTGCTTTTAGTTACTACCAAATAAAATGAATATTGAAGGAGTGTATCCTAAGAGTGGAGGAACAGTTCTTTTTGTTCTAAAAAGTAGTTTTTAGAATGAAATTCCCCAGAAACAAGGGGCCTTTTGGGGGGTGGGAGGGAATTGACCAAATATGAGATGATTAGATGGGAATTATTGCCATATTCCAGGAATTAGGGGCTCCATTACATTTCAGATTTGGAAGTGATCTCAGGAATCTTCGACTCCTGGTCTTTCATTTTACATAGGAGTAAACTGAGGTCAAAGAATTCACAGTCAGAATTAGAACGCAAGTCTCCTAACTCTCAGATGATTGCTCTTTGAGCACAAATGATGAAAGGAGACGGGCCAGATCCACGAGACATTAAGGGATGGAGTAAAAGAGGGATGGCAGCGTTTGCTACATTATTTGTTATATATAGATAAATAAGAACGGAATGCATAAGCCAATGATAAGGGTGCGTCATGATCCAAGGGTTACATTTCATCCAGTTCTATTCGCTCAGTTAAAAACAAACACATATATGCATGCGTACATAGATACGTACAGGCATAAAAGTAAGTGTAGCTTCCAAGACAGGTGGCATAGAATAATAAATGTATGTTCCATGAAAAGACCAGTGAACGGCCTTGCCAATTGCTTCCAACACATTTAGGGGCTGAGGTCCAGAAGCTCAAGGAGCTATGAGACTTGGACCTGTCCATCCCTTCCCATCATGCCTGCCACAGGACAGAAATGGTGACGTGGCCTCCCAGAGTTTTGTTTGTCTTTAAGAACCTAAGGAGCACTTGGTCCTTGACAACAACAGTGGAATAAAATGGATTTATATAGCATTTTTATAGTTTACAAAATATACCCCAAAGTGTATTTTAACCTCAAAACACATTTGTGAAACACATATCCCATTTTAAAGGTTAGGAAGTGCAGGGCTAGCTAAGCGACTCACTCCAGATACATGGTGGAGTGAGTGGGACTTAGAACTATAAGTCCCATGTTTTCACTCTTGGTGGGAGAGTTGACAAAGTCCCAAATGTCTAGGAATATTCAAAACTATTGTATAAAATGACTTAGAAGCCCTTGGAAGGAATACAGTTTCCAAATACCTAGTAGCCACAATTGAAGTGAATTAGTAGTCAGGTTCCAACCTCTATTGAGAAAACAGGGGGATTTTGCAGGATATAATATATGTAGTTCAATATAGGTCTTATTATTATTATTGAATGTCAATCTTATGACTTTTATAAGTGACTTGGAGTTGCAGAAAGTGAAAGATTTGCCTAGGCAAATTCCTTATCCACGGCATTATGCACCAAAGATCATCTTCCTTCAGCCAGTCTCTGGAAACATATTTAGGCTCTAATGCCATTTTCATTTTATAACGGGAGAAGCTGATTTCACACATTCTTAGTCTAAGACTATATGGCAAGTTCTTCCCAAACCAAGATCTGAATCTGGGATCTCCCGTCTTCAGAATGGTACCATAATCCCTGCACACCACATTCCGGCTTTTATAGGGGGTGTCTGAGTCATTTGCTCATTCCACAAATCCGCATACTTTCACCAACGCATATTCTCCACCGTTGTTCACTCTCTCTGAAGCATGCAAGAATGACCCCAGCTCTCAGGCAGGGTCTGGAGCAGCCCTGAGGACAGGAACACATACAAGGGAGGAAAGTCGAGTTAATTCTTCCAGCTCACTATCCGCATGCAAACCTCACACAGCATATTTTTATCACTACATTATTTGAACAGACCGGTAACTAATAATTTGTAATCCACCACTGCTAACTCATTTTAACTTATTAAACACTTGGAAGGGAAAAACAAAAACAAAAACAAAAAAAGCAAAAAAAAAAAAAAAAAAAAAAAAAAAGAACTGTTTTGCCATAAGGGGGAGCCTTTGAGTTCTACAAAGAGGGGGAAAAAAAAGAACAAAAATATATTACATATATGTCCCAGTTCAAAACAGATCTACAAAGCAGCCAATGGTTAGATCCTTACCTGTGACTTGAACAATGTCAGAGCACCTGAATTTCTTAGGTCGAAAAAAAAGGCAAAATAATAGTTTTTTTCATTTTTTATATAAAAATAAAATAATTTCTAACAACCAACAGAATATTTTTAAGAGTATTCAGGAGTATTCAGAGACCTAGTTGTGCTGAGTGTACAGCTTCGGGAAGGCAAATGCCTCAGAAAATGCCTTTCCTGGTTGCTTCTGATGATTCAGTGAGGACTTTGGGACAACATTTGGACTAGCTGAAGCCAGAAGCACCCGGGGCTCAGAGAAGAGGGGGACGTTCATCATTGTATAACTTTAAGGGAATTCTGAGAGGGAAAAGGAGAAAGGGAGAAAAGGAGAGGGAAGGCAAGAGAAGGGAAAGAAGAAGAAGGGAAAGAGGGAGAGAGAGAAAGAGACAGCATTACAACAAAATCTGAGAATCAAGTTTCAAGACTCTTTATGTGCTATATAGAAGGATGAGGTTTACCAGCAAAGTGCAAAGGGGATCCTGAGAGAAGAGATAGATTTTTCTCCCGCCAGGAGGAAAAAAAAAAGGGTGGGGGGAGTGAAGGAGGGAAAAAAGCAAGCAAACCAAAACAAAAACAGGAATGTGTGTTTTGAGCAGGAATGAGGAGAGCTGGGAGGACCATAAGGGGGTGTGTACAGAATTTCATTAAATTGTTACTTTAAGATTGTCTTCTTGAAAAAAAAAAAAAAAGAAGAAGGAGGGGGTGGAGAAGCGGAGCGAAGGAGGCAAACGGGAAAGTGGAGGAAGGCTGGGTAGCTCGGCCTCTCCAAACTGATTGATTAGTCATGATCCCCGCAGTTTTAACTGGGACTCATTCAATTGGGAAGGTGGAGCGCTCGGGAGCAGATTAGCATACGCTTGTTTACTCATCTTCTGAGGGATTTTTCCCCCCTCTTTCCTTTCATTTTGTGAAGAAGGAGGGAGGGGAGGGGGGACGGGGGGGAGAAGGGGGCTGTGGCTTGTGTTATAAAGGACGCAAAAAATAAATAAATTAGAGCATCTTTTGGGGGGAGGGAATTCAGCGGATCAGTGTCTTAGAGGAGCTTTTTTTTTTTTAAGAGCGAGAAATCATATAAAATAAAATGAAATAAAACAAGGAGGAAGGCAACCAGCTGTTAGAGGGGGGAAATAAGGCAGATAAAGGAGCGGGGAGAGAAATTAATTGCCAACCAGGAGGAGTTGGGCTGTATTTTTCAAAGGTGGGGGGAGTGGAGCACACACCTTGAGGAGGAAAGCGAGAAAGAAAAGAAAAAAGCAAGTGGACGGGGGGGCTCGCCCAAGAAGGGTGAAGAAGCGAAGAAAGTCGAGGCGCCGAGGCTCCTAAAGCTGGCAGCTCCGGGCGGCGGTGCAGGGGCGAAGGGGGGGCGGGGGGGACCGTCGGACATGCGGCTCTGGAGTTGGGTGCTGCGCCTGGGGCTGCTGAGCGCCGCGCTGGGCTGCGGGCTGGCCGAGCGCCCCCGCCGGGCCCGGAGAGACCCGCGGGCCGGCCGCCCCCCGCGCCCCGCCGCCGGCCCGGCCACCTGCGCCACCCGGGCGGCCCGCGGCCGCCGCGCCTCGCCGCCGCCGCCGCCGCCGCCGCCGCCGGGCGGTGCCTGGGAAGCCGTGCGCGTCCCCCGGCGGCGGCAGCAGCGGGAGACGAGGGGCGCCGCGGAGGAGCCGAGCCCGCCGAGCCGGGCGCTCTATTTCAGCGGGCGAGGCGAGCAGCTGCGCCTGCGGGCCGACCTCGAGCTGCCCCGGGACGCGTTCACGCTGCAAGTGTGGCTGCGAGCGGAGGGGGGCCAGAGCTCTCCGGCGGTGATCACAGGTAGGCGAGGGCGCCCAGGCGGGCGCTGCACCGGCCCTGCGGCCCCAGGGGCGCGCGGGTGCTTGGGCGCTGGTGGCGGGATCGTTGGGGGCTGGCGGGTGTGTCTGTGCGGGAGCCGCTGTGCCGGCGGCGCGGCGGCTCCGGGGCGAGCTGCGAGCCTCACTTTGCCCCATCTGCGGAATGGGCGCACTCGGAAGGCGTCTCCGCCTAGCCCCGCTGGAAGAGCGCAGGGAGCGCTCCCGGCCTCCTGGAGACCCGCAGTTGGTGAGGGCTGGTCTCCGGGGAGCCTCGTGCGCGTGAACCGTGTTTTGGATGGTCAGAGGTACTGTCTCCGTTTGGGATGGAGGAATGACCCAGTTGGGATGCATGTGAAAAGTGGCTAGGGGACCGTTGATTTCTTTGGCTTTTTAATGGAGGTGACCCTCCCCCTTTACTTGGCCCCGTTACCCTGAAAGCCTACAAGGACAAGGTTGTTGTGATCGCCAGGACTTAGAAGTCCTCAAAGTGCCCCCAAAGTTGCTCTGTGGTTGCTGCCTGCCTCTGGGATTCACCCCCTTACCCCAGGCACACACAGACACGCGCACACATACTGCCATCCCATGTCCTTGCTTTCAAAGCCTGTCACTGGGGGCTGGGGTGAGACTTTCCTCAGGCACACCCCGCCAGTCCTCCCCCGACTAGGCTGAGAAACGGGGCGCTTTTCTCATTTGGGACTTTTACGAGCCCGTAATGAATTTGAGTTCTCCCTCCTCACACACACACACACCCATCCGCCCAACACACACACACACCGTTCTACAGCACAGCCCGTAGTGAAACCGGACACTTTGGGAGGGTTGCAAACCTTAGAAATGCACCAACATCCATTTTTCCCCCCTCCTAATGAATCTGTGGCAATGCCTTTAATAAAACTGGGGGGCGGAGGGGGGCGGCGCTGGAGGAGAGAAGGAAAGTTTTGCCTCTTCTGGCTGGGAGATTCCCTTCCTGCACAAACAGTCTTGCCGTGTCCTAGGACGTCTCAAAGTGAGAGTAGGGGTTCCCCTTTCGCTGCAGCCAGGAAACGTGTGGAGGCGTTTTGCGATCCCACCCCCTTACACACACTTTCTTAGAAGGGAAAGCTCTGAGTTCTTCCGGCAGTCCGCTTCTTTCTATTTTGGCGTGGACTTTCTCAACCGTTGCGCTAACGCTGTCCTATTTACATCAAGTCCATTTAGGGGACCCGAACTCTGCTGCTATACCAAGAATATGCCCCCAAAGCTCCCACTCTCCCGCTGCCAAGCCGAGAGCTAGAAAGTGACTTTCCCCCATACCTGACGTCATCACATGCTTCTTTTTTTCTTTTCTTTCTTTTTTTTTTTTTTACCCGCCCCCCCCCCCACCCCAGGAAGGAGAGGGAAACTGAGCTTATTCACTTTTAGCCCTCAAGCCCTACCTAGTCAGCCAGAGGGGGTTATAATGTAGAGTAGAGGGGAGATGTTATTCATAATAATAATGATGATGATTATAATTCAGGGCTGTGGTATGTTTACTTCTCTTTCGGAACATAGGAAAAACACAGAGCCTGCAGATTGGAGGGTTTTTTTTTTTTTTTAAATAAGTAGATCTGATTTTTCCTAGTCTTTACCTGCCACACCAGTGATTTGGAAGGCTTCTCCTCCAGAGGGGAGAGCGCAGGGTTATATAGGTATCATCAATGAAAAGGTAGTAAATGCATTTTTTCAAAAAAAAAAATATAGCACCTGGGATTCCACAGGAGCCTGCTTTATAAATGTCTGTAATTCAGACAAGGAGCCTCTCTTCACACACGCTCTTTTGAGGACTCATTCGCTGTCTCACACAAAGATAGTGCAGTAAAATCCTTTAATTGGATGGGGGACGTTAGGTTATTATTGCTTGTATAAAATGCCTGGGCCATTTTATGTGTGGAAGTAACATTCCTCTCAAAACGAGGAAAAAAAAAAAAAAAAGTCACTGCTGCCGTGTAGCACCAGAAAGCTCAGAGCTTTTCTCCTGAGGATTCTGGTGGATTTTTTTTTTCCCTCCCCTAGTTGAGTCTGAGCCAGATTTGCGGTGTGTAAACACCTGGCCTTGAGCCAGAAAAGACTCATTCTGCGTATCCTCCACACGGTACAGACTGTTGGACTAAAAAGAACCTGCTTCTCCTTGAATTAAAAAGCAAACAAACAGAGGTTCTTTGCAGAAGCACTTTTTCAGCTCCTTCCTTCGTGTAAGTTCAGGCTGGGAGAGGCCGGGCCGAGGTGGGCAGTTTGGATGCCGGTGCCAAACCGTGTCCTCCCGCTGCGACCTCGGGTGCCCAGTTTGCTGCCTGACCTCTGCTGGCTCTCTCTGGCTGGGCGTCACCACTTTCGTAGGAATCCCTGGTCACCTATCTTGAGAGAGCAGGCATCTCTCAGCAGGGACCGCGCTGCTATTTCAGGCAGAGGGCTGCTGCCTTGCTGTCAGGCCAGGCTGCCTTACATCACTCTTTGCTGCAGGATTCAATTGGGTTTCGTAAAGGTCTAATTTTATGGTGCTGTTAACCGGGTTTGTCGTCTGGCAGAGGCAGGCCTTGCCGCTCCTGGTAGGCGGGCTATGCTCCCAGATCCGCCTGGGATGCTATTTCTGCCCCGGTTCAAACTTCACTGACACCAGTTCAGACAGGCGCTCGGAGAGGCAGAGGGAAGCAGTGAAGGAGCAGTTTGCTTCTGAAGCTCAGAAAACATGCCTTTTATTTTTTCCAAAAGGGAAGGAGAGAAATATATATAAATACATATATATATATATTAACAAATAAAACTGGGAAGGCTTATGCATGCAAAAACAAAGCTAAAGTGAGGAAGTGCCTGTGTGCGGGAGTCTGAGGGTTGAAGAGCCCACCAGCGATGGATGCTCTGAGCGTTGGAGAGTCCTTTAAGGCTATTGTGAAGAGGGTCCTTGGAGGTTACCCAGGCTTCTCTCTTTGGCCGAACAGGGAGACAGAGACGCGGAGAGGGGAAGGATGTGTGCTGGATGACACAGCTCCCCAATGCCAGGAGCCAGGATTTGATCCTGGGTATCCCCACTTCCAGACCGTACCCGCTACACTGCTGAGAGAATGTGTCTGAGAAACCCCGTCACCTCCGACCCCTCACAGACCCACCACCCAGCACAGCCCTCAGCCTCGGTGCTCGGCAGTTTGGGCTCCCTTTCAAGTCTGGGGGCGGGGGGGGGGGCCTTCCCGACACATCCCTTCGCCTTTTACCAGGCAGGATCCAAACCCTTGCCCCTCATCCCCAGCTGCCCTCCCCCACCGTACCCCTCCAGTTTGACAGAAAGAGAAAAGAGGAAGAAAAAGAAAACAATAGAGTCAATTTGCTGCTCCATGGAGCGGAGGCCCCTGAGTAGCAGTTAATCTTGTTAAAGTGTCTCCTGACCTGTTAGATAAGTGAAATGTGGACCCCACAAGCGCTGCCCTCCTCCCACCCCCACCCCTCAGTGATCCAGAGTCCCTGCTCAGAAGGAGAAAGGGATTTACCTGAATCCCCTCCAGCACCTCCGCTTTCCGTGCTTTTCTCTTTTGTTCTAAATGTTGGACTGTTGAGTTCAGCGACTACTCAGAAGAGACTTTTTATTTCCTCCCTTCTGCAGCCCCTACTTCCCGCAACCCAACCAACCCCCCAAAAAGAGTGCCTGCATTTCCCCAACTTCAGAACTGTAACCCCAGGGAAGGCTAGATTTCAAGAAGTTCATGTATTAACATGGTTCTCCCCACAACATTCATAGTGGCACCTGGGGTCTAGGATATTGCCATGGGGTGAGAAGCCAGTTTTAGTAGCTGGGTCACCTCTGCGTGAATCTTCCTCTGCCCCTAACTGGTTTTGTGACCTTGGGAAAGTTAACTGATTCCTCTGGGCGTCAGCTTCTTCACGTGCAAAGTGAGGGTAGCACGAGGACCTGACGCATTACATGAGCTCATACGTAGAAAGTGCTTAGAACTGGACTTAGTGGATAGTAAGTACTCAATAAACTGTGATCTTGTTATTGGACATGATTTTCCAATGACCTCAGCCTTGGCTGTATGGACTGAGGACACTTAAAGGCAGGAAGGAAAGCAACTCTTCCTGGGTGCCTCCGAGGTGCCGGGTACTGCGCTTGCCTTGTGTCTGCGAGTTTCATCCTCACAACCGCCCTGGAAGGTGGACGTTGTTACCTCTGTTTTCCAAGTGAGGAAACAAAGTCTCGGAAAGTTGAAGCGACTTAGTCCAAAGTCCCACGGGCTCTTGCAGTGGACAGAGCCCAGATATGAACTCGAGTCTTAAGTGCCTGTTTCTTCTTCAGCAGTCTTTTTGGAGAGAGAAGGAATGACCCCCATTCCCTTCTTTAGACCTGCTGCAGAATGTCGCCACTCTTTCCTGCATCTCTTTGTGCTGACCATACGCCTACAGATTAAAGGGGATAAAACATGAATCCAAGTCTCACGTGGAGCTCTGGGTTTGACCTAGCAGATCTGTGTTTCTTTTCACGTCAAATTATCAGGCAGACTGGGCTTGGAATTTCTGTTGCCAATGACTTGCTGTGTGATTTGAGTCACGTCACTTTATGTCTCTAGCCCTTGCTTTCCTCCTCTGTAAAATGGGCATAATGATATCAGGACACTGAAGTGGAAAAAACAGGCAGAAAGTACCTGGCACAGAGCCGCTCATATTAGGGATTCAGTCAGTGGTAGTTGGATCCAGTAAGTAACCACCTTCCCTTTCCCAGTTTGCCAGCTTGGCCTTCAGAAAGTAGGACCTGTTTGTGCACTGTTAGGGCTTTCCCTCTTAAGTTGCTGGGGAGTCTATCTAGAGTAGACAGTGTATCTTGGGGAACAGTTGGACCCCTTCAAATCCCTTCCTTGAACTTTGATTTCCTCTTCTTTGACCTACTTGGATGACCCCTTGGTGATAAGAGCCAGAGGAGGTCCAAAACCACTGGACCAATGAATAGGAAAACCAGTTAGCACCCAGAGGGAGAATGCACCCTGAGGAACAGAAGCCAGACAGTGGTCACAGTGGGGTCCAGGTCACAGCTGTGTTGTCACATGCCTCTTGCTCCTTCCCCAGATGCCCTCCTACTTCACGCTCCCCCGGTCAGCCATTCACGTGGACAGATGGGGTAATGGAGGCTGCATTGCCCTCGTCCCTCTACACAGAGGAAGGCAAACTTGAAGCTCAGAGGTGCGGGGCTCAGGGACACGGGATTTGCGTGGTCAGCTGGGAATGGACTGAATCAGGCAGATCATGGTACAACAGGGAAACTGAGGACCCGTGTCACGAAGGGGCTGAGCACTAAACTGTGTTCACAAACTGCCCCTCTCAAGGTAGCCTGGGAGATCGTTCCGTCCAGTAGCTCCCATCCCTCAGAGCCCTGAGAACCATCAGCTTTTTAAACATCCTGTGCCCAGGCTGCATCCCGGGGATTCTGATGTCGTGGGTCTGGGGTTGGCCTGGGCACTGGTGTTTTTCAAAGCCTTCTCAGGTAATGTGGAAGGGCCACCAGTGGGGAGAATCGCTGATCCAGTCTGCGGTCTCCCTGCTCTGCAGGTGGAGAAACTGAGGCGCGAGGGGGGAGTGGCATTTCCTGCTTATCCAGCTGGTTGGCGGCAGAGCTTTGAGAGAACTTTAGCTGTCCCAATTCCGAGTGGCCAGACACCAGAAAGGACCTTTATTCCATTCCCAATTCCCCTGCTGGCCCTAAATGCCTAGGAGCAGGGGGCAGGGGGTGGGGGGTGGCACTGACATTCCATTTTTCCAAAGCTGGTCCTATATGTGAAGCTACACCCTCTCCTTCTGGTGCCTCCTTTAAAGTGCAGACAGTCCTAGAAGGGGGTAACGCGTGGAGTTCCATGCATCTCATTTCCAATGGATGTCTCACCGTGCTTGAGAAGGGAGTTCTCTTCTGAGCAGGAATAAGGAGTGTAAAGGAAGGAGGGAAGCCCAGCCGTGAGGCATTCCCCACTTTGCCCTGGGCCAGTCCTTTGGAAGGCAGGCAACTGTTCCTATTATTTCAAACCCCCTCGCCTTGAGATCACTGTGAAACCAGCACTGGCCGCAAGGTGTCTTAGATGAGGATGCGAGATGATCCCCAAGGACCCCAGGTAGGAGGACCCCCTATACAAGCGGCTTGTTCCTCGTCTACCTATCGCCCAGGACCTAGGAACCTGGCGGGTGCCTGCTTCTCCCCTCACCTGCTGCCCTTTCTCTGGAATTTATTTCCTTTGCCTCAGTGTCTCTTATCTTTTTTCTTGCTGCACTGAGGACTCTCCTTCATGCCTTGATGCATTTACTGGAAATGCTCAACTCAGAGCTGACTTGTGGGTCTTGGCCCCTTGGCTCCTTTGAAAACCTGGAACTGGGACCTAGGAGCTCTGGGCTCAAGTCCTGGCTTGGTCTCCTGTGAGCTGTGTGACCTGGGGACTCTGGGGAGAGAGTTTCAGGTGTGGTTACATTCAACATCCGTATCTTGCGGGTTGTCAGGGGAACCAGGTGAGACGATGACAGGAAAGGCTCTAAGCCAAGATCAGAGCCCAGTCCATAGGTCGACAGTGGTTGGAGGATCCAGAAAGTGAGAGGTGTGAGGGGTTTGTACAATCAAGGTCATTCCTGGAAAGGCACCTTTATTATCATTATTCACACGGCAAATGATAAACAGTGATCGAATTAGCATGACCTCACTGGAGTCCTTTGATGTTGGAACTTAACAGGTCTGCCTTACTTGCTGTGTGACCTTGACAACTTAACTGCTCCTCTCTGTGCCTCAGTGTTCTCAGGGTGCACACTGAGGGGTAGCAGTGGAATAGGGGCTTTCAAACTGTGCCCCACAATCTTAGGAATGCCCTGGGGAGAGGCTGAAGGGGCGTACTCTGTCTCCCCGCATCTTCCCTTCACCTACTCTGCCTAAACCGTGTGCTTCTTCCAGATTTCTTTTGAAGGAATGTGCAAGTTTCTCAGTGATAGAGTTTGAATGGACATGGACTACATTGTTAACTTTGTTAGGCATCATAACAGTATTGTGTTATATATTTTTAAAGATCCTAATCTGTTAGAAATGTGTACTGATGTATTTATGGGTAAAATGACGTTATGTCTATTTTGTTTGTTTAAAGTGTTCCAGAAAAAAAAATAGGATGTTGGGAGGAAGAGTGGTAGATGAAGGAAGATTGGAAGACTGATGATTGTTGAAACCAGGTGACAGAAACGACAGGCGTCAATACTTTTTTGTCTGTCCCTCTGTGTGTGCTTGAAGAATTCCATCATAAAAAGTTTAAAAGAGTTTGAGAGCCACAGGAGGAGCTGAAGTCTTAGATCCCTGCGTGTTCTGTGAGCTGATAGGTTTTCCAAATGCATTTCTGCAACTTGGAACGGGTTAGGGACTCTCCCAAGGTCACACAGAGAATAACTGAAAGTCAGTGTGCAGTCCAGGCGTCTGACACTAGGAGCTCCCTCTGCCCTTCTGTCTGCACAACTGCAAACTCAGGTGACTGACCATCCTGGGAGAGCTTGAGGGGAAGGAAAGGAAGGACGGGAGTCTTAGGAGGGGCATGTAGGAGGAGCAAGTGGAGCGTTGCAGCGCAATAAGAAGTTTTTGAGTGAGGGCATTCCTTGCTGCGTGTGAACCCTTCCACACACTGTGAAGCATTTCACATCCTTGGTTTTGTGCATAAGAATCGCCTAGGATCTCCTAATCATTGTGACAATCCAAAACACACTGTGACCATTGACACGCACAGGCACACACATACACACACTCACATTTCCACATACCCCTATTTCTCATTTTTCTGGCTCCTTATTTCTTTGCATCTCCCATTGCCCTGGAAGCCTTCTAGAACCTTGTAAAGCCTGGTGGGGGCATGGGGGATGGTGAGCTGCAGTTGACTGATCTCAGAAAGAATTGACACGCTCAGGCAACAGGGGAAAGGAGCATATGTTTACTGAGGAAGTATTTTGTAGTGATTGATGGTAGAACTCAAGAGTCAGAGTGCCTGCGTTTGATTTCCTGATTCTCCCACCTGCCAGTTGTATGACCCTGGGCAAGTTACTTAATATCGCCAAGCTTCACTTTTGCCCCTCTGTAAAATGCGGATGATACTGGCACCTACTTCATAGGGTTATTTTGAAGATTAACTGGGCCTCCATGTGGAAACCGCTTAGTAATGGAATCTAGACGATGGGTAAGCACCCAGTAAACGTTAACTCATATTGGTTTTATGTGTCCGGCCTCGCTACACATTATTTTCTAATTCTCTCAATAACTCTGTAAATTAGACATGTTTATCTCCTTTAGCAGAGCCAGGAATTGCCTTTCCCTCCCTCACCACTCAGGAAAGTCTTACTCCTATTATCTTAACGTAAAACAAAAACTAAAATGAAAGGCAAACAGAATAAACATTGCATTGTTTCCTATTACAAAAGCAATGTGTGTTCACTGTAGAGAATCTAAGAAATACAGATTAGAAACAAAGGACAAAGTAAAATTTGTCCATCCCTGCCCAGGCATTCAACAAGTATTTGGTGAGTTTCTGCTACGTGCCAGGTACAGTTTTAGGTCCTCAGTACAGAGCAAGGAACAGAAGAAAATATCTCTGACCTCAGGGAGTTTATATTCTGGAGTGGGGGGTTGAGGAGGAGACAAGATACATGAGTAAGCGACTAGATCGCGTCATGTCAGGTGAATGTTTATGAAGAAAAATAAAGTAGGAAAGGGAGTTGTGTGGGGCTGGGTTGTAGGATGAGGAAAATTTAAATAGGGTGGTCAGGGGCTTCCCTGGTGGCACAGTGGTCGAGAGTCCACCTGCCGATGCAGGGGATACGGGTTTGTGCCCCGGTCCGGGAAGATCCCACATGCCGCGGAGCAGCTGGGCCCGTGAGCCATGGCCGCTGAGACTGTGTGTCCGGAGCCTGTGCTCCACAACGGGAGAGGCCACGACAGTGAGAGGCCCGCGTACCACAAAATAAATAAATAAATACATAAATAAATAGGGTGGTCAGGGAGGCAGCGATGAGCAGTGGCATTGCAGCAGAGGCCTCGGCGCAGACCCGGGGCTGGCTGGAGGAGGACTCGGGGCGCCAAGGAGGAGCAGTGTGGGGGTGGGGGGTGTCAGGCCCAGGCCAGTTTAGTCCGTAGCTTGCTGTGTGACTTTGTGCAACTTATTTTCCTTCTTGGGCCAATTTTCCTCATCTGAACAGTGGGAGTAAGGAGGAGTTTATGTGTCTTTGTCCTTGAGACGCATCTAGCAGAGCTTCCCTGAGTCTCTATAATCCCCATCAGGACTGTCCTAAGACAGATGCTCAATGTTCGCAGTAGCTCCGGCGCTCTTCCTTTCTGAGTGCAGCTTCTTCCGCTCGGTGGTGCCTGTGCCCCTCAGGGACCAAGTGCCCACACACTTCCTGCTTCCTCTCCCCCAGCTACACTCATTCTTGAAAAAGGACATGGTATCCCGTCTTACTAAGGTATCATGGACTGATACCAACCTAGAAGGTTGCTCTTCCATGGGCATATATCCTTTCATGTCTCCTCAGAAAGCTTCCTATCCAAAAGCAAAGTACCAATGGGTAGAATTTCAGTCAAAGAGTGACTGAAGACATTATGTAGGGAATATTGGTACTTCCCAAGAGCTGGAAGCCATCTCGGTTAGTAATATTGCTCCTAAGAGCTGCCATACATGTTTTTTAAACACTCACTGAGTGACCTTCCCAGTGATCACATCCTGGCTGACGGTTAGCGTACTCAAATTTCATCATTTCCTACTCTATTGAAGCCGTTCCAGGCAAGTTCCTGGACACTGGTGTAAGCCACTGGCCTTTTAGTCATGCTTATCATTTTAATCACATCACTTCATGATTAAAATACTAAAACTCTGAGTCTGTAGCCATCCGTTTGCCTATTTTACTTCTGGGAATCCCTAGCACTGTCATCCCCTGATTTTTCTTCCAACAAGAGAAAGAAAATGTTTTCCAGTATCATTTGTCACAAACCCAGGGTCCATAGAACCTGCAAGAGTAGGAGAGGCGACCCTGTTTCAGTTTTGCAGAACCTGAGAAGGTCCCAGGTTCTAGTCCATTTGAAGGGAACAGAGACAGAAACTCTAGGAGGTGGGGGGGGGGGTGGTCACAGCTTGGGATATGAGTATCTGGGTAGGGGGAGCACATGACTAATTGCAGATCCCTGATCTAATCTTTTGCCTTCAAGAAACTGGTGGTCTAACCTGTACCTATCACCTTTGTAATCAAGAACCTCTCCCTATATCTGTCCCACATCCGTCTCTTCTTAAGTCTTTTTGCTCTATAAACATGAAATGTGGCTGAGCAGAATATAACCAGATGTGTTTGTAAAGAGGGGGTTATTTCCCCCCATGGGATTGGAGATCTTTCAGCTACAAAGGCTGATAAGAGTACAGAGAAAGGTATGATAACAGGCCAATCAGGAACAAGGTGGCCTTGCCCTAAGAGATGCAGAGTACACAGAAAACGTAAAAAGGGAATATATACTCTACTCTGTTTGGTGAAGAAACATTCATGTAAGTCCAAAGAACCAAGGTGTGTGAGAGTCAGAATCTAAACCATTTATTTCAAAGATGAGAAACCAGGGGGTGGTGAAGAAGTGACTTGTCCACACCAGTGACCTTGCTGGGTAAGATCCTCTGTCTTCTGAGTCTTTGGGCAAGGTCTGCTTCTCTCCTGACTTGGCCTCTTTTTCCGTGGAATAAGTACCATCTCTCTGATCATCATTTATCTCCAGACTCTGCTGGACTTCGGACTTATAGATCCAGCTGTCTACTGGAAATGTCAGCCTGCACTTCAGACTCAGCATATCCGAAATGGAATTGTCTTTCCTCCAGAATTACTTCCATCCTCATCTCGTGTCATCTGCTCTAGATATATCTCCCACCATGTTTATTCAGTCATCAATTCCTGTCTATCCTGTCTTCTTATCTTTATAGCCAACCTTGCCCCTTCTTAGCTTAGGCCCTCTTCATCTCTTGCTTTGACTATTTCCTTAGTATTGTAAATGCCCACTTCTCTGAGCCTCAACTCCTACACATCCTTCAACTTCCCACAGTCAAATCTTTCTAAAATGCAAATCTGACTCTACTGCCTGCAGCTATAGGCCTTTCAGTAGCGCTGGAATTATCTACAGTTCCACCAGATAGATGCCTTAGGCTTTTTTCCCATCATTTTCATTATATAACATACCTCCTAAATCCCCAGGCACCATTTTGCAGGACACTTAAGCCTCGTAGGATTCTGCTCAATGTTCCCCTCTTGTGGGAAGCCCTTTCTGACTCTTCCCCAAGTATAACTGGTTCCCCCCCGTCCCTTATCCCTGTATCTCTACTATACCTTCTGCACACATTTATCGAAACACCTGGAATTCTTTATCACATTTCATTCTCTGCATATTTGGGGTCCTCTCCACTTCACTGCCTAGCCAAGTGCCTGGCTTATATAGGAACTATAGGTATTTTTGTTTAATGAATGCATGACTGGATGAGAGAACCAGCTAAATTTCTGATGATTCTGGGAGAAAGAGCTTGGGCATGTTGCATTACGTAACCCAAAGCACATGACCTGGCCCGTGCGTCACACTCAAAAACGTTACACAGTGGTTAATTCCATTTCCCCTTGAGCAGAGCAGTCAGAAGGGAAAAGATATCCGGCCTTCCAGACGGGGGGGGGGGGGGGGGGGGGGGGGGTGGGCAGTGTATTTAAATGCCTCCTCAACTCACGTTTTGGCCTTTCTAATCCAAGCCACGTTTTAGCCTGGGTCTTGCCCTCTCAGCCCTTCGCCTGTTTGCAAAGCATTTGTTTTGTGTGTGAACTGCAGCACATAATCCCAAGCTTTGCTCTCCTCTCAGATTTCACCCCTCTCCCCTTATCAGGTGCTTCTCAGGGCTCAAGTGTCCTAGCAGTCATATCTGTTGCCTGCGTTTTCGTCCATTTCCCTCCTTTCTGATCAGCGGGCCTTCTTCCCCTCTGCTTCCCTTGATCTTGTGAGACCTTGTGGTGACCTCGGGATCTGGAATCCTCCATCCGCTGTTTATGTACCCTTGGGGGGAGAGCACGCATTCTCAGCAGTAATAAGAGTAATAAAGGCAGCTAGCTTACAATGAGCACTTACTATGTTCTGGCACTGTGCTGAGTGCTACACTTTGGACCCGTTGAATTAGGTTTAGAAAGTGACATGACTTGCTGTAGGCCTCACAGCTTAAGGATGGTGGAGCTGGGGTTCAAGAAAAGGCCAGTTTAATTTTATCTCTATCCACAGGGCCTAGTACATTGCTTAGAATACAGTAGCTGTTCAGTTAATGTTCCATCAGAGGATGAATATAGGAGTGAATGATGAATGGATAGGTGGATGGTTGGGTGGATGGGTGATGGTACCCCCAGTGGCTAATGCAAACATCTAGAGATTGTAGAACAAAAAGGGAAGGAATGGAGGGAGAGAGACATGGAAGAAAAATTGGAATGAACATTATAAGACTTTAAAGAGATTGGCCAAGAAATCTCTTTGTTGTGCAGAATATATTTTATTTGCCAGTGACTTTCGAGCAAACAGACCCTTTATGTCCACCAGAGCATTTCCCAGTCTACCAGGAGATAATACACTTTCAAAGATTCTCTCTGCCAGAAACATTTCTGGATTCCTCTTTCGGGAATCAAAGCCTGGGGCATATTCCCCCAAATATTCTCAAAGGAAATACACTGTCACCCTTTGAGGATGGACCTGATCCATTCGGAACCAGTGTGGGACCTGTGCAGGTTATCGTGCTGCATGAACTATGGGGTTCTGAGCAGAAGAATGACTCTGGAGTTAACAAGGCTGATTCGTGATGCGCTCTCACTGGAGCCGATTAGGCCTCTGTAGAGCCAGTGGTAAGCTCTCAGGATGACCCCTTTACAGAACAGCCCCACTGGGCTGATTACAGCTGATCTGCTAGAAACCAATATGGTATCGTGTTCATCCCTTTCCCAAGACATTAGTTTGCTTTTTAAAATCTGCTCAGTTTATAGATGGAGAAACTGAGATCCAGGCAAGTTAACTTGTTAAGTTAAGCTCAGTTGAGTTGAGTACGGTGAAGCAGCAAACTGGTAGCAAAATTGAACGTAGAATTCCGATCTCTTGACTCCCAAATCAGTGCTTTTTCCACTGGACCAGTTTGTTTTCCTCTACAGTGTTGGATTATGGTTACCTCTGTGGGTTCACAGCAGTGCGCTTATTAGAAAATGTCGTACAGCTGTTTATTAACTTTTCTTAAGTATTTCTTATGTGACAAACCTCTGTCCTAGGCATTCTGTGAAGTTCAGTAGTAAACGGCAGTTTATTTAGAGAGGTAAACCTCCCTCCCTCCCTCCCTTCCTCCCTCCCTTCCTTCCTTCCTTCCTTCCTTCCTTCCTTGCACCCACCCATGTATCCATCCATCCATCCATCTATCCATCTATTTGATAGATAATTATTGAGCAATCTTTATGTCTTTGTGTATTACACATCAAGCAAGGAAATGGGGATTAAAAAGGAGAACAGGGCACGGTTCCATCCCTTGAGGAACTCCCAGTCCTAGTGGCAGAAGCAGACTGGTAAACAGATACATGACATGGTAACCGCTATAACTAAGCAATTAATAGAGCCCTGGAAGAGCACAGAGGCAGAAAAACTGTGTTGTTGCACACCCGTGTTCATTATGGGGGCTATAATGTGCTCTGAGATTTCAGAGGCATAAGAGATCCCTTCCACCTGGAACGGTGGGGGAATTGTTCACAAACAATGAACATGTTCACGTACGTGTACTGTGTGCCTTGCCCTGCACGTGGATATACCATGCATGCCATTTTAAATGTAGAGACACAAATCAAAGTAGAACAATAAACACTTTTTGATTCATGTCTCAGCTGAGGACCTTGACTTAGAGTAGCTTTTAGGAGTATGACACTAGGAAATGATTGGACAATTCAGTGTCACCACCCACATCAAATCCAACAACCCCTTATTGCATTTATCACTCTGTTGTGGTGCTTTCATACATGTCTGTCTTTCTCCAGTTGTCTCCAAGCTCCTTAGGAGCAGAGACCATTTCTGTCTTCATCCCTGCTTTTCCTACCTGTCGCACAGTACCAGCCATGCCAGTGGTGCTTGGTAAACTTTGTTAAATGAATTGGAGATGGCTCCAAGTAAGGGAGAAAAGAGTGTGATTGAAAGTGGGTGCTGTGAAGGACAGGTGCTTTGAGGAATGATATGAGCCTTAGGAAGGACCAAGCAATGTGGGCAAATAGGTTATGAATGATATTAGCCGTTCCATATGGCTCTGGTTTCTCTGAGCTGACCTGTTACCTGTATATATTCTTCCCACCTTTCCCTATTCCTGAGCCTCCCTTCTTCCTGCTGAGCCAGCCAGTGTACCATTCTGTTGGTTTTAAGTCCTTTTCCCCATGGTTTCCTCTCAGCTTCTCCAATCCCATCCCTTGGAGAGAGCTGCTAAAGAACCAGGTGCAATTGTGTGGGATGTGCCCGTGCTGTTCCTGCATCCCTCACCTGTGCCTTGGAGACCTCCCAGAGGATATGAACGCAGAGTGATGGCGAGAATCACGTCTGCCATGCTCAGTGCCCCTTCCCGGGGCCTGGCACATTGCTGGGGTTCAGCAGATATTTGAGTGAACTTCTGGATGAATAGATGCTGTAAATTTGCAATGCATCTGGTCCTGTCTGCTCAGTTCACAGATGGAGAGAATCTGATTTCCAGAGGAGGCAAGGAAATGATCCCAAGTTCCATTCCAGATTCCGGACAGAGACCATTCCTTCTGTCCTGCCATATTGTCCTGGAATTTGGGCCCAGCTCTCTTGAACTTGGTCACAAAGATTTCAGATCATTGAATCCTATAGTTGGATAGGGCCCAAAATACCCTTTTTACAGCTGGGAAGTCTAAAGTCCAAAGAGTGGAAGAGATTAGACCACCCCAAGGCTTCCAAAAAAAATTTTTTTAAAACTCTATGTGTCTCCATAGAGTCGACAGATATGTCGTATGTGCCCAATACTCTTCGAGTTGCAGCACTGAGCAAGACAGAGCAGGTCCCTGCCCTCATGGACTTTCTGTTCTTGCGAGGAGAGAAAGCCAGTAAACAGGAAAACAATTGTAAGGGCTTGTGTATTAATAGTGACAATAGTGATAATAGTGACAAGTGACAAGAAGTGGGTGCTGTGGAGAATGACTGGAGTTGAAGAACATCGCTGTAGGTGACCAAGCTGAAGCTTGAACGACAGATGGGGAGGAACAAGCCACATGAAAAGACAAGTGAAGAGAGTTCCAGAGTTCCAGAGAGAGAGAGAGAGACAGAGCACGCCGGAAGAGCTAACACACAGACCATGAGGCAGGACAAGCTCAGGATGTTGAAGGAGCAGATATTCAAGCCATTGGGAGTCATGTGTGTCTGGAGCTAAAGGCAGCCCAGGTCATAGAACGTGGATTATAATCTAGATGAACTAGGTAGTTATCAGAGTTTCAAACAAGGAAGTTACAGGATCTGGTGTGTGTTTTCCAAAGTTCCCTCTGACCTCTATGTGGAAAATGAATGGCATGAGACCAAGAGTAGAATCTCAATTATACCGCTATTGTGGTGTGGATTGATTGTTGATATTATTACTTTAGTTATGACTTAGTGTTTTGATTGATATCATTACCATTTCCTTACTAGTATCATTACCAAGTACAATACCTGAATAGCACTAATACTTGAGATCAATAGAGGAGGTGGGGGGGTTCCTTGCACTTTGTTCCAGGAGGACTTGAAGAGATTTGTGAACCCAAGACATTTTCTGTAAAAATTTGAGGCTCTGCACAGTTTTCTGGGGAGAGGGTCGAAAGTTTTCATCACTTTCTAAAAGGGGGCTATGGCCCCCAAATGATGACTTAAATGCCTAAAAGAAGGGGGCATATGAGGTCATTTCCTGAAGCCTGGTCCCAGCTCTAAAATCTGAACATTCTAGGAGATCTGTGAAAATGAGAATGTTGATGTGGAGTTGTCATATCAGACTGAGGAATTGCACTTTCCTTCATCCGTACCCTTGCTGGAGTAAATAGAATTGGGGACTTTTTTTCCCTCTGAGGAGTAGTTTATTCCTTAGAAATATAATCTACAACTTTGTTTATTCAAACTCTGGTCTCTGAGTTTTAAACCAGGCAAGTTCGCTTCAAATGTGGCCTTAGGTGGTCCTGATCATAATTATTCCCTGTGGATTTTACCCATGAATCTGTGAATCCAAACATCCATCTACTCGTCCATCCATCCAAACGTCATCCACCCATCCACCCACCTACCCTTCTTCCCTCCCTCGCTTCCTTCCTTTTCCCTTCGTCCTTCTCTCCCTTCCTCCTTCCCTCCCTCCCTCCCTCTTGACCTCCTCCATACTTAGATCTCTCCATCAACCCATGCCCTCACCAATCTATCCTCCACCCATGTGACCTTCTATTACCAGGCTCTATGCTAGGGCTAGGGCAAGAGTTCGGAGACTCCAATTCTTATTCTTCTGCCACTGTGAGTCCTTGAAAAAAAATCTCCTGAGAAACCTCCGTTGCACCCTTCACTTCTACATTTTGAAAACCTCACTTCAGAAGCTGAAAACTGCTTTGAGAAAAATTAGCTATGCCTGCTTAGTTACATAATTATAAGTATTTCCAGTAGTGCTCCGAGTCTGGGTCTAGACTCCTGGAGGCTTCTTTATCAAAACTAATATTTTAGATCAATAACAGATTCTACCCTTGGGTCAGCAGGTAGTGGGAAACCAATAGAGAATGCGCCGTAGAGGCAGGGCTCCTTGGGAAAGGACAGGCTTTATAAAGGGAGCAGAAAAGGGAGCCAGCCGTCACCTAGCTCCTGGGACTCTCTTTGCCCACAAGCCCCAAAGCCCTGGTAGAGTGATTCTGAGCCTTCATGATCCGCGTGTGCCCCTGGATGCATGATGTAGCAGGAAGCCCTCGTGGCATGGGGTTGTTTCAGTTTCCGAAGCATTCGACATGTACCTATCATATTCCCACTCGCCTTGTAAAACAAGCATTTTCATTTAATACAGTGAGGTCTTTGTATTCTCAACAACAAACACATGGTCTAAGGCTCGCGGACACAACCTGCCTTTTTCTCTAACGCTCTCCCCCTCACCCAACTCTGTCCGCCCTTACAAAGCCCAGCGTCAGCAGAAATATCTGTTTACAAACAAGGGCTCCCAGAGAACAGTATCAGTAGCTCAGACAAACCTCTAAAACACGCCCCCAACTCTGTCCTTGGAATCCCTGCGAACAGGGTATATCCCTGGCAGCAGCTTTTGTGGAAGGCTTCCTGCCTTTCCATCTTTCCATCTGTCTTCATGTCTGGCTTCCTCTGTCTCCTTCTACTTATTCATTAAAACCGTGAGGATCCTGGACTGCAGAGGCAGTTGGATGCTGGTTTGGGCCTCATGGATATTTGGAAAACAGAGCCCCGACAGGGAGTGGCTTGAGAACAGCAAGGCAGACCCACACACATCCAGCCTGCCGTGTCATCTGAAGCAGAAGCTGATTGAAGAAGGATTATTAATTGGGTGGATATAATAGTCACATGATGATCATACAGCTCTAGATCATTTTTCTAGGATTATCAGCAACTGAAGCAATTCTTTTGTTACTCTCTCGAACTTGAGTCGACCATAGCTCCCTATTACCTACACATGGTAATGATAATAGCTAACATATTTAGCACGTAACATGTGCCAGACACTGTTCTGAGGAGTTTGCGTGCATTAACTCTTTAATCCTCACAAGGACCCTTTGATATAGATACTACTATAATCCCAGTTTTCCATATAAGACAACTGAGATATGGGAAAGTTAAGTGACTTGCCGAAGGTCACGCAGCAAGTACTGGGTAGAATTAGTCCCCAGAATCCAGGTTCTAGCCATTCTTCCACAAACCTCTCCAGATCAGGTCAGAATTCCTTAGCCTCACATTGAACTTCCTCCTCAGACATTGTTTCCTACCATAACACTTCCTAGTTCCTTATGTCGGGGGTCCTCAACCTCAGCACAGGTGACATTTTGGAATGGATTATTCTTTGCTGTGGGAGTCTGTGCTGTACATCGTAAGATGTTTAGCGGCATCCCTGGCCTCTACCCACTAGATGCAGAAGCGATCCCCGCCACCCCCAGCTGTGGTGATCAAAAGTGTCTGCAGGAACATCACCACGTATTCACTGGTTGAGAACCGTTGTCTTCCGTGGACTCTTCCGATTAAACAGAATTGTCTGGCGTTCTTAGAACACTCTTCCCACCTCCGTGCTTCATCGCATTTAGTTTCCCCCGGACCTTGCAGGGCCCTGGGCCTCCTCACCATCGGTCTTTTCTCTATTCCAGAGTCTTTCAGTTCCTGAACATCTTTTACAGCCAGAGAGGAAATACTAACCTGTCTGGGTCATCGACCTGCTTGTTTCTACGGTTTTCTGTTTAAAAAAAATTGTCACCGATTCCAAACTTTCTATTTAAAATCCCCTGAAGATTCCACGGGCGTCTTGAATTAAAAGCTCAGTTCGTTCCATGCATTCAACAATTGTTTATTGGCTCTACCTTGTGTCAGGTCCCAGGCTCAGCACTCAGAGTGTGAATTCACAGGGGATAGAATACGTGCACCTCAAGAGTTTATGTGAGAGGCTATCAGAGGTGGAGAAGAACTTAGAGATTCACTCTCCACTCTCTCCTAGTTGAGCAGATGAGGGAACCAAGCCCCGGAAGGTAGATGATATTTCATCAAGGTCAATTAGAGACCAAGCTTAAGGCTGGGCTAGATCATTCTCCACCTAGCGGAATAAAATTGAAATTCTGAAGTCCCAGGCAGCATCTAAATACCATTTATCCATCTGGAGTTTTAAAGAGCTCCTTTGAGTCATAATTTATGATTTTCTAGCAGATATCAGAACAATAGAAAATTCCTATCTGAAAAGTCTATCAGCCTTCTTTTCAAAATTTTGCTTACATTCCATGCTTTTCGTGGTAAGTCTTTAAGGCTGAATGGCTCCAGATTGCCAATGAGCATTGGGCAGGGAGTCCTGAGATAGGAGTCCTCGTTCTTTCAGCTCTGTGGCCCTATCGATAAGAGCATCATGAAATCCCTAGCTAATGATCCCTACCCCCATGGACTCTTTCTCAAAACCCACCAATGATTCCCTATTGTCTATGGAATAAACTTCAGATCTCTTGGCATGGCGCTCGCAGCCCTTTACAATCGAGCCTTAGACGCCCCTCGCTGTCCCATTTCCCTTTACGTGCACCGTCAGTCCCATCAAAAGCAGATGTCTTCTTCATCTCCAGAGTCATCTTCCGGTGACTTCACAGCTCTTGCCTTTGCTCATCCTTCATCTTCTGTTAGAGGGTCTTTGCCCAGCCTCCTCCCCGCCGCCACCAAATTCCTGTTCCTTGTGCAAGCTCAGTTCTTGTGTCACTCGTCCAAGAAAACTTCCCGGAGCCTCCTTGTCTGATTCAAGTGTTCCCTGTGCTGAGCTCTTTGGCTACACCTCTACTAGAACCTACTCGATTATGCTCTCTTTATTTATAATTAAAAACTCCTTCTCGTCCTCATGTAGTCAGTGTTCCCCGGCTGGGCAGCATAATTCAGAACTTAAGTGTGTGAACCCTTGAGACTCATTGCCTGGCTTTGAATCCCATCTCTGTCATTAGCCAGTGAGTTACTCGGGCTTGGGCAAGTTAGTTGGGCTTCTCTGAGTAGCATTTTTCTCACCTGTAAAATGGAGATGACAATACCTCCCTGCACAGATGACTGTGAAGGGTTCCTGAGCTACTCCACGCAAAGAGCTGAGCACAGAGCCTGGCGCGCAGCAAGTGCTCAGCACACATCAGCTGGCGTTGCCCCCTCCCTGCTTCGGAGAGTAATTCCGGACGGCACCAGCCCGGCAAAGCAGGGATCTGCCTGTCTGGCCGCGTCCCTTCCTTATCTCCCTTCGCCATCTCTCTCCCTGAAAGGCTCACCCGTGACAGGGTGGCCGGATGAGGTGATGGCAGGCTCGCCCCAGAGAGGAGCTTTTGTTTCCAGAGCTCAACCCATACTGTCTGGGGTGCGTTTTTACATAACTTGCTGTGGGCCTCTGTCACTTACGAAATTTACATCATTTGACTCTCCCACGTGGGAACCTTCCCCGTCCCTTTGAGCTCCTTGGATTGGCCGCAGGTGCTCTCTACCTCTTCCGATGCTGTTCTGTAGGTGCAGACCCACCTTTTGTAGAGATGGACCCAAGCCCGACTCATCCATTAGCTGCAGTTGGCACAGTGCCTGAGGTCCACAGTACTTTCAAGGGGCCCATAAAAATGGCTTAATTTCTTTTAAAATCAGAAGAAAAAAGCTAATATAATAATAATATATATGTAATAATGAATCCACCCTCTTGATTATATATATCTTGATACCGATACAATCATAAAATATAATTATGTTTATTTAGAGAGGAAGGAAAAAGTCCCCAGGGCCCATGAAAGTCATGATCCCAGCCTGAATGAAAGGAATTTGCCCAAGATCGACAGTACCTTAGTGGCAAATCAGGACAAATGTTCATGTCTCATCACTCCCGATTTAGAACTCTTTTCCCTGTGTTTAAGAAAAGCCCTGGAAGTGATTTCACCACAGTCTTCTTTCACAGATGAGAAAAGGAGGCCAGAGAAAGCACGACTTGACTCAGGCCACACAGCTTAGTCATATAGCAAACGGCTTTCCCGACTTTTGTTTTATACTTTTTATTTTTGGGGGTGCATCGGGTCTTAGTTGCGGCATGCCGGAATCTTTCGTTGTGGCGCGGGCTTCCCTCTAGTTGTGACGCGTGGGTTCCAGGGCACGTGGGCTCTGTAGTTGGCCGCACGCAGGCTCTCTAGTTGACGCTCTCTAGTTGAGGCTCAGTAGTTGTGGCGCGCGGGCTTAGTTGCCCCACCGCGTGTGGGATCTTAGTTCCCCGAGCAGGGATGGAACCCGCGTCCCCTGCATTGGAAGGTGGATTCTTTACCACTGAACCACCAGGGAAGTCCCCTTTCCTGACTTCTCGTTGTTCTTTTTAGTATTTTACACAGCCAACCTAATGCCCACCCATGCCAACCTCCTGTTAGATGGATGGAAAATTTGAGGGCCAGGAAGTAGAGGGGCTTACCCAGGGTCACAAGGTTGCCTATCCTGCCTCCAAGTGAGGACTGTTATTCCAGTATTATAAAGATGGGTCCGAACCTCAACATCTTCAAATTGGGTTTCTTCACAAGTCTTGGCATGTATTTCATTTGTGCATTAATTGGTTCATTCATTCACTCATTCATCCATTCAACAAGTGTCTATTGAAGACTAATGTCCTAAGCACCCTGTGAAAGCTCTAGATTCAGAGTGGTAAACAGATACGTACTCTTTACCCTCTCAGAGCCTCACTTTCCCCACTTGTGTGAGAAGAATCACAGTTTCTTAGAGAGTTCTGGGAGAAGCAAATGAAATAATTAAGATCCTTTGTACACTTTAAAACTCCAAAGAGTGTCAAGAATGCTTCCTGTATTGTTATAATTGGCAGAGTGTATAATTAATATGGAGAAGATTAAGAGATTGACTGTATGAGGAAATAAATATTTAATTAAAAAACAATTTCTGCTTATGCTTATCCATAAACAACAGAAGACATTGGTTAAGCATCTGGTTTTGGAGTCAGAGAGCTGGGTTCTAATGCTATTTGTGTTATTACAAGTCAAATGACCTTTGCCCCAGTCAATGCAACTCTGAGTCTCAGTTTCCTCACCCATAAAATGGGACCAAGAGAACTTATCTCGTAGAGTAGTTATAATAATCCAATGAGATGACGCAGATAAAGTTCTTGGCTTTGAACATGACACATCATCAGTGGTGGCTCTGTTTATTTCTCAGTAGGTTCATGTGGCTTGGAGTGGCATTAGAACAAATCAGAGTAATGATCCTAGGGATAATGTAAAGAAGCAGGTGTGGTAATAATAGGTCTCCCTGATTGCATAGTATCAACTCCTATTGTATCTATGTTGCCTCAACAGAAGGACTGGCATTAGCATTAGGGAACAGCAGGTCTCTCACCAGAGAGTATAGCTCAATGCCTCGAATGTCTAGCCAGGGCTTGATACAGTGGATGCCCGGTGAATATGTGTTGAAAGAATCGGTGAATGGATAGATGAATAAATCAGGCAGGACTCGGGGATTTTGATTTATGGGAAAGAAGAGCCAAGGATTGCACGATGGAAAGCCTCAGACACCTCTAGGCTCTCTTGGGGTCAAGGGTACTGAATAACTCTGTGGGTTCCTGCAATCCAGATCCTGTACCACTGGGTGGAAAGGAAAGGGAGCTGATTCTGGCTCACGCTAGGTGAGCACTGAGAAATGCCCAAAGGTGCAAAGGCCTTCTGCAGGTGATCAGAAGTTCTCTGATTCTGGAAATATGCACAGTCACTTGTAGAGATGTACAGGTGATTCAAGCAGGAAGTTGGGTGGTAAAGGTCATGTAATGACTTTTAAGGGAACCTCCAGTCCCGACTATGCCTGATTCCATGAATGCGAAGAGTAAGGGCTTGGGGCTGCTGTGAGGTGTGAGGGTGGCAGGAGGCTTCGGTCTTGACGGTTTTCTGGGAGACAGTGCCGTTGCCTCTTAGGGTTGGTGAGTGAGCAGGGAGAGCTTAGAGGTCCTCAAATCACTGCAAAGACCGAAGGTAGGCGCTGTTCTCCAGGGCAGCTCCAACATCAGCACCGCTGAGTCCACCAGGGGCTGATTCGTGCGACAGTAACTTTTGACGGTGAACAGATGAAGACGCGTGACTCTTCCTCATCCTCCTGTCTTTCTGTCCTCTTCATCCTCTACCCCCACCTCCTCCTCTTTCTTCTTTGTCTTTTTCTCCCTCTCCTCCACCCACTTCCTTTTTCTAAGTTGATATGCACCAATTTCGATGACACTGTGTGAAAAAGAGAGCGATGAACACGTCTGTATTCCAGAGGACAGTGTCGGAAAGGTTAACGTTTAACGGCACAGAAGAAGGGGGAAAAAATGTTCCCGATTCTGAGGAAAACGAACAGCCGTTTATTATCAAAACCAATTAAAAAATTGTAGCTAACATTTATCATGTGCTATGCAAATGAGTGTTTGTATTCTCGTACTAAATCCTTAAAATGTCACTACGCCTTAAGTACTGTTATTATAAGGGAGGTGAGGGGGTTTTGCCCGTGACTACATAGCTAACAGGCAGCAGAGCTGGGGACTGCACGGTACAGTGCTTAATGCTTGGTATGTTGCCAGAGCCCACGTGCCAAGTCTGGGTACATTCATTATCTCATTAGTTACCCCTACAACCAGCAGAGGTAGGTAGTATCATCCCCATTTTACAGATGAGAAGGCTAATACAAGGAGAGATGCCTTGACTTTCCCAAGTCACACAGCTAGCGAATGGCAGAGCCAGCATTTGAATGTACATTCATTGGTCTCTAAAACGCTGACCATTCAGTTTACACAGAGCCTGATTCCATGTGAGCAAAGGAGGCCGACTGGCAAGGAAAGATCCAGAGGGAAACACAGGGGCACCTTGAGCCCTTCAGAGCACTTTGCCGTCCCAGGCACGTTATATAAGTCTGTGTATTAATACAGCAAATGGATTTTTAGGAACCCTTGGACATATTCTTGTTAACCTTGCCTTACATCTGAATGGCCTTAAATAGTTTACAAGGAAGTATGCGTACATTTATCTCCTTTCTCTCTCAAAAAAGACCTTTGAAGTATATAGGATGAGACTTTTTAATCCCTGGAATACACATGGGAAAACAGGCTCAGAGAGCTGAATGAGCTCATCCAAGGTCACACAGCTAGTAGAAAAGTGAGTGTCAGGGGGTTTTCAGGTAATGGTTCCCAGCAGGGAAGAAAAAAGAACACAGGCAGAGGGCAGACACGGATGCTACCACGGACGCTGGTCATGCTGTTCCTCCTGGACCTGCAAAGGCAGATGTGGCCCCACCTATTCACCTGCACGGCCAACGCACAGGAGGCGCCTGAGCTAATCCTGACCTTGTGAATTGCTCCGAAGGGTCACCCTTGATGCTCCAGCCTCTCTCGCACCAGGAGACAGGGATGTCCAGAACTCAGTAGAGTGTGGCTAAGCCTCCAGCCAGGCGTTGATGGGTTTTATGCCAAGCCCCCTCCTTCCGCTGAGCCTAAGAGCGGGTCCTTTGAGCCAAGGTGGGCCTGGAGGGGTGAGGATGCCCCTCAGGTGCCCACCTCGGTGACGCCGCAGCCCTCCTCTGAATGCCTGGTGCCGCCGAGTCCTCCAGGGTCGTTTCGGTGGTCCCCCCCCCACAACTGAACCAAGTGCGGGGACCATGGGTGTACTTAACCCAAATCTGTCTGTTTTAATCACCCTCCTCTAGACAGATAAAAGCTTTCCATAGGATTGCTCTCTCAAGCATTGCTCTGTGGCTTTGATACCAGCCATTAAATCATGGAAGGGAAAACAAAATGAAACCAAACAAAAAAAGGACCAGCTCCAACCTTTAGCTTTTAATTTTTTTAGCCTCCTGAAAGAAACCAGATTGTTGACCTAAATTCCCCCCTTTCATCCCCACATCCTCTCACCTCTGCTCGTATCCCCCTGGCTGGTGTTCCACAGCTAGTGGACCCCCGTAAGTTGGAGGGCCTGAAATGGCCTTCCTTTCCCTCCTCCCTGCTCGTCCATTACCTTACATCTCCCGCAGTAGGAACCAAGGCTGGGACGTCTGAAGGACTTGCGATCTCAGAGTCACAGGGAGTCTGAGATGGAAGGGACCTTTGGGGCCATCTGATGCAACCCTCCTATTTCACAGGCAGGGTTTGACGATGCCCTGGGAGGGGGGGGGGGGTGCTGCTTGCCCGTCGACCCACAGCAGTGAAGTGGCAGAGCTGGAACACAAGAACCTTGACCGTGGGCTGAGAGTTTTTCCCATTGAAGGAAAGCATGCTGGAAGAGAGCTCTGGCTTTAGAGTCAGCCCGCCTGTGATCCAGTGCTCTCTAGCTGGGATCCTTGGAGGGAAATCACTTAGCTTCTCTGCACCTGTTTCTTTCTCTGTCAAAAGAATATCAGTAAAGCCCACTTCACCGGTTTATTTTGAGCACTAAATGGGCTGTCTGTGCTTAGCAGAGAGACTGCTACCTAAAGGCGTTTAGCAAATTCTTGTTATATTATTATCGTTACAGTTGTCCCTTGGTATCCACAGTGGATTGGTTCCAAGACCCACCACAGATACCAAAATCTGCAGATGCTCAAGTCCCTTATATAAAATGGCATAGCATTTGCATATACTCTACACACATCCTCCTGTATACTTCACATCATCTCTAGGTTACTTATAATACCTTATGCAATGTAAATGCCAGTGCACAGCGAGGTCCCCATAGCTGAGGTCCTGCTCATCTGTGGGGGAACTGAACTTGAAATCAGGAGTCTTGAATTTCAGTCTTTCCTACCACTTAGTGCTGTGTGACCTTGGACAGGTGACCAGACCCCTCTGAGTCTCAGTTTTCTCATCTGTAAACAGCACCTATTATACAAGGTGCTGTGAGGGTTATGTAAGACACCTTGGCCCAGAAGCAGCTATGTACACGCTCAACGCACAGCAGGGGCTTCAGAAGTGCACATTCAAGCTGGAATACAGAAGCATCCCTCTCTTGTGAGGAGAGTTTCCTGTGTGGTGACGACACCACCCATTTTCGTATCCTCCTAATACACTTTGCCCTGCTCGCAATAGGAATCGACTTAAGTTGAGGCAACGTGTTGTAACCAAGAAGGATTCTGAACTGGGCACGAGGCAGTGAAAGATTTTAGAGAAGTTTCAATGGGAGAGCTTAAAAAACTTGTTGAATGGTTGTATTATAGTTCGCTAAGGTTACCATAACAAAGCACCACACACTGGGTGGCTTAAATAGCAGACATTTCTCCTCTCACAATGCTAGAGGCTAGGAGTCTGACCTCAGAGCGCCTGCAGGGTTGGATTCTTCTGAGGCCTCTGTCCTTGGCTTGTAGATGCCCATCTTCTCCATCCTATGTCTTCATATTGTCTTCCCTTTGTAGCTGAATTTCCTCCTCTTACAGGGACAGCAGTCATAATGGATTAGGGCCCACCCTAAGTGACCTCATTTTAACCTAACTATCTCACTGAAGACCCTATCTCTAAACCAGTTCATATTCTGAGGTACTAGGGGCTAGACTTCCAACATATGAGTTTCGGGCGGGCGCGGAGGGGGGCACACGTTTCAGCCCATAACAGATGGAAAAGAAGATGGCAGGCAGCCAGGCGTGTGACGGCAACCTCGAAGAAAAGATGAAGAAAAAGAAGATTGCAGTACAGAGCCCGGACATTGGCACAGAGCTGGGTCAGAAACCAACAAGCAAGGAGGCTAGTGATGGAGGTTCAGTTGCTGAAGGACAAGGCCAGGAAGGCATCTCAAACTCCAGATAGACAACCAGGCCTAGGCGAATCTTGGGTCCCAGTGACGTGCGACAAGCCAGGTAGAACAGATGAAGCACTGGTAATAAAGGACCACTGATTCTCAGTCCATTTCTTTTAGGTCCAGGCAGAAGAACGACACAGAAAGCAGCCTCCTGGCTTGCAGTTCAATTCCACTTGCTTGTGTTGGCGCTGCTGAACTTACAGAAGTATTTTTGGAGGGGGGGGCGTGTCCTCAAACAGCCCACAGTAAAGTGTTTGGCACTTAGCACTTAATGCAGTGATGCGATTAAGAACCTGGGCCTGGGAACCCTATGGACACAGATTCTAAGCTGTGTTGCTTTGGACAAGCCACTGCCTTTCTGAGCCCATGTTTTCTCTGCAGAATGGGCTGCGTTGATAGTTGTGAGGATGAAGTAAGAGAATTAAGCACTTAGTAAGCACGGGTGCTTAGTAAGTTTCTAAACAAAGGGTGATGTGCTCTTATAAGGAACACAGCAGTAGAGAAGTGTCCTTCCTTCCCTCCCTTCCTTTATTTTATACTTTCAGTGACAGACTCTATGGGGCACCTGCAAGGTACCAGATGCTGTGCTGGATGCTGGGCATTTAGAAATGAACCGAACAGACATACTCAGGAGACAGACATTGAATGCGTAATTAGGGAAGTGATGAGGTTTTGGACCGGGAGGAGGAAGATTTATCTGTACCCGGGCTGGAGTGCTGCGGTCACACAGCACTGCCCTGGGGTAGTGACATTACAGTGGCCCTGAGACGGTGACCCCACGGCCCATGGGATTCTCCCAGTATGGCCCTGGCATAGGTTTTGGGAGACTCCCTACAAGCCTTCTGCCTTTGGACTTGCCTCCTTCATACATGCTCTTCAACTCGGGGGTGAGATGAGACCAGAAAGAGGCAATAAAAATAAATAAACATCAAGCTTCGGCTGGAATATGAAGCCCTTTTCCCAGGAAACCCAGCTGCAGGAAGATAGGGACACATTAGAGAGGCCAGCTGACCAGGGTTCAAGCGACAGGTGGTGGTCATGAGACCCAGGGCAGCCCCTTTCCTGGTCTGGGCCTCTACTCCTCCATCTATGCAGGTGCCCCAGTCACCTCCTTGGCTGGCGAATGGGCTCTGGCACTTTCGCTGCCTGCCGCTTCCATGTGCTTATAGCTTGGAGGCAGGTTCATGCTAATTCGATGTAGATGGTGTGCAGGATCGCCTGTGGCCTTCCGTCTCGCCCCCTGCGGATGCATCCCCTGAGATCAACCTCTGGTACCACACAGACGGTGCCGACTTCAGACCAACTCCCACTGTTTCTTTCACTGTGTCTCTCTGTCTTCCTGGAGAACCATGGGGAAGGGTGGCGTGGCGGTGCGGTGGGGTTCACCTGTGTCTTCCGAGGGCAAACGCTGTTCCTTGTCCGGGATGGAGACACACAGGGCATGGTCCTCCAAGCGTGCAAAAACTGGCAATGACACGAGGCGTCCGATTCAAAGCAACACGTGTTTTTGAAGCGTCTCCTGCTCACAGGGAACCATTCTAGCAGCGAACAAAAGAGCTCTTAAATTGTAGCGGGGCGATCATGTACTCCTAGCCCCTCCTTTTTCAGAGAAGGGAAATGAGACCTGGCAGCATGAGAGGTGGTGTGACTTGTCCCCAGGCAAGGTCATCCAGCAAGCTGAGCCCAGATCTCTGGTCCCAGATACCCCGTTCTGGGCTGGTGATACATCAGTGCCTCCCTTCCAGCCCTCTGAAATGTGACTACTGTTGATTACGTTATTTTTGTACAGAAATAAATCCCATTCACCACTACACCCCACCCCCATCCCTCTTGAAGTTCAGTGATTTCCTTTCACCACTAACACTCCAGGTAAATATTTCCCTCTGAACTTCTGAAGCCGCTGCTTCAAGGTCCTCATTTCCCTTAATGTGCTTCCTCTTGGTTCCACTGAAAAGAGAGAAGAGAGGGTTCTCTTTGCCCTTCCTCTCTGCTTCCTGGGGCTAAGCCACCTCTTGGTCCTTCGCTCCGTGTCTCAGAGTCTAGCCTTTCTCACTGCTACCCTCTTATCTCTCAACTGCAAACGGAGGTGGCCAGAGCCCGGGTCCCCAGCCCCCGGGAAGGTCCTGAACCTGAGGGCACCCTACAGGTGTGTAAACAGTTTACCTTGCTAACCCAGCCAGCCGCCTTCCAAAGGCAACAGGAAAACCAGGACTGAGAGAGAGAGAAAGAGAGAGGGAAAAGGATCCTGTTTCAGATGTGAATTTTCTCATTAGAAGAATTTTCTGTTTAAGGGGGAGGGGTTGGCCAGGGGAGGAAGAGAAGGTGAGCTGAGAGGTGGGATGGGGGGCCCAAGAGGGGGGTGCTCCAGGGGCCTGTGCGCTCCTGCTTCCCGTAGCCAGCGGCAGACCTGGGGGAGCTCATTCCAAACCTGGAGACAGAGCTTTGGCCTCGGTCAGTGGGGAGGTAGCTTTTAACATGCAGGCCTCATAATAGTAGCAAAGCCAAAGGGGGTTTATGATTTCTAAGTAGAGTTTGCCAGTGGATTTGAGGAGGACTTGTGCTTTGCTGAGCCCTCATCCTACCAGCTCTTGATGTATCAGTCAAGATGCCTTTAGGGTACCCTCTCTCTCTGGTGTTTCTGTATTTCGTTTTTAGTCATTTTCTACTTTTCATCCTTGACATCACTCCCAGACCCTCCAGCATCTTAAAAATGAACTCCCATTTGGACAGCCACTGTACGCCAAGGGTAGTAGAGCCACTGTGTCTTTTAAGTATGACAGCATACGTAAAGAGAGGTACAGATGAGGGAATTAAGATCCGCAGAGGTGAAGCGATCTGCCCCCGATGTACGGCCGGTAACTGCTGTCATCAGAATTACCCGGAGTCCAAAGATCCTGCTCTTTCTACCTGACCAAGAACACACTCTGTCTTCTGATTCTCTCTGTCCTTTATCCAGGGAGACATACATCAGTGCCTTTGATTCTGTTTGTCCTTTTTCTCTTCTCCCACTCCGTTTAGAATCATTCATGTGCTCATTCATGAGACACTTGCTGAGTGCCTGCTGTGTACAAGGGAATAGTGCAAGGTTCTGGACAGGGTACAGACGACCCAAACAGAGCCGTCCCTCTCAGGAAGCATCCAGTCTAGGGGAGACTCCAAAACCAGAGAACAAGTGTCTAGTTTCCAAAAAGTAAAATGAATTCAGAGGAGAGAAGGATTGCTCCTCAGAGGACCATCAGGGAAAGCTTCTTGGTAGAGGTGGTTTCTGTTTTGGCCATTGGGAAGCTTGGGAACAGAAAATCAGACTTAACCAAACATGTGGGGGGAAGCTCATTCAGTCCCCTCCTTTCCCAGGTAGAGAGCCAAGACCCAGAGGAGGTACTTGCTGCTTCGTCAAGGTGTGAGAGCAGGTTGATGTTGGAGGAGACCCTGGCCGTTCCGTGAAGGATTATAGGACAGGAGTGGTGGTCGGAGAGGTGTAGGCAGACTTCTACCGTCTATGTCAGCTGCTAACAGAGAGAGTTACACAAATTCTAAGGCGCCAGTGACCACAGAGGAGTGCAGACTGTGTGGGCCTCCTCTACCGATTTTGCTGGAAGCCGGCTGTGCTCATTTCATGAGTGCTAATGGCAGGTGCACACTCAAAGTTATGGTGACCGCAACAGTTCTCCAGCTGAAAGTAGGGACTGTGCTTCTAAACGAGCATCTTTTATTCATTCTCCTGTTCCTCTCTTTCTCCTCCCACCTGGCCTCATACATCATCCAACACTTAAAATGCACTCTTAATTAGAAAGTCTTTCCCATCCAACTGGCTGTCCATGCCAAGGACACTGGGTATATTCCAGAAAGACTGGGAATGGGGGTTGGTGAGTATAAAAATAATTAGATCCAGAGAGAATCTGCTGAGTGACTTCCGGAGGTTCCCAGAGTAAGTCTAGAGATGTCTGGCTTGGAACTTTCCCAAACACCCAACTAAACCTTGGGACACCCCCAGGCAGGTGGTTTGATCCAGATAGATCCCTGGTGGCACTGATGAGGGAGAGGGAGGTACCATAGAGTTAGTCCCTAGGACAGTGGACCCAGGGTCCGATGGATCTGGGATCCACTTAGCAACCAGTTGACCTCAAACCCATCCATCTCTTTACTTCCTTCAATTTCTGTTTCCTCCTCTGTTAATATCAGCACCTTGGGGGTGCTACACGGATTAAATGAATTAATGCATACACAGACCTTAGCACAATGCCTGACCTGCGATAGAGGCTTGGAAGATTTTGCTTAATGAAGGCATCCCCAGCATCTTTTTATGTTAAGAGGATGCTTTTTATTTTTTGAAATATTAGCATTAGTGTTAGAGAAAAGCAGGCTTGAATTGGCTCTCAGGAAATTTGTCAGTGACTCTACGTAACCTAACAAATGCCTTCCGTTCGCTGGGTCTCAGCTTCCTTACCTTTCGAGCGAAGGAGTTGCAAGTGTTTAAAAACCTTTCCAGCTCAGATAGTCCGCCTTTCTTTGGGGGTGGATGTCGGGGCTAGCCAGGACTCCTGTTACAGTTAGAAGCTTTACTAGTAGCTTTGCAGCCCTCGACCCTCACTTCTCCAGGGAACCTTCCCAACAAGCCACCACCGCTGATAATTGATGAGTGCTGGTGGCTGATGTGCACCCAAAGTTGCGGTGACGGTAGTCAGAGCTGTCCTTCTAAATGAGCATCTTCTATTCATCCTCATCTCTTTGATTGTTCTCTCACCTCTTCCTCTCACCACCTATGTCATTCTACACTTAAAATACGCTTTTAATTAAAAAAGTCCTCTTCCCCATCCAACAGTTTTGCAAAATCAAAGGTTTTCAGATTTTAGTTATTATCACTGTTGTTTTCTTTAGCTCAAGTACCTATTCTGCAAACAAATATCTTTCTTGTATGCCCCATACTCAGAACCAAAAAAAGTGAAACCACATGGGTTAAAGTTGTGGTGAGAACCTCCCAAAGGTAACTCACCTGTGTTCTCCCTTCCTCTAGCCCTTGCCTTGCCCTAGAGGTGGTCCCAGAGGTTTGGCTAGCCACTGTCAGGATCCCACTGAGCACGGTTTGAAAACTTCCTGGTCTAGGACATCCTGATATAAATTTTATCAGAGAGAAATAATTTACCCTCCTCCTTCCCCCATCCTTTATTTATTCATCTTTCTCTTTTGGGGCCACATAGGGCTATATGACAAATGTTCTTATGCCTCACGTGACCGAGGATGGGTCGTGGGCATTCACACCGTCAGTGACCAAGGCAACAGAGACCCACGCTACTTTTTCTCCTTGAAGACAGACCGGGCCCGGCAAGTGACCACCATCAATGCCCACCGCAGCTACCTCCCAGGCCAGTGGGTACACCTGGCTGCCACCTACGACGGGCGGCTGATGAAGCTCTATGTGAACGGTGCCCAGGTGGCAACCTCTGGGGAGCAGGTGGGTGGCATTTTCAGCCCACTGACCCAGAAGTGTAAAGTCCTCATGCTCGGAGGCAGCGCCCTGAACCACAACTACCGGGGCTATGTGGAGCGCTTCAGCCTGTGGAAGGCGGCCAGGACGCAGCGCGAGGTCCTGCTGGACATGGAGACCCGCGGCCTCCACGCTCCTCTACCTCAGCTCCTCCTGCAGGAGAACTGGGACAACGTGAAGCGCGCCTGGTCCCCCATGAAGGACGGCAGTAGCCCCCGCGTGGAGGCCAGCGGCGCCCGTGGCTTCCTGCTGGACACGAGTCTGGAGCCTCCTCTGTGCGGGCAGACGCTGTGTGACAACCCCAAGGTCATCTCCAGCTACAACCAGCTGCCGCGTTTCCGCCGGCCCAAGGCGGTGCGCTACCGCGTGGTCAACCTCCACGACGATGGCCGTGAGAACCCCACGGTGAGCCGCCAGCAGATCGATTTCCAGCACCGGCAGCTGGCCGAGGCCTTCAAGCACTACAACATCTCCTGGGAGCTGGAGGTGCTGGAGGTGAGCAACTCATCCCTGCGCCGCCGCCTCATCCTGGCCAACTGCGACATCAGCAAGATCGGGGACGAGAACTGCGACCCCGAGTGCAACCACACGCTGACGGGCCACGATGGTGGGGACTGCCGCCACCTGCGTCACCCCGCCTTCACCAAGAAGCAGCAGAACGGGGTGTGCGACATGGACTGCAATTACGAGCGGTTCAACTTCGACGGCGGGGAGTGCTGTGACCCCGAGATCACCGATGTCACCAAGACCTGCTTCGATCCCGACTCTCCGCACAGGTAAGAGCCGGACTCCTCCCTCTTTTGATCCCTGCGCGGCTCCCGACGCCCAGTGGGGTTGCGGGAATCTTCCAGTTCACCCAGAAGATCGACCAAGTAATCACAGGGACTGTGCCCCTTACCAGCATATTTACGGAGCGCCTCCTGTGGGCTGAGGGAACTCTTAGGACCCTTCTTTGCGAGGGGCTCAGGGTCTGAACCGGGCCACCTGGGCTGAGGGCACATATCCGCGTCATAAAGAGCCGTGCTGTCCAGTGCTGTAGTCACCGGCCACGTGTGACGGTTTACATTTAAATTAGTGAAGATGAAATGCAGTTTAAAATCCAGTTCCTGAGTCACACCAGCCACGTTTCAAGAACCCAGTAGCCGCCCGGGGATAGTGGCTACCACACTGGACAGAGGGATAGGACCGCTTCCGTGACCGCAGAAGGTTCTGTTGGGCAGTGCTGGTCGAGCTGGGATTGGCTGGGGCCAGACAGACAGGGTTCAGGTCTATTTCCTCACTTTGTGACCTCTTACAAGGTATTTACTCATCTGTAAAATGGGAATCAATGGTATCTACTTTGTCAAGCTGCTTTGAAGATTGAATGAGGGCACGTAAAGCACATGTCTCTTCTAGGGGCTAGCAGGTTATATTACCTCTTAATAAGCGTATGTGTCGTTTCTTGAACAATGAAAGGTAGCATGTGCCGTGTGTACAGGAGGTCAAAGAGGAACAGCTGACTTGCAGCCTGAATATGTTGGGGAAGGCTTAGGTATAGTTGGACACCGGAGATCAAGTTGGGGGAGAGAGGAGGACACTCAAGGCAGAGGAATTTCATATACTGCTGAGAAGAGGGCGGAAAGGGGAGTCTTCTGTCTAATGCCTGACTTAGCCTCTGCCTCGCGCTACAACTCGGACCAGCAACCCCAAAGAAAGACCCAAGGGGGAGCCATGGGTGATCTGTATTTGATGTGGGACTCAGGGGAACTAGTTCTAAGCCAGAGAGACAGTCCATATCAACTTTCCTGATTTCCCAGATTCACGCTGAACTTTTCCATTCTGTCCAACTCGCAGGACCCTGGACTTGCTGATGGCTCGAGCACATTTGCCGACCTCTGCAGGTTTTCTGCTGACTCTCCTCTTTATGTCTCTCTCACAAGAGCAAGGGCCTCCCATGCATAGACAAAATACCTATGTGCAAAGGAATGACGATGCTGGGAGGAGAATGTCGTGCCTGGCACCAAGCCACAGAGCACGTCAGCTCAGCCTCCTGGCACCGGGCGGGCCCCTGGACTCTCACCTTGGCTCAGAGACAGGAGCAGCCCATGTGGGAAGAAGCCTTGGTGTGTGGCCAGTTCCTTCGAGGTCACAATGCACTTTCATCTCTGCTCTCATTTGGGCTTTGACAGAATTTGATGAGGAAGACTAGACAGGGTTAGCATTTGCATTTGACTGATGGGGAAATAGAGGGCCTTGGAGAGTGAAATGACTCGGCCACGGTCCCAGGTCAGGAAAGTCATTTGGCTAAATCACAAATGCAAGCCTTTCGAGATTAATGCAGCGTGTGCGCTACTGAGCTAGACCCCAGGAGTTAACTGGTGTGCCCAGGCAGAGTGGGCGGGGGGGAGGCCTAGGGGCCAGGAATACTGGAAGTCATTCACTTATTTGTACATTTATTCATTCATTCGTTCAGGCAACAAATGTTTATTCAGCACCTACCAAGTACTAGGAAGGTGGATACCCTCATCCCTGCTTTGCTGAAGGAAATCCGGGATTCAGAACACGGAAGGGATTTACCCCTTAGCTGAGGTCACTCAGCTAATAAACAGAGAGCTTGGATTTGAATCTTGGTCTGTTGACTCCAAAGCTCCCACTGAAGGGTGGGGGTGGTATTTTTAAGTCCAAGGAACAGTAAGAGGCAGAGTCAAAGGACAGGGCTGACGGGCAGGGTGGCTTTCCTGAAGCCTTGGGAGAAAACTGCTGAGTATGATTGAGTCAGGACCAAGGGCAGCTGGCCTTTGTGGCGGGCACTCTGTGCTTGGATGCTGGGGCCACGGGACCCCAGGTCCCAGATAGCTCACAATCAGCAGACAGAGCTGGCAGGCACCAGCGGCCTCGTCGTTTCTAGGTCACGGGGCCCCACGCCTAGAATGCCCGTGAGCAGCCATGTGCCAGCACTCTGCCCACCATGCCAGGGCCTGTTTGTTTGCTGGCTGGAAAGTCATGTGTCCTGGGTGAGCCCCACCGGGAATGTGTCATCTCCTGATGGAGCTGGGGTGACAACGTTCTGGCTGAATCAGCTCTCCCGTGTGCAGAGAGAAACCTGTGGAAGTTTGTGGAGAAATACTTGCTTTGTGACTCAAAAAAAAAAAAAAGAGGGAGGGAAGGAGGGAGGAAGAAAGGCAGGGAAGAAGGGAGGGAGGGAGGGAGGAAGGAAGGAAGACACCTGTAATAGAAAATTAGATTGACATTGTCTAGGTGATTTTTTTTTTTTTTTTCTGCGGTATGCGGGCCTCTCACTGTTGTGGCCCCTCTCGTTGCGGAGCACAGGCTCCGGACGCGCAGGCTCAGCGGCCATGGCTCACGGGCCCAGCCGCTCCGCGGCATGTGGGATCTTCCCGGACCGGGGCACGAACCCGTGTCCCCTGCATCGGCAGGCGGTTTCTCAACCACCGCACCATCAGGGAAGCCATGTCTAGGTAATTTTTAATGAAGAGCTGAACTTATCTTTTACCCAAGATGTACTCCTGCGTTGCCCGCCCCCCTCAATGGGTAAAGACAATAAAGACAATAATTCAGTTACTACTTCTCAATCTATGGTGAAGAACCAGTTTTGTTTCCTATGCGTTGCAAACCAATACTTTTGTAATATACAGAAAAAATGAATTGCTATAAAATGAATTCTTCACCCCAAGTATGGTGAAGCGTTGTCGGAGTTCTCCAAAAGTTCCTAAATGCCTTCTCTCCACTTCTGTACTTATTGAGACATAGACTCGTGAGAAGCAGTTCGTGCACTGCTTACTTTGAGTAGCGCTGATGAAAATTCACCATTCTGAAAATTTATATAACGGTTCCCTTGAGTGAAATAAGACCCACCAGTCATGCAGCTGGGCAGATGGGCAGACTCCATCAGAGAGTTACCTACTCTTCTAACACATTTGAGCTCCTTCTTCATCTACTAGTCCTTGGGCCCCTGAGGCCACGTTCTCAGGAGTTCATGTGTTACAGGGGAGCACCCAGTCCTAGCAGACGGCTGCAGAAGACATTGAAATGGTGTCCAGTGTCAGACCTAGGAACGTCCTCAGAGATCAGTGGGTCCAAATCCGTTTCCCCCATAGAGGGGAGCTGAGGCCGAAGCTCCCATGGTTCATTAGTGGTCAGACTGGGGCTAAGATGCTCTAGATTTCTAAGTCCTGGTCGTCTGCCATGGCACAGCTTCTCAGAACTACCCTGACATTCTTGCCATTCCCACTACCTGCCCCCGTCATGTTCTGTCCTTGCTCTCTTCTTCCCTAATATCCCTGAGCGTTTGGGGTTTTTTTGTTTTCGTTTTTGTTTTTGTTTTGTTTTGCGGTATGCGGGCCTCTCACTGCTGTGGCCTCTCGCGTTGCGGAGCACAGGCTCCGGACGCGCAGGCTCAGCGGCCGTGGCTCACGGGCCCAGCCGCTCCGCGGCATGTGGGATCTTCCTGGACCGGGGCACGAACCCGTGTCCCCTGCATCGGCAGGTGGACTCTCAACCACTGTGCCACCAGGGAAGCCCTCCCTGAGCATTTGGGGTTATGAAGTGCTGAGTGAGTGAGTTTGGAAGAGAATCGGATAAGGGCCTTGGGTTTTCATGAGCCACTGCAGAGCTGTTAGAGCTACACTGGCCATGAGTTTTCCTAATTAAGGACAGCCAAGTGAGGATGTGTACAAAGAAGGGGACTGGGGCTGCGAGGGCCCCAGGAGCCGTATTGTATAACCACTTGAAGATGCTTGGCTTGGATGAGAAAGTTCTCTCAAGGCCATGACCATAGGGCCATAACACATGTACTTCAAGTCTCCAAAGGCCTGTTCTATGGAAAAGGGAGCAGAGTCATACTATATGGTTTCTAAGCCATGGCTGGGACCAAAGTGATGCAATTACAGGAGGCAGCTGAGTAGCAGCTAATGTCATCCCTGATCAGAATGGTCCTGCCTGGGGAGTGCTTCTCTGCAGGTGAGTGATTTTCCTTCCACCTGAGGCATGCACAGTGAGGTTGTAGCCAGGATTACAGCAAAGGTGGAGAAGGTGGCCTTGATGGTCTTAAGGTTGACCACTGCACAGCCCAACTATTTGCTGCTGTCTTATTCCAAGTCATTTTAGGGAATTAAATGGTGACTGTTTCTGTCCTCTCTAACAGGCATTTATTGTCCTCTCTCCTGTTCACGGGGGGATGTTGCAACAAGCGGGCCATGTTTCTCACCATTGAGAGGCTTCCACGTTCATGGGGAACTCGTATTCAAACATGAGAAACTCTGATCTGTTGTTTTAGAGACACACAGTGGGTCAGGAGACCTAGAAAGCAGAGGTGTGTGCTGACTAGGGAAGACAAGGCAAATCGGCTGGAGGAGGCATGATTTGAGTAGTCATCTGGGAACAGACAGCACCGAGAGAGAGAGAGAGAGAGAGAGAGACAGAGAGACAGAGACAGAGACAGAGACGGAGACAGAGACGCAGTCTGCACCAGTCAGGGTCCTAGCAGGAAACAGATGGCGTATTCAGACGGAATAATTCAGTAGAGTTGAAGGAGGGGCTATTTGGGAGAACAGTGCAGGCAGGGTTCAGCACAACCAGCAAGGCAAGGGGCAAGTACAGTGGGGACCCATTTCCATCCTTGGCCTGTAGAGGCAAGAGGAGGAAGTAGTTACAGAACCCAGAGAGAGCGGCTGAATGGCGAGGGTGTCCTGGCGGCAGCTGGGACTCTCAGCAGAGAAGAAGAGACAGGCTTCCGCCCCCCCGAGGCCAGAAGGGAGCCAGAGACGTAAATTTTACGTGATCACTCTTCCACCTTCTAGTCTCCTGCCAGCGCTTCCCATTGCGGAACCACACTGGAAGTCATGAGGCAGAGGCATCTGTCGATGAAACACCAGGAGGCCAGCCTCCCAAGGGCACAGAGCAGGGTGGAGAGGGGTAGGGAGTGGATGTGGGTGAGCGAACAGAACACGACCAGAACGCAGAGAAAGCCAGTCCACGCAGAGGGTGCAGCCAAAGCAAGGAGGAGGGGCTTGGAGAATAAGGAGTCATTCAGTATGGCTGGGACCAGACCATAAGCAGAGAAGGGTTCAATTTGTCTCATGGAAAACTCTAGCCAGCCTCTCTCCCCCCGTTCATTTCCTTCTTATTTTCTTCCTTCCCTCCCTCCTTCCTTTCTTCCTTTTTTTCTTCTTTTCTTTCCTCTATAAATACTGGTTGAATGTTCCTTTTGTGCCAGCCCAGTCCCTGCTCTTTGGGAGCTCACCATCTAGTGGATAAGACAGATGAATAAACACACCACTGCCATCACTGGTATGAAGGAAGGACCCCCAGTCTGAGCCAAGAGGAGCTGTTGGTGGGGGGAGCATAGGTCTTTTTATCAGACTGGACAGTTAGAAAAAGACATTCCAACGAATCTTGGCCATTCTCTACAGTAGTGGAGAGGAGCCAGGTAGGCAGAACTTCATCTGCAGCCCTTAGAAATGTCTACAGACAAGTGAAAGTGTACTTCACACATCTTTTTATAAATGAAATGGAAAACCTGGATATTAAGAGAAATCCCCAGTATCAGGAAATCCGGGGGCAGCTGACACTTTGGGCTGTACACACCCCACTGTGAGAAGGTGTTGCAAAACACCCACCAAGTTCCTGCGTGGACCCCTCCAGACTGCAGGCTCTGGCGCTGTTAGGTGAACTTCACCTTTGTCCTTGAACATCTGTTCAGATGGAGTAGGACAGACAGAGAAAAAGAGACTTCCCTTACACCCTGATGGCTCCCAGGGAAACCTTTTCTTCGCCTTCTCCTTATTTTTAATGTAGCAAGGGCATTCCCCTGGGGCCATGCTAATTTTTTTTTTTTTTTCTTTTGGACCCAAGTTGGCATTGCTGGCATCTTTGGAAAGGGCTGGAATACGCCCTGAGGCAGCCTCCTTGACCCCCCTGCTGGCGTAGGTAGTCCTCGGTCTCTTCCCCTGCCCCTTATCAGTAGCCATTAGATGCTTTGCCTTCTAATGAGAAACTCTGTTGGGGTCTCTCACTTCTTTTCTGGAATGATCTCATGGAACATACACTTCCTTCTCCCCTGGTCCCTCCAAATCTGGCAAAGTTGGGTGGAATCCAGGACTCTGCGCTGAAAGGAGCAGTGGAGTGGTCCAGCCCATCTTGCTGTAGACACGGAGAGTGAGCTCCCAAAAGAGGCAGCACTGACCCACACCTCACAGAGAGAGTGGGGCCCCGGGGTCTCATCTCCTACTCCCAAGGCATTTCAGTCCGCTCCATCGCCTTGACGTCTTAGCCAGCAACTTGAAACTTGGAAAAGATCTATTTAAGATGGTCCTGTGCTTACTCATCGTCCATATTTTGTTAAGGCACTTCGATATCCGAGGTACTGTGATAAATGCCCTAGGGATCCAAGATATAATCTGTGTCCTAGAGGTACTTGTATGCTGTGGTTTAATTACATTTTGTTACCGTCATTCAAGAGACGGCAAGAGAGCAGATGATTCGATTCCAAATGAACCACACAGATAAGGCTTACATGAGCTCTGAGAAAAGGCAGGTTCGCCATGGTTTGGAGAGATTAGGAAAGGTTTTCTGGCGGAGAAGTTTCCAGCGTTCGTAGGCTTTGGAATGATAGAAAAGAGCAAGGTGAGAGCAGAGGGATTGAGGTGGGAAGCTGTGGGGAAGATACAAGAAAGAGGCGGGTCTGCTCGGGACTTCATGCAGGTAGATGCTCCCTTTTGATCATCAGGTTGTAGAGCTCCCACAGTCAGACTGAGACAGAATGAAAGAAGAATCCAGGGGAAATAGATTCGAGCCCTGAGTTGGCAACTTCTTAGCTATGCAGTCTCGGGCAAATCTCTTAATCTCCCTGAGCCTCCATTTCCACATCTGTTGAAAGGGAATGATAATAATATCTGACCGCCAGGATCACACAATTGCCTTGAGGGTCACATAAAATAAAATATCCCAGAAAGAGTTCTGGGAAGAGTTAACCAGCACGCAGATGAAAGAAGGCATTGTTATTTTTTCAGTACCTTTGTTCATTCTTTTCCAGTAATCATGTAAGAGAAATTGCTTGGAATTTTATAATCAGAATATCTGAGTTTATTTAACGTGACTAACGTTCATTAAAGCAATAGCAGGAGTCAGGCCTGGTGCGGTGGAGAAATGATGGGTGTTGGAGACTGACCAGGGTTTGGGTCTTGGTTCCTTGTCTGACCTTGGCCTGTCTTTCAGTAACGGTTGCTGAGTTCTCATCGGTAACAATTGGGTGAGAAGAGCTATCCTGTGGCGTGTCATGAAATTTAAATGGAGCCGTGGTGTGTGACACACCGGGGACAGCGCCTGGCACATAGGAGGTGCTGGGGAAATTTCCGTCCCTGCTCGCATGCGCACGTGGGCTCCTCTCTGCAAGCTTGTTTTACAGAGACTGCAGGCTGATAAAGAAGGTCTGGCTGAAACTGCAATACAAACACTGAGGGCATTTACCCAGATTACTTCCATTCTTAAAATGCTAACTTTTTTTTTAAGGACTGGCCACAGAATTGGTCTCTTTAAATGAAGACCACATAACTTATATCAAACTCATTGAGCTTGCACACTAGTTTACTTTGAAAACACCCCAAATGTCTAACTGTGTTAGAGGATGCATTTCCGCAGCATGGAACGGTCCCAGGCAGCATTGGGATTGGTCATAGTGGGTGGTATGCTGATTTGGTTGAAGTTACTAGATTTTTTGACCACGTCCAGCCCACATGTGTGCTTGAGTGTAGATACACAAACACCCTATCCAGGCCCCCTCGTCCACATGGTCCCGTTTTCTTTGATTCGGTCTGGGCTTCCCTCCTGCTTTCCTTCTGAACAAAGTCTACCTTGACTCACAGGTTCCCTCTGTGACCCTTGTGCACATGTGACTTTGGTCTTTGAGGACAGATGAGGGCGGTGATGGAGAGCAGGGGAAGAACTGCTCGTGGCCCCTAAAGTTGTGTTTAATGAGGTGCTCACGACATTGACTTATGGGGAAGAAAGGGGGATCAGGCAGCCCAGCAAATAAATAAGAATAAAAGTTTCAGAGACACAGTGGATGTGAATCCAGCCACTTAACATTTCTGTGACCTTGAATGAGTCTCTTCCTTTAGCAGAGACTCAGTTGCCTCCTCTGTAAAATCGGGAATGAAAGGAACATTGGGTGGTTTAGAGGATGCAGTGAAATTACACCCGGTCAACCCTTTGGGGCGGCACCTGGCACTTGGTGAACACTCAGATAACAATGGTTGTTTGGGGATTTCCTGTCTCTGGGAAACCTTCTGACCTCTGACATGCACATCCCCAAACTCCCAGCCCCTCTCAGATCCTGAGCCCCTCACTAGAACCTCCAGGCCGGAGTGGGAGTTGGATATGACCTAATCACTCTGTATTACCAAGGACCCTTTGATTTTGGCTCCTGTAGGTTCCATTTTTAAAAGATTTTCTTTCCTCCAAAAGCCATGCTAAATGCTAATGTATTCACTCTCCAAAGAGATAAGCAGCAGGCCACATGAAGTGTATGCATTTCCCACAAAAAGCAAAGGCACGTCCGGGGTCCCAGGGTCCCATTGAGTAGTTTCCACGCACACGTCCTAGGGAGGGAGCTGGAAGCCAGGCAGGTGCCCACAGCATGCTCAGGACCCTCTGGGCAGTGTAGGATGGGGCTCGTTTTCCACTAGCTCCTGGGACCCTGGCCACAGCGCACCCATCTCAGAGTTTACACGTGAAAGTTGGAACCTTTTCTCCAGGACACACCAGGGAGGCCCCCGACATGCCAGGATTGGAGCTACTCCCTCTCTCATGCCTTTCTTAGAGGTGTGTTTCCACCCCCAGTTCCCTGGACAGAGGGATGGAGCTTGCGGTGCCCTTTCGAGGGCCTCAGAGGGAGGCAGCCTGGTTTTGTTCCACTCTGGGTTTGGCTCGGTCAGCACCCTCATTTTCCTTTCCGCATCCACTGATGACACTGACCGCTCATGACAGCCTCAGCGCTCAGTCAGACGCCCTTCCAGGTTAGGAAGCAAAGCGGTTGGGGGTGTGAGGGTGGGTTGAACAGACACCGGTACATTTTGTTTCCGTGAAACACATTTCCCTAAATTGATTTCAGCCCGGCTGGTACCTTCACACTCACCGCTGGCCGATTTTCCACCTCCTAAGAGGGAACCCCTCACACCTCCGCTCTCACTTTCTGCAGACACAAAACCACTGTGTGGACAGCAGTGCGTGTCGCTCACGGGTTTGTCTGCAGACCTTGAACAGGCTCCCGTATACCCGTTTTTATGGAAGGGCGTTTTCTTTCTCCTTCCCTCTCTGCTTCTCTTTCTCTCTCTTTTCCAGGTTCTAGGTTGTTTTGTCGGTCTGGTGGTGGAGGGTGGAGAGTGAGGGGATTAGTGTCTCTGTTTCGAGCTTCTGACGTTTGTGATTCCAGCCCTTTTTGAGCTCAGCCAGTCACAGCTGTCAGCCTTGAGCTTGGCTTCTCACTGCTGAACTGTGTTTACAGCCACCGAGGGCAATGGTGACTGCCACTCCAACAAAGCCTGGAGTATCTCAGAATTGTACAGAGGGTGAAAGAGCGACATGAGGGAGTTTGCCTGTGGCTTGGCACGGCACGAGGAAGGAAGTGACTAGATCCTTCCAGTAACTTCGTAGCCAGCATGGAGTAAGTCACTTCTACGACTTCAAATTCTGCATCTGTAAAATGGGAGAATTGGGATAGAAGAGTTCTGAGGTCTGTTCCTGCTCAGACATTATAATTCTGGTACCAGGCTTGTGGGACTGGAGCTAGAGTAAAAAAAGGCGGGGGCTTGGGGCTTCCCTGGTGGCTCAGTGGTTGAGAGTCCACCTGCCGATGCAGGGGACACGGGTTCGTGCCCTGGTCCGGGAGGATCCCACATGCCGCAGAGCGTCGGCCCGTGAGCCATGGCCGCTGAGCCTGCGCGTCCGGAGCCTGTGCTCCACAATGGGAGAGGCCACAACAGTGAGAGGCCCGCGTACCGCCAAAAAAAGAAAAGAAAAAAAAAAAAAGGGGGGGGGGCGGGGACTTAATATTGAAAAAGGTAGAAATGCATTGACGCTCGAGGCATATTAGGGCAATAAGACGGTCCCTACCTTTAAAGTGTTTGCCGGCCCCTGTATCTAATTGAGTACGACGTGTATGCAGAAACACTGAAGGAACAATTTCACTCTGTGACAAGTTGAAAAAAACATCCTACTCCTGTCACTCAAGTCATAGCAGTAGCCTAAGGAAAGAGCCCCACCTTGGGCAGTCTGCATGTCTGCTGTTTTCTTTTCCCTCAAGCCCTGAATGTGGCATCCTCTTTCCAAAAATCAATTTGAATTTAATTCTACTTTCGGCTGCCTGACATACAGTGTCATACTGTCCAGCGTTATTTCCCCATGTGTGACGTCTGACTGTCACATGACCCTTTGAGAGCTGTCTCTTTTTTAACCCCTCAAGAGACCCAAATTTGTGGCAGTCACTAGACTTGTGCAAGATAACCCAGAGAGAGCTACAGCTCTTATAACAACTGTATAGTTCTCACTTTAGCTGCCTCTGTGATTTGCTGAAGGCTAGGTGATTTGTCTGGGCCCAGACTGAAGTCCAAAAGTTGCCCTATTGACTCGTATTGATGATAATGTTGTGATTCTTGCTCTATCCTCCCCAAATATAAAATTGTTGGGTCAATCTGCACATCACTTAAGTTTTACGTGGCTAAAACTTAGAGCGAAACTACATGGTCTACTGAGATATGCCTGTACCTAGAACTCTGTGGCTGCTACAACTTACAACATCGAGGCGATTTGTCTTTATTTAACTGCACATCAAGCGTAAGACCAACCACAGGGCTGTCAGCAAGCTGTGTATATTCTTCTTAGTGTGGTCAGTTGTATTATTTATCAATTGTGGTTTTGATCCTCCAAGAAGAAAGCCAGGAGGTGGAAAGAAATAGCTGAGGGCCCTGGAACTGTATGCTTCTGTTGTGAAAGCAATAATTCGACATGCAATTATCACGTTACTGTCCTGTTACTTTTGAACACAGCATCACACTTGGACTGTTGGTCTTCCTTACTGATCAGGGGATTCTTCAAGTTTAATGGCTTCTCTGAAAACAAGTAAACTTGGAGTCCCTGGGGCTATCAAAGCGGAGATTGTAGAGCCCCCAGGAAAAGATATTAGGAGAGTGACTGTTCATTCGTGCGTGTGTGTGTGTGTGTGCGCGTGCGTGCACGCACATGTGTGCACAGGCATGTCTACCATGTGCAGGCACAGTGCTAGGTGCTGGGGGTACAACAATCAGCATTTCACAAGATAGGTGTGATTCTGCCCTCCTGGAATTTCCTGCCGGTAAATAAGTAGCTAGTTGGATAAGTGCTGCTGTGGAGAAGTCCAGGGTGCTGAGGGAAGAGCGGATGGGTGCTTGACTCATTAGGGGTCAGAGTCGCTTCTAGACTGGGTCCGAAAGGATGGGTCATGTTAACCAAGTGAGTGGAGCTGAGCTTTCCGGGAACCAGGTGTTCTGACACTTTGCCTTCTGCCCCAGAAGTCTCTAAAAGCCATTTTGAAAAGACAAATGAAAAAATAGGAGCTGAGTAGTTCCTAGTGAAAGGCATTCATTTTAAATTGGTGTCCTTTACTCTGAGATCATTTTATTGTTTCCTTTAGAGTCCTACTCCAGTACCCTTTATTTTATTACGTGAGGGCCAACATATAGGAGGGTTTCACCTTTTGAATGTTTTGTTTATTTGTCAGAATTAGAAATTGCTACTTTCACCTCATTTTTCTTTTTTTTTTGTGGTACGCGGGCCTCTCACTGCTGTGGCCTCTCCCGTTGCGGAGCACAGGCTCCGGACGCGCAGGCTCAGCGGCCATGGCTCACGGGCCCAGCCGCTCCGCGGCATGTGGGATCCTCCCGGACCGGGGCACGAACCCGCGTCCCCCGCATCGGCAGGCACACTCTCAACCACTGCGCCACCAGGGCAGCCATCACCTCAATTTTTTAAGATGATCCAAAGATCTGAGGACCTCTCCATTAGCCCACCTTGCCTCTCTGAATCAGCACCTTCCTCTGCTCCTATCCAAATCCTCAGGGTTCTCGATCCCCCCCATCTCCATTATGATCCTATTGTGCAGAGAGCTTCAGGCCAGTGATTTTCCTAAGGGTTGACCTTGACCTTCCATGTGACATGGCAGAGGGCACAGCCCCAGAGTGACAGAGTTTAGGGCAGCAGTGGTAGGGGTGGGGAGAGTGGAGTTGATGTGTAGAGTCTGAGAATCATGAGGGAGGGACACTCCAGTAGGGCCTCATCAGGAGCCAGACCCATCGTTTCACCTCCTCTCACCCCCGCCCCGAATGAACATCAAATTGTTCCCCGTGCATAAATGCCTCTCCTTCTCAGGTATTCTCATATCCACCCACTTTTCTGCAAGCCACTGCCAATGCCTTTACTTTTATCCCTCTTCTATCTAGTCTGTCTTCCACATTCCTCCAGAAAGCTCTTTGGAAAGAATGAACCAGATCATTTTATTCTGTTCCATAAAGGTCTGCCAGGGTCTCCTTAAAGCTTTCAGGACGTTGTCCATCTTCCATAACCTGGCGTACAGGGTCCTTCCTGATATGGCCGTCGCTGACCCCTCCGGCCTCATCTTGTGAAGTTGCTCCCATGCTCCCGCCTGTGGAACCGCACCAGAAGACTTGTAGCGTCTCAGTCTTCTTAGGCATTTTCAGGCCTCTTGGCTTTCTGGAGCTTTTGCCCTTTTCCCTGTTCCCTACACTTGGTCCAGGGTTTATACACTTGGTCCAGGGTTTATTCTTCCTGTGAAAACCTCAGTGATATCTTGTCCCCCTTCACCTGGATAGGTGTCATTCCTCTGTGCTTCCATCACGTTCAGCACTCCCTCTGTTATAACCCATATCGTAAGAGAAGGTAAGAGAATAGTTAGAGTCTGCGGGATCCAACAGGCTGGGGACCATATCCTGAATTTGACATCTATGAGTGAAAGGGAGGATCTTGGAAAAGTGGTGTCACCCCACTGAGCCCTGGTTTCTTCCCCTGCAAGTTGGGGATACTCATACTTAACACATAAGGTTTTTGTAAAGCTTCAAAGAGATAATATAAAAAAGGACGTCAACAGTGCCGGTGTATAGGAAACTCCCCCAAATGGCAGGTTTTATTAGTATTATCACATTGTGTTGTGATCATCTGATAATTTGTCTTGCTTCCTTCATAAAACTGCTAACTCTTTGATAGTGAAAAGTGTTTCTCATTCATATTTTATGCCCAGTTTCTAGCTTAAAGTATGGTATATGATATAATCTCAATAAGTATTGGAGAATGAAAGAGGAAAAGACTGAATAAATAATATGCAAGGAGAAAGGAAGTTAAAAAGGAAAGAATGAAAGCGGGCAGGCAGGCAGGGAGGGAGGGTAGAGAAAAGGTAATGAAAGAATGACTTATTCAGTAAAATAATGAAAGAATGGTCAATTTTTCAGTTGATCCTTCATTGGTACTGTTACATTTTTCTGAGATTGCATGTCAAGCTTCCATATAAAAGCTGTTATTTTTGAAACCAATCATTCAGGATTCCGAGAATTTAGTAAACTCTCCAAGCATTTTTTTTCCTGTGCCTCTTCTTACAAGAGAGGCAGCGTTAGGCGTTTCTGACAATGAAACTAAGCAGGAGAATAAAGTCCAGATCATTAGGGCCCTTGGGATAAAAGTACAAAATCCAGGTTTTAGAACTGGTCACAGTTTGGAAAAATCTTGTTATTTGGAACAAGGATATGGATGCAATAAACATTCTGAGGTTTATCTTGCTTTAATGACTTGCTTTGAGTGGCTTTGATCTTTATATTTGATAATCACTTTCAAATGGTCTGATGTGTTCTGGAAGAGTGGAGGAGTGGTTCACGGACTTGAGATCCTCCTTAGGAATGACGGACTGCAATCAGAATTGGGAAGGAGGCAGTGTTACAGGACTTTCTCTATGACGTGTAGAAGCAGGGCAACTGCCTATGAGGAAGATAAACATACTGGTCCGATGATGGGAACAAGGGTTCACTGATGGAAGGGAGACGCCGTGAGCGTTGGGACCTAAGATCAATTTCCTCTAGCTCCGTGGGCAAGCTACATAGAACTGTGCATGTTGGGGCCTTTTCATGAGTTGGGCACTCTTTTTTTTTTTTTTTTTTTTGCGGTACGCGGGCCTCTCACTGTCGTGGCCTCTCCCGTTGCGGAGCACAGGCTCCAGACGCGCAGGCTCAGCAGCCTTGGCTCACGGGCCCAGCCGCTCCGCGGCATGTGGGATCTTCCCGGACCGGGGCACGAACCCGTGTCCCCTGCATCGGCAGGCGGACTCTCAACCACTGCGCCACCAGGGAAGCCTGAGTTGGGCATTCTTTCAGGGACTTTCTTGTGTATTACTTCCTTGGATTTTTATATTCCGCTTTCTAGGTTGAATTTTGTCGTCCCCATTTACAGATGAGGAAGTTGAGGTTCAGAGATTGAGTCCCTTCTCCAGGGTCACAGGGCCACTTGGTAGAAGAGGGAGGATTTGAACCCTAGTCTGCCTGTCTCTTAAGATGTGGCTTTTTTCCAAAAGATAAGTAAGGCCAAGGATGCCGACAGTCAGATAGGTCTTGGTGTGTAATTCCAGAAGAAAATAGTAAACACAAAAATATGCGTAACCAACTTTGACATACGTATGCCCCACTTTCATGTCATTGATTGAAGGATAGACTTAAGTCCAGAACCTTTCTATCTTGAATTCTACCTAAGAACATTTAATTATGAACGTAACAGAGAGTCTTACTGTGTAAGACTGTTCTCTGCATGGGCTACAAGGAGAATAAGGTCCAAGGTATTCTATTTCAATGTTACACTGTCATATTTAAATAAATTTCCCTTAAAAAAAAAAAAGATGTGGCTTTTTCTGTAGCACTCTGCTGCCCTTTCCCTTAACTTGAAAGAGTTGTCCCCCGCCTCTGGCTTGGAAGTGGCCTGTTCTCAGCTAGGAGCATCTCAGACAGACCCTCCTCAAATTGAGGGCATCAGCACATGGCTGACACCATCCCTGTAACCCACCTGCACCTGTCAAGGGCCCAGGGAGCAGGACTTTGGCAGGGCACCTCTCAAAGATCTCAGCTATCATTTCTGCAGTGGGGAGTCAGTTTGCTCTGAGTGGGAATAGAAATAGGTGCTGGTCAGTCTTGATCTGGGCTCACTGGAATCCGTACCTCCGACCAACCATCTTTAAAATGGGAGAGCCAGTGTATTATGCTTCTAGAACTGGAAAAACTTGAGCCTTTCGTGATTCCATTTGAGGGATTGTTGTTGTTGTTCTGCATTTTGAATGTAGTTCCCTTTTGCTTCTCATTCAATAAAACAGGCCCTGACAGCCCTCTCATTGAGATTATTACAGTGGTACCATCTCAGGCCAGTGCATTTCGGAAATATGTTGTTGGCACTCACCAGCGAGTGAGATGCATAAAGAAAATATTCTAATGACAGTTGAGTTGAGAGAGCTTTGATCTCCCTCCAGAACTGCTCTCATGGCTTTGAAATGCAGTTTTGGCAGAGGGGTAAAGTCTGGGCACCTTGGCTGGGCCCCCCCCCCCGAAACTGACATTCCAGGGGACCCACAACCTTCGCAGGAGGAGCCAGGTACAAGAGCTGTGCAGGAAGAAAAGAGACACCAAGACACCCCTTGACAGGCAGTTGGGGAGAGGATCTAAGTGAGGAGGGACTTTCCAACTTAGCCCAACGTTTCCCGAACTCTGTTGGTTATGCTGTTATTTGATTTTTGGCAAAGGCAGAGGGGGGACGGGGGGAAAGGATTACGGTCAAATATGTTTGGGAATACTTCATATGCTCTCTGTCTTATTCCCATTTTGTATATTAAAGGCTCTGAAAATTCTTGCAATTAAAAAATATATGTATTTTAACCTTGTTTAACAGAGCGTGTCCAAAGCCATCTGACTTGAAAACCCTTTTCTTTTAAATATGCCTCTGCTTCTTGTGGATTTAGCCTGCTATAGACCGTGATTTGGAAAACACGCATAGTTCACACGCTCACTGAATAGATGGGGACTCTGAGCTTCAGACTAGGCAGCTGAGCATCATGGGAATGGGCCAGAAATCCAGGCAGTGTAGGTTCTGCACAGGGTGTCCAGCTGAGGAGGAGGGTGGATGCTACAGTCCTTCCCATGCCTGAGTCTCCAAGCTGTGCCCCCTTGCAAGGAGCTATGTCCCACCCCCGCCCCCCGAAGGGAGAGGTGACTTTATTAGTTGGTGCAAAGGTGCTGTCACATACAGGCTAGTGAAGAGAGGTCTACACCCCTTATTTGATACCTTGGGGAAGTCGCTTCACTTGCTTGAGTCGTGGGCTTCCTCATCCTGTTTGAAGTGGTGCGATTTACAGGAGAGATAGGTGCTCGAAAGCTGCCAGCCAGAGGTAGCTCTGTCTCTTGAAGGAAAGTTTTGGGGAGACACAGAGATGATAAAAACTTGACTTCTACCTGCTTGAAGCTTACTGCAGCCTGATGGAGAAGACAGTGACGATAACACAGAGCAGGGCGATAGGTACTAGAATCCAACGTAGGGGACTCTGGGGAGGGAGAAGTCATCTTCAGCTAGAGGTGGTATTGATGATTTTGATGTTGCTAATCATTTTCATTGTAATTAATATAATAATAATGCAATAAAAATAGCCTAGGCTAGTCAGTGAGTGTCTTCAAATGTGCCAGACACTGTGCGAGGAACCTTTTCTGCACTGCCTTTGGTCCTCCTGACACCCCTGAAGGGTGGACATCATCGCCCCATTTTACAGGGGAGGGTGGTCCGGAGTGGCCACACGGTATACATTACACGTAAGCTGAGCTTAGCAGGGAGGGTAAGATTTTAAAAGGCTGAGATTCAGGAAGAGAGCTCGTAAGGCAGAGAAGAGAAACTGATGGACATGCTTCATGAATGGGCATGATTGGGGAAAACCAGAGGTTCTCGGGATGAGGAAACCATAGTAACTTGAGTTGGAGTTTGTGGGAGGGAGGAGAAGATTGGGTGGTAGGGATGAGACACTGAAAGCCGAGATGGGGAGAGCCACCCGGACGGCAGACTGTCAGTTTAGGTTTCTTCCCAGTAGAAGGAAATAGGAGACCAGAATATGGAGGGGACTTTGTGCCAGCGTGGCACTCATTTCATCGCTCTGGTATCCCCATGAGCTAGCTGAGACTCAGAGAGGCAGGGCAACTCGCCCATGGATCTAGGTCTGTCTGTCTGTCCAGCTGAGTAGTACCTGCGCATAAATTAATAAAGACACAGAGTTTGGGATTTGGATTGATTTGAGGGTGTAGTTTTTTTTTTTTTAAAGAGATTTCGCCAATTTATAGTATACACAGGGGGCCAAGCTCCCCGCAGTGGCAAAATGGGAAGCAAGTGGCCCTGAGCAAACCCTTTTCCTCCTCTTATCAACCCATCTCCCTAAACCCTAAGGATCCTTCTCACTTTGACCTTCTCTGCTTCCTCCTCCATCCATCAACAGAGGGAATAAACAAACCTTAAAGAGATGGGGGAGGAAGGTAAATACATGGATTCCTGTCCCTAGGATTTTCCCCCCGATACTTTTGGGAGACCCCCAGCTTGGCTCTGAACTGGTGGGAAGACCTCAGCCGGCAGAAGGAAATCTTTTGGCCACAGAGCCGTTTTCCTTTGTGTGCGCCCCCCCCCTAAAAAAGAGCCGGAGAGGAGAGGGGCCAGTGGGATCAGGGCCTGAGTGGCCCCTCTTTTGGGAAATGGGGGCTTCTCAAAGTGTGAAGAAAAAAAAAACACCCACATACAAGCAAGGGAGAGGCCTCAATATCCCACATCTCTGCCTTGGGCCAGGACGAATACCACCCCCTGAAAAGATTGGTTTCTGCAATTATATGAGAATAAACAACCAATTAAAACATCTCCCTGCCCCTGCCCCACCCCTGTCTTCCTCTCCTGAAGCTTTCTCAGCCTGGAGCAGAGGGGCAAAGAGGTGACTTTCTCTAATAGCATTTGTGTTCTCTGCCTGAGAGAACGCTTGATGGAAATGGACAAATCAATTAGAAAATAATAAATAATGTGGAAAGGGCCGATCCAGGAAAATTTTGGCTTCTCTGTGTTTTCATTCTCCTCCCACACATTGTTTCCTTTCACAGTGGCCCTGAGTGAGCTTGGACTTGAGGGTGAGGTTGAGGGAAGAATTGGACACATCTCGATTTGGACTTGGCCTTGTCTGTATTTATGTGATCTCTGAACCCCTGTTCCTTCATCTGCAAGATGGGGATAAATAATAGGAATTGCTAAACATTTCCCGGGGGTTTCTACGTGCCAGGTATTATTCTAAGCCCTTTACACTTTCTTTATTAACATCCTAAATCCTCAGAACAACTCTATGAGGTAGATACTATTATCATCCTTGTTTTGTGTATGAAGAAACTGGGGTGCAGGAGGTTAAGTAAATAGCCCAAGGTGACCCAGACATCCAGTGGAAGAGCTGGATTCAAACCCAGGACTCAGGCTTGAGAATGAGCCATCCTACCCACTCTGCTACGTGACTTCAAATACTGCAAAGAGGGCTTCCCTGGTGGCGCAGTGGTTGAGAGTCCGCCTGCCGATGCAGGGGATGCGGGTTCGTGCCCCAGTCCGGGAGGATCCCACATGCCGCGGAGCGGCTGGGCCCGTGAGCCATGGCCACTGAGCCTGCGCGTCCGGAGCCTGTGCTCCGCAACGGGAGAGGCCACAGCAGTGAGAGGCCCGCGTACCGCAAAACAAAACAAAACAAAACAAAACAAAAATACTGCAAAGAGATGGGACAACAGGTGTAGCTAGCACAGGGGCTGGCACACAGCAGAAGCTTACTGCATGCTGTCTTTCTCATTCCTCGTCCCTACTCGGATCAGAAAACTCATTCAAACTCCTTATGAGGCTTCTAGCCTAAAGAGCTGAAGGTGGGCTCTCTGGGGAGAGGAGGTATAGCGGCAAAATTTCGGGTCAATATTTCAGCTTCCGTGGCTGTCCTTGGACTTACTAGCCAGCTCAACCTATACACAGATGTGCTCTTTCTAGGCCTTCCTTGTGTCTCCAACTCATGCTCACCTTTTTTGGAAAAGCTGCGAAAATTATCGTCACCTGACTATCATGGGCTCTTGATCAGTGGGCGGCCATGAGTGCACTGTAAGGTCTCAGACATATCTTATTGCCGTCGGAGTGGAGGTGTAGGTTTGTGACCCATAGAAATGTCCTGGGAAGCACCAGACAGCTGTTATTAATCCCAGTATATTGATAAGGAAACTGAGGCCTCATAGGAAGGAAGTGCTGAAGCTGAGACTGGGACCTAAATGTTTTAGGTTTTCTATTTCCCAATGTAAATTCAGCTCCATCAACATCTCCTGAGTGCTTGCCCAGTGTCAAGCCCTGTGCAGAGAACTGGGTAAACAGAGATGAATTAGGCACATTCCCTGCCCGCTGGGAGCCACAATCAGTGGTAGATACAGACAGGTAGAGTGTTTGGAATGGTGTGAGAGCGAGTACTCATAGGAGGTAGATGAGTACAGAGATGGTAAAGGGGGTGGACGTGAGATAGGACTCAGGGAAGTCTTCCTGGAGGAGTGGTACCAGAATGGACTTCGGATTTGTTCATCAGGGGATAAAATGGGAGCCAAGTCCCTGACAGAGGGAACAGCGTGAGTAAAGGCACTGAGGATAAAGCCACTGCATCTTGGGGGGCCGGCGGGGGGTGCTACAACACACAGTGAGAAATTCAAGAGAGGGAACAGAGGGAGAAGAAGCTAAAGGGGGAAACAGGGTCTTGCAGGCCCTGCTGGGGATCTCTGACTTCACTCTTTCATATGTGGGATCCCCTTCTGTGATTCCAGGAGGGAAAGAGAAAGGCAGCATCGTTAGTGTTCTACTGGCCCCCGTGAGAAACCACACTGGGAGAAAGGGAAACTCTCCCAACTAGCTGTGTGACCTGAGCGAGGTACGAAGGCTCTGTAAGCCTCTTTTTCCTCCTCTGGAAAATGGGGATAATAATACCACCTACCTCGGTGTTATTGAGAAGATTAAAGGTGATAATCCTTGTAAAGTCAGACCACATGGAAGGGCCCAACAAACGTTAAATATCATTACTCAGAGGCTTTATCTCACCTACGACATCAGGCTGCCTGCTTGCTTATTCATGTATGTTTTTATTCATTGATTCATTTCCAACTTTACTCAAGAAATGCTTACCAGCTGTTCACAAGGATTCCTAAGAAAGAAGATGGCAGACATAAAATGGGGCTGAAAGAAGCACACGGGTGAGCAAGATCCCTCTGTCAATTGAGAAAATGGTCCATTAAATAATATGCCTCCAAGAATATACAACAGAGAAAAGGCAGCCTCTTCAATAAGTGGTGCTCGGAAAACCGGACAGTTACGTGTAAAAGAATGAAATGAGAACACTCCCTCACACCATATACAAAAATAAACTCCAAATGGATTAGAGACCTAAATGTAAGGCCAGACACTATAAAACTCTTAGAGGAAAACATAGGCAGAACACTCTAGGACATAAATCACAGCAAGATCCTTTTTGACCCACCTCCTAGAGAAATGGAAATAAAAACAAAAATAAACAAATGGGACCTAATGAAACTTAAAAGCTTTTGCACAGCAAAGGAAAACATAAACAAGATGAAAAGACAACCCTCAGAATAGGAGAAAATATTTGCAAATGAAGCAACTGACAAAGGATTAATCTCCAAAATTTACAAGCAGCTCATGCAGCTCAATATCAAAAAAACAACCCAATCCAAAAATCGGCAGAAGACCTAAATAGACATTTCTCCAAAGAAGATATACAGACTGCCAACAAACACAAGAAAGGATGCTCGACATCACTAATCATTAGAGAAATGCAAATCAAAACTACAGTGAGGTATCACCTCACACCATTCAGAATGGCCATCATCAAAAAGTCTACAAACAATAAATGCTGGAGAGGGTGTGGACCCTCTTGCACTGTTGGTGGGAATGTAAATTGATACAGCCACTATGGAGAACAGTATGGAGGTTCCTTAAAACACTAAAAATAGAACTACCATACGACCCAGCAATCCCACTACTGGGCATATACCCTGAGAAAACCATAATTCAAAAAGAATCATGTACCACAGTGTTCATTGCAACTCTATTTAACAATAACCAGGACATGGAAGCAACCTAAGTGTCCATCGACAGATGAATGGTTAAAGAAGACGTGGCACATATATACAGTGGAATATTACTCAGCCATAAAAAAGAAATGAAACAGTTATTTGTAGTGAGGTGGATGGACCTAGAGTCTGTCATACAGAGTGAAGTAAGTCAGAAACAGAAAAACAAATACCGTATACTAACACATATATATGGAATCTAAAAAAAAGAGAAAAAAAGGTTCTGAAGAACCTAGGGACAGGACAGGAATAAAGACACAGATGTAGAGAATGGACTTGAGGACACGGGGAGGGGGAAGGGTAAGCTGGGACGAAGTGAGACAGTGGCATGGACATATATACGCTACCAAATCTAAAATAGATAGCTAGTGGGAAGCAGCCGCATAGCACAGGGAGATCAGCTCGGTGCTTTGTGACCACCTAGAGGGGAGGGATAGGGAGGGTGGGAGGGATATGCAAGAGGGAGGAGATATGGGGATGTATGTATACGTATAGCTGATTCACTTTGTTATACAGCAGAAACTAGCACACCGTTGTAAAGCAATTATACTCCAATAAAGAGGTTAAAAAATAATAATAATATGCCTGTGACTGACCCAAAGCTGTATCATTCCTATTCTGATCGGAGAATCACACTCCACAAGGGAAGCAGTCTTATTTATTGTGCGCCTAGGATATGCCAGTCTCTTTCCAAAGGCCATTTCTTTCTCTCTCCAACATATGTTTGTTCGGTGTATTAAAGAGCTGATGATCGTAGCGTGGGGAAGTAATTTACTTTGCGAACATGGCAGTCTATATTCTAAATATCTACGATGGCAGCTACGCCAAATGCCATATCCCTTAGCCTATTTTATGGACAAAGAAATAGAGGCTTACAGAATGCAGAATCATCCACGGGAGGCAGATCACGCCCCAGCGTAAAGAGCGTACGTTTCCAAGCTAGACAGAATTGGCCTTGAAACCCAGTTCTGCAACTTCGGGCAACCTGTTTCATCACTTTGGACCACATGTTGCTTATCTTGAGAACAGAGTAATAACACCTCCTTGCAAGGTTTGCGTAGAGATGCAAAGTAGGCCTCCTGGGACAGCTTTGTATTTGCCAAATACGTGGCCCGAGGTCCATAGTGAATGAATGAAGTTGGGAAGACGCCAAGGCTAGAATACATGTTATCTCTTCCATGGTCTGTTCTCAGTCTATATCCACATTATGTTGCCCTATCCTCAGTCCATATAGCAGAGTCCTTAGGGGCACAGATGTTGACTTGAGATAAATCTAGGTTTTAAACTGAACTCTGCTGTTGTTTATAAGCTGAGCAGTCTTCAAGTTTCTTAAACTCACAAGGACTTAATTTTTTCATCTGTAAAATGGGATTATCTCACTTACCATAGAAGATTATTGGAGGCAGTCAGTGAGACGATGTTTATAAAATGCTTGGCCAAGTGCCTGGCACATCGTGACTCAATTAATTTGGGAGTACCTGTTATTTGAATACTACCTTTTTTGGATGGTGATGACAGCCAAGGTTCTTTTTCTCTTACAGAGCATACTTGGATGTTAATGAGCTGAAGAACATTCTTAGACTGGATGGATCAACACACCTCAATATCTTCTTTGCAAACTCCTCGGAGGAGGAATTGGCAGGAGTAGCAACTTGGCCGTGGGACAAGGAGGCCCTAATGCATTTAGGTGAGAATTAGAAACTTCTTCAGGAAGAAATTGGATTAGTACAGGAATACGTTTAGTAGTAAGGATGATGATGATGGAGATCATGGTAGTGATGATGGTGAACAACCTATTTACTTATCACTTTTTAATTTTTCAAAACTCTTTAGCATTCCTTATCTTTCACACATCAAGTGATGCTTTGAGAAATATCACAACGTTATTAATCCTGTTCTGCCAATGGAGAAACTTAAGATCCAGAGAGGGAATGGGACTTATCCAAGGTCACAAATCAGCAGCAGAACCACAACTGGAATTTAAATTTCCAACTCTCTCCATCTGTTGCTTTCTCTTTATACCCCCTGCCTCTTAGTTCATGCAGATATCTTCTCTACCTAGTAACCACATTGTGCTGGCCCAGCCAGTGATGGGTTGACTTGAAAGATGCCAAAGAGGCAAGAGAGAGTTCGTAAGAACTCCCTGTTCCTCCATATTCCACCCAGCAACACCACCAGGAACTCTTCTTACATTCAAATTATTCAAATCCATAAACAAGACAGACCTTTACACAAACCAGTCACCAAAAGTCAGAAATGACAGTGGTTTCTGAACCAGGCCCTGTAAGCAAACGTTGTTCTTTAATTTTCCCATGCTCTCTTCCAATACACGTCTATAGGTAGACGTGCGCTTTTCAGCTTGTGCATATTTGAAATCATAGCATACGTGCATGCCTTCTTTTTCACTTAATATTCTTTTTTTTTCACTTAGTATTATGCTATCTACATTTTCCCATGTTGAACAGTCTTCAAAATTACTTCCCACCCAACTTTTTTTCATTTAACATCACAAGAGGAAAACATCTCTCTAGGTTATGTCCAGTTCTCTAAAGACAAGATATTTTTTAACAGCCACATAATGTTCCATTGACTGAGGGCACTGCCATTGATTTGGCTCTTTTCCCCTTGTCAGAATGTTCCTATTATGTACACCAGTGAATAGTGATGACTCAGTGAGTACCTTCATCTGAGAACGTTAGGGCTCAGCAGAGTGATGGTGCTGGATCTTTCCTCAGGCCTGTCTGGTCTCCTGGTGATACAGCCAGAGTCCAGCAGCTGCTCTAAATCCACAATATCTTGGAGATAAGGGACTCTGCAACTTCAAACAATAAAGTTGTGTTGAGTCAAACTCTAGACTGAGTTCCCTCCAGACCACCGTCTTTTCCTAGTTGTTTTTAAGAGAGTGAAACCAATTTGTGTGTCTGTGTGTGTGCACACACACATATGTGTGGTTGTGTAAATAGATAGAAACAAAAATAAATATCCAGTGGTTCTAACTGGGTGGATTTTTATGCCCTAGGAGACACTTGACAATGTCTAGGGAACATTTTGGATTTTACAAATGGGGGAATGCTACTGGCATCTAGTGGGTAGAGGCCAGCGATGCTGCTAGATCTCCTCCAATACCCACAGTAAAGAATTATCCAGCCCAGAATACCAGTAGTGCTGTTGTTGAGAAACCCTGAGATAGATGATGGGTGGGTAGACAGATAGACAGGCAGACCTAGACAAACACGGGCGAGGCAAAAGAGAGTGTGCAGCTGAGGCAAGCTGAAGCTGATTAGCTCGTGTCACATGCCTAACATGGTGTATGGTAATTTTGCTGGTTCAGGGCCAAAATACATGGTTGTTCTTAGCTGTGACTTAACGGGATGGCCTTAGGCAAGACTCTTTCCTTCTCCAGGTCTCAGTTTCTTCAGATTTTAAAGGAATAGGTTAGACTTAGAGGGTCTCCAAGGACCCTTCTCAGTGCTGAAATTCTGTCCTCTTGGAAAATCAACCAAAAGCGTCATGATCAGAGTTTTAGAAGGGTTGAACAGCAGGCTTCTAAAATTAGAGAGAAATACTCCTGATAATACCGTGAATCTCAGAGACTGGCTCAGGACCAGGAATACAGAAGGCTATAAATCCATAGCATGTTATAGGATTTCAGGATGATGTCAGCCTCCAGCTATGTCACCTTTTAAGAGAAGCAGTGGAACAGGGCGCAAGCTCTGTGCTGTCGCTCTGTGAAAAGGGGAGCGTTGGGAGGGGATGAGGTGAAACAGACAGAGCCAGGCTGGACATTAAGTCTGCAATCCTGTCATTATCCCCGGAAATACCTGAGGGGTCCTGCCAGCCTCCCATTCCCCGTTTACCTCAATGTTAAAGCTTCATGGAAAGACAGAGAAGCATTGGCGCTCTCTATCGTAGCTGTTTATTTTAGAGCACGCCAGAGATGCAAAGTCACTTTCCCAAGATGACACAGCCAGTGCAAGACAGAATGAAGATTGCAATCCATGTCAAGCTAATTCCAGCTGGCCTCCAGGCTGCCGTCTCCCCATCCTGAGATATCTTGATCATAAGCAACTCCTCTGCAGTAGGCCCAATCAAACCCAATTTATTAGAACCATATATATATATATTTTACCCTCTTTTCCTGCTGTTATGCCACGATCCCTGGAAAAAGCCTTGGGTGGGAAGGTGATTATGTTTCATATTATGATTGACAGAAAATAATTGAGAGAGATTTCCTGTCTCAATTTCTCTTCCTCCCTGCCTCTGCCTCCCCCTTCTCACATAGACACGCGCGTGCACACAGCCCCACACATCCTCTCGTACATCTTTATCTTTGTGCTGGAAGGCTCTGAGCAGTTCAGAATTAATAGACTCCATGAGCCCCATGGCTGAGCAGCCTCGCCCTCCCAGCAGTTCAGTCCGAGATAAAACTACCCCCATGCCTGCTCCAGGCTTGCCAGCACAAATCAGCACGGCCCTGGCTCCTCTCCATTCTTTCATAAGATCCTGCTCTGCACACAGTCACTGCTTGCAGGTTGCTCAGACTTGCATCTTAACCTTCCCTTAAACACACTTGGATTTCCTTCTTTTTTCTTTGGCCACCCCGCGTGGCTTGTGAGATCTCAGTTACCCGAACAGGGATCGAATCTGCGCCCCCAGCAATGAAAGCACCGAGTCTTAACCGCTGGACCGCCAGGAAATTCCCCACACTTGGATTTTCCAGTTGAAATATCTCTCTGCCAGCCTGTATATATTTCTCCAGTGCCTAAAAATGAACATAGAGCCATGCTATCCATTGATTTTCCTGACGTCTGGTCCATCTATCTGCCCAAGTGAAGCAAAGCCCCATCTTTTAAGACGTGGGGTAGATGAGGAACGCACAGGCAGGTCCTCTGGGGCTGTTGTTAAAGTACTCGCTCTGCTTCTGTAGGTCTGGGGTGGGGCCTAAGAGTCTGCGTTTTTAGTCACCCTCCAGGTGATGCCGGTGCTGCTCGTTCTTGAGCTACACCTGGAGGAGCACGTGGTTAGACAGTAAGTAGGGCACCTGCTGTGTGTCAGGTGCTGTGCCGGCTGCCTACGCGTGATTACTTAGGCCTCACAAAACATCTTTAATTGGGTCGGCATTCAGCAAATATTCAACATACATTTAATGAGATGCCATCTTCTGGACCCTGTGGTGAGCATCAGCAGTAGGACTCAGATTAAGATCCCTGGCTCTGGAACCCAAGGATCTTGGGTTCAGATTCCAGCTCCCCATTTACTAATTCGATCATGGGCCAGTTACTTCACCTCTCTGTGAGTCAGTGCCCCTCTTACTGGGTTGTGAGAGGATTCAGTGTGATTAGACACATTAGACACTGAGCACAGAGCCTGAGGATACATAACGAATGCTCAAGAAACAGTGGCTGTTTTGACCGGTGTTATAATGGTGAGCGCGCCATGGTGCTGGACTTCATGAATATTCACTCTCAGAGGGCACAGAGCTGCAGAAACGGGATTCAGAGATGGCAAGCGATTTGCTCAACTTCACAGAGTTAGTGAAGGCAAAATGAGAACCGGAACCGAGGTGTCTCGCCATGAGGGCTTCATGTGAGCAAATGCCGGTAGAGTGTTTGGGAACCAGGGCATGCCACGCTTCCTAAGAAGCTGCAGCTGAAACGCTGGCCAGCCCAGAAATCAAAGTCCTTGAATTCTAATTACGCCCCTTCGTCTAAGTAGTTTGAAATCCCCTTGGTTAAGTTGCCTCACTTTTTTAGGCATCGGTGTTTTCAACTGAAAAATGAAGGGATTGCACAAAATGACTTGAGACTCCTTTCTACTCAATCAGTGATTAACACCGCAAGTCGCAACAGCTCTCAGCAGTGGAGTCATAGGGTGGAGAAGCCTGTGGTTACTTTGGGCAGCACCCCATTTACCCTTGGTTGATCTGGGGATACCTGCATCAGGAAGCAGAGTGCCCAGTTTGCCTAATCCTCTGGCTTTCCCCTTGCAGGTGGCATTGTCTTGAATCCATCTTTCTATGGCATTCCTGGGCACACCCACACCATGATCCATGAGATCGGGCACAGCCTGGGCCTCTATCACATCTTCCGAGGCATCTCAGAAATCCAATCTTGCAGTGACCCCTGCATGGAGACAGAGCCCTCCTTCGAGACCGGAGACCTCTGCAGTGACACCAACCCAGCCCCAAAGCACAAGTTCTGCGGTGACCCGGGGCCAGGGAATGACACCTGTGGCTTTAACAGCTTCTTCAACACTCCTTACAGCAACTTCATGAGCTATGCAGGTAAGGCCCACACTCTGCAGGGTGCACGGGGCTGGGTGTCAGACGTGGCCTCTGGTCCTGGCTCAGAGAAGCCTCGAGCAAGCTGCTTGCCTTTTCTGAGATTTCTTCATCCCAACAATTCCTTATCCCAAATAATCAAGATAATATTCCTTCCATGAGCACCTCGTGGATACAAGGAAGATGTTGTATCTGAGGGCTCCTCAGAAAGATACTTCAGGCAGCTCACCAGGACTGAAAGTAGGGAAACCTGCGCAGAAGGCGCAGCTCTGCCACAGGGCCACCTAATGCCTTGGGGTCTGTCACATGCCCTCTCTGGGTCCCGCTTTTCTCAAGAAAGTGGAATCTTTGGAACTGACCTCCAAGGTTCCTCCTAGTTTTGCAGCTGTAGTTTTCTAAGTTGGTGGTGCTTGAAACTTTATTTATTTATTTCTTTGAAACTTTTTTTAAAACACAGAACTCTCACATGCTCCTTTAGTGTTTTATTATAGAAAAAAATAGAGTGCTTTTGCAAATATGAAATTATTACATAAGTTGGTTATGTTTTTCTCCTAACTGCATATATCCTTTCAAAGCCCTTTTTCATACCATCAGTAACAGCGTTAAAGACTCATTCTTTGGATTCTAGGATGCCCTGTACTTCCTTTTAGTGTATATCAAGGCCACTTCCAGCCCTTATAACATCTTTGGCAAATCAGAAAAAGATATCCCTTCCTTAGGGCAGTCACAGCCCTCACTACTGGCCGCCTAACCAAGAGCTTTTGGGTAAGGCACCACCTGCAAAGTTGCACATGGTAGCCCAGCATCCAATTCTATTATAATATTCAACTTAAGTGTTCCTTTCCACCAACCAAAACAAGCGAGATCTGTGAAGGCAGAGCTTGCCCCTAAATACATCACTGTATTCTCAGTACCTAGCACAGGGCCTTGTGCTTTAAAAATGTTTGTTAAGAAGAAAGGGAGGAAGGAGGGAAGAAGGGAAAGAGAAACGCAGGAGGGGAGGAAAATGAATAAATTCTGTAATAACAGGCATATAAAATTGATTCTTATCAATAATAATATTTCTACTTGTAAAAAAGCTTACTGTTCATAAAGGACTTTAATATACACCATCTTATTTAATTCTCACAAGAAACCTATGAGGTAGGAGCTATCACCATTTCATAGGTGACAGTACAATCCATAGGCTGACTGAAGTCTTTGGCCCCAGGTCGCACATCTGACTCAAAGGTTTTTGTTTTGTTTTTTTTTACAATGGAATTGCTTAGTTAAATCTCTAATTTTATTTTATTTTATTTTTTTAACATCTTTATTGGAGTATAATTGCTTTCCATTGTTGTGTTAGTTGCTGCTGTAAAACAAAGTGAATCAGCTATACATATACATATATCCCCATATCTCCTCCCTCTTGCGTCTCCCTCCCACCCTCCCTATCCCACCCCTGTAGGTGGTCACAGAGCACTGAGCTGATCTCCCTGTGCTATGTGGCTGCTTCCCACTAGCTATCTATTTTACATTTGGTAGTGTGTATATGTCCATGCCATTCTCTCACTTCGTCCCAGCTTACCCTTCCCCCTCCCCGTGTCCTCAAGTCCATTCTCTACGTCTGTGTCTTTATTCCTGTCCTGCCCCTAGGTTCATCAGAACCACTTTTTTTTTTTTTTTTAGATGCATATATATGTGTTAGCACATGGTATTTGTTTTTCTGTTTCTGACTTACTTCACTCTGTATGACAGACTGTAGGTCCATCCACCTCACTACAAATAACTCAGTTTCATTTCTTTTTTATGGCTGAGTAATATTCCATTGTATATATGTGCCACATCTTCTTTAACCATTCATCTGTTGATGGACACTTAGGCTGCTTCCATGTCCTGGCTATTGTTAAATAGAGCTGCAATGAACACTGTGGTACATGACTCTTTTTGAATTATGGTTTTCTCAGGGTATATGCCCAGTAGTGGGATTGCTGGGTCGTATGGTAGTTCTATTTTTAGTTTTTTAAGGAACCTCCATACTGTTCTCCATAGTGGCTCTATCAATTTACATTCCCACCAACAGTGCAGGAAGGTTCCCTTTTCTCCACACCCTCTCCAGCATTTATTGTTTGTTGATTTTTTTTTAATTTTTGAATTTTATTTTATTTATATTTTTTATACAGCAGGTCCTTATTAGTCATCAATTTTATACACATCAGTGTATACGTGTCAATCCCAATCGCCCAATTCAGCACACCACCACCGCCCCCCCTACCGCTTTCCCCCCTTGGTGGCCATACATTTGTTCTCTACATCTGTGTCTCAGTTTCTGCCCTGCAAACCGGTTCATCTGTACATTTTTCTAGGGTCCACATATATGCGTTAATATACAATATTTGTTTTTCTCTTTCTGACTTACTTCACTCCGTATGAGTCTCTAGATCCATCCACGTCTCAACAAATGACCCAGTTTCGTTCCTTTTTCTGGCTGAGTAATATTCCATTGTATATATGTTTGTAGATTTTTTGATGGTGGCCTTTCTGACCGCTAGTATGAGGTGATACCTCATTGTAGTTTTGATTTGCATTTCCCTAATGATTAGTGATGCTGAGCATCCTTTCATGTGTTTGTTGGCAATCTGTATACCTTCTTTGGAGAAATGTCTATTTAGGTCTTCTGCCCATTGTTGGATTGGGTTGTTTGTTTTTTTGATATTGAGCTGCATGAGCTGCTTGTTTATTTTGGTGACTCCAAGTATTTTTTTTTCTCGTTTACTCTCATGCCTCTCTTCAAATGAGACCTAGCTGATGGCCGAGTGGGTTATTGAGCACTTTGGGTGGCTTTCGAGCTCTGTCCCACAGATACGCCTCGGGGGGCTGCCCTGAGCGGCTGTGTGCCTCTAGGCCTCCATCTCTGCTTGAACCAGGGGAGCCCCCTTCCCACAGTTTTCCGTTTCTGTTGGAGTTTTGCCTCACATTGCATTTGAAGAGAGGATTTCCCTCCTGAGACCCAATGAATTCAATGATTGCCCGTGGGTCTTCCTGGTTTCCCATTTGGGCTGATGACCTCTGGGGGCCTCTCCAGTTTAAGGTTCCTACAGTTCACACCTGAGGTCTCTTGAAGGGTCAGTGCCTACCCTTGGCACCGTAAACGGTCCTTAGGTTTGGGTCTCTAAAAAAGACCCGAGTACTGGGTATTTCCTCAAAAGCAGATTCCTGCTGGGCTCCCATTCCCAGCCAAGCCTGCATCTCACATCCGGTGCCCTGTCCTCTCACAGGGCCCTGCTTTCGTTCCATTTCTATAGCACCTTTCCTTGGCCAGCTCAATGCACATGGAAAATAAACAATAACATGAGTTTGGAAGTTTGCCGGCCTCTTAGGGGTCAGGAGCTGCCACTAGCTACCAGACCCCCATAAACTAAATCTTTTTTTGTTCCCCTTTGTACAGATCTAAAGGGTGATTGATTTAATGTTGTTTTTTTAAAGGAACCCCTCAGCTCAGTGACCCATTAACAGCAGAACTAATTCACTGAGCTACGATAACAAACTTACACCCGCAAAAGCATATTCAAGGCAACCACGAACTTTGAAATGTTTGTTTTCCTTAGGATCTCTGATAGATGAGGTGACAAAAGCAGCTGGATGAAATTCAAAATGCAGACCAGGATCGGGTTCTCAGGGCTGGGGAGAGCAATGCACAGGGGGTTTGCAGTCAAGGCAAGAGGGTGGAGACCTTGCCGGCTCAGCTGCTCCGAGTTCCTTCCTTCCTGGGTCCTCCAACTTGCTGCAGAGCTGTATGTGTTCTGTGTCTGCGCTGCCCTGTATGGTAGCCGTTAGCCGCTTGTGGCTGTTGAACCCTTGAAGCACGGCCAGTGAGACTGAGGAACTGAATTGTTAGTCCTAAGTAATTTTAATTAATTGAACATGGCTGGTGACAGGTCTACAGAAATTACTGAGTACCTGTGGCATGCCAGACGCTGTGGGAAACACTTCTTAGGCTTGTCTCATTGAATCCTCAAAATAACCCAATGGAGTAAATGCTGTTACTATTGCACCCATTTTTCAGATGTAGAAAGTGTGGCTTAGGGAGTTTAAGTCACTTTCCCAGGGTCACACAGAAAAAACAAGGCATGCCTTCTATTGCAGAGCCTGCATTTAAGCAAGAATTATTTGGCTCCCTTTCTGATACTGGGGAAGTTTAAGAGAGTCCCAATTGCTCAGATTAAGCAGACACCAGGCAGGTGATGGGGCAAGCCAGGTCGAGCACCGGGTGAGTGTGGTCACGTTGAGCTGTTGGATAATCCCCAGGCAGATAGAAGGGCAGTAGCTCAGATTTTACTTCCTGAAGGTAATAGGCCATAGGGAGCCAACCAAGAGGACCCTCCAGGCCCTGCCTCCTCAAGAGTGTGGAAACCAGGCCTTCCCCGCCCTTTGGGAGCAAGTGTCTTGTCTCCGTTGTTCTGTGTGTCTCTTTTAATATGCACATACGTTTTGACCCAGAAGTCCCACCTCTAAGAAGTATATCCTAAGGAAATAAATCAGTTGATGTGTTTAAAGGTTTAGTCCTAAAAATGTTCTGAGCAATGTTTATTCTCCAAATATTAATTAGACATTTACTGTCTGCCAAGCATAGAAAAGAAGTGCTTTTATACGTGTGAAAAAACAGAAGCTTCCTACAAGTCCAAAGAGAATGGGTTGCTGAAGTAAATCACAAGGTACCTATATGATAGAACGTTCTGTGATCACTGAGGATGCATAGCAGATGGCTGAGGACCACAAATCAGAGTAACCTAGTGGTTCAGAGTGCGAAGTGTGGAGTGTGGGGACCAACTTGAATCCTCTGTGTGCTAGCCTTTGACCTCAGGCAAGTTACTTCTCTCTGGGCCTGTTACTTCATGGATACCATGGAGGTTAATCACCCTTACCTTGCATGACAGTAGGTGAGATTGTACAGGTGAAGGCTTTAGATCTGTCCTTGGTACTATAACTCGTGCTCAATAAGTGACAATTAGTAGGATTATTTGTTCAGTTTAGCGTGAAAACAGCCCAGAGCCTAATGTATAGTGTAAGACCTGGAATTTATATCATATATCATCACAATTATATATATGATGTTTGTGATAAGAATTACAGAAATTCACTGTAGATATTCACGTCCATCTACACATACATATATGTGTATACTAGATATTAATTGTATTATCTTTAGGTAATGTTTACAGTAGCGTTTGTTTCTTTGCAATATTCTAAGCACATTCCAAATGCTCTACAGTGAATATAATCACTTACTGCTGTTGCTGTTATTATCATTATCATTATTTTTAAAACAACAAAAAGGCAGAGACTTTTACAAAGGGCAACTCAGTTATTCACGCACTAGAAACGGGTTAGCTTGTTAAATGCTTTCATCAGCTGTAGGAAGCAGTTAGCATCACGATTCCTTATTTTACAGCGGGTAGAAATGAGGCTGTCAGGGGTCAGCATTGTGCCCGAGGCTCCACGGGGAGCGGAGGCCCTGAACCTCCATGCTCTGTGCCCTTCCGGTTACGGATGGAAATTGTTCTTGAGAGCAGAGTTTGATTAGAAAACTCAGGGCACAACTTCAAGAGCATGGGGACTGGTGCAGGCCCCCAGAATACTGAAATCCCCCCAAAGTCCTTTCTGCTTGGGGACAACGTGGGGACAGAAGAACAAGATGGGTTGGCTGGTCCTAGACACAAGGATCAAGTGGCCACGGATATCAGGAGGGAAAGCCTGTGATGGCAGAAAGCTAAGAGGGGCTGACCCGAGACGTTAGCTAATTGAGGCAGAGCCTTTATGATAAACAGAAACCCGTACCTCACCCAAGATTCTGGTAGCAGTTCAGCCTCTAAGCGATCTACCCTGGGAGGGACATTTTCCGACTAAAGCTTTCAAGTTCAGGTACAGTTCTGTTCTCCTACCAGGTTCTATCACCTGTCCATTTTTCAAACTTTTTATTGACAGACATGGAAACGGCTAATGTTTAAGTTAGAAAAGGAAAATATGCTTCTTTGGGGGAAGAAAAGCAAACAAATCAGAATGTAGAGAGGAAAAACATTGCAGTTTTTCTTCTTCATTCATCTTGATAAATGCTTTACACATTCCAGCTCGTGGAGTCCACACCACAACTCTAAGTAGTGGGGTTGATTTAAGTGTCCCCAATTTACACACAAGGGACCTGCGTTTTAAAGTTACTTCCTTGTTTTGGAAATGACTGACTAGAATTCTCTTCTGTGCATGTGCCTCCAGGTACAGAGTCATCCCCCTATTGACAGACGGATGTGTTATTTCTAATATTTTTACTATGTAAATGATGCTTCAAAAGACATCCTTGTACATATGTTTTCCCTCGTGTTTGTTCATGAGTATCGATCTGTTGAATTCCTAAATGGGATGTTGTGAGATCAAAGAGAATGAAGATTTTACGTTCTGTTATTTTTTCCTGTTTCTGGTTTTCCGGCGCTCGCCCACCTTAGTGCATATGCGTGCGCGCACACACACAGGCACCATTCCCGGTCCCGAGGCAGTGAGCGTTCACTGAGCATTGGTCATACCTCTTGATGTTGCACTTTTCATAACCCTCAGCAGTGTTCTGACATAAGCACTCTTGTTATCATCATCATCTCCACTTTACAGATGGGCAAACCGAAGCACTGAGGGCATAAAATCATTTGACTCCAGATTCCTGACTCCAGGTTCCTCATGCATGAATCTAACTACAGAACCCCTACTTCCTTAGCCATCATGTCCTTCTCCTGCCTGTAACCTATCCAGTGGCTTTTCCAGAGCTTTCAGGATGAAGTGCAAAGTTCATAGTAACAAAGGAAAATACACCTGATGATCTAACGCTTCTTAGACCATCAAATGCATCTGGACTCTATTCTCCAGGCAGTGGGGACCCATAGAACGTTTGGTATCCAAGGATTTACATGGGGGTATCTGGGCTTGAGAGTGATTTGTGTAACTAGCCACTCTTTCACAGTGTTTTCCAAAGGACACCCAATGTATAAAAGACTTCCCCAGGGTGCTGGAAAGGAGACTGTCAAAAACTGCTAAGGGGATCGGAGGCAGCTTCTGTGTGTAACCTCCTTGTACCCCGTCCCTTCTCAAAGCTGGATTCTCAAGGTCATGTCCAACTGCCCAGCACCTGCCCAAAGTTATTTTCTGTTTGTTTGATAAGGGGAAGTGAGTTTATGCTGCGGGACTCCCAGTGGCGGGTTTGTTTTAAGATCTGGCGATCTCCGTGCTCCTCCGTCTGGGGCCCAGCTGCGGAAACCCTGACCAGGCGGACACCTCTGGGAAGTGGTGTTTTTGGAAACCAAGCCAAAACAGCGCCTTGCTCTGCCCCTGGGGCAGCTGAATAAAGCTGTTGGAGGGAGAGATGGGAGTCCAGCTCCTTCCTTGGGGTGGGGGGTGGGGGGTGGGTGTGGATAAGTCTCGGGTCGTGGCCTTCATTCCGCATCCTAGAAAAGAGAGACTAGAATTGAAGGTCGTTAGATCTAAAGACATTAAGAGATTGTATTCCAGCCCCCCTCAGGCTCAGGCTCCACTCCTGTTTATCAAGCACCTGCAGGCTGCTTTGCCCAGACAAGGTCTCATGTACCCTCAGAAAGAAGTTCTCATATGGATTAGAAACGTGGCCTTGGAGTCCAGACTGCCTGGGTTCGAATCTCAGATCTGCCCCTAGCTCTGTGCTCTTTAAAAAGCAGGTAGACCTCTCTCAGCCTCAATTTCCTCCTCTGTACAATGCAGAAATCACAGTATTTACTCCAAAACTAGTGGGAGGGTTATATGTGTCCAAAGCACAGTGCCCCATGCCTGGGAATTTCCCGGTGATAGCACTGTGCAGGAGGCGTCATTGTCCTTGTATTCCCGCCGTGGACACTCAGCCTGGACCGCTTCTGCGTCTGCCTGACTCCTGGCCCGTGCTTGCTGCATAGGACACATCGGCTCTGCAGGCCTGAGCTCCCCCTCCCGCCATGCCTCCACTTTCTTTCTCAGTCTTAGCTGTGCAACCTGGTTGCCCTCCAGTTCCACATCCAGAAACCTCTCCGGTTCCTCCGCCCTCCTCAACATGCCGACTCCTCTTCATCAGTAGTCAGTGTCACAGACCTGAACAGCCTTATGACCACCTTGACCCACACAGCGAACTGACCTTCACTCTATAACTAGGCAGGTAGCTCCTTGAGGGCAGGAATGTTTTACGTTTCCTTGGCCCTCGGCTTAGAGCAGAGGCTATGGAATCGATGCTCAGAAAGCTTGTTTGAAGGCCAGTGTCACTGCATCAGTAAACAGCACAATTAATGAATGAGTGGATGAATGAATGCGAAGGCGTGAGTGAAGGAACGAGTGAGTGCGTAAAAGAAGGAGTGAGTGGGTGAATGAGTGAATACACCAGAAAATGAGTGGATGAGTGAGAGAGGCTGAATGATTGGTGGGGAGGGAGCCGATAAGGGAATGTGTGACTTACTGACCAGGGGATTTGGGCCCCGTGGAAAGCAGCTTGTCTTGCCCTTGTCCTTATCCGTGACCTCCCTCTCCAGGCTCAGACGTGCCTTTTCAGTTCTATCCTCCCTCCCCTTCCTCCTGTTCCCTCTCACCTGTCTCCAGAAGTGATGACTGCACTAATTTGTTCACAGACCATTAACTCTTGAGCACTGGAAGAGGCCAGCTCCGAGCTGGCAAGGGCTGGGGTGCTGGCTCTCGGTCCACCAGGAGACATCATCATTCTCTTGCCTGCCCACCCGTGCAGCGAGGTTCTTATCTCTCCCTCTGCCCGCTTGCAGATGACGACTGCACTGACTCCTTCACGCCCAATCAAGTCGCCAGAATGCACTGTTACCTGGACCTGGTGTACCAGAGCTGGCAGCCCTCCAGGAAGCCGGCGCCTGTCGCCCTTGCACCCCAGATCGTGGGCCACACGACCGACTCTGTGATGCTGGAGTGGTTCCCGCCCATCGACGGCCACTTCTTTGAAAGGTGAGTGTGGCCTGTTAAGTGTTGATGCCCCTCTCTCTCTCCTGCCAAGAAAAGGGAAACTTGGAAGGGAAGCAGCCTCGGAGAGGGATTTCGCTGTGTTTTTTGTTCTCGATCTTGTTTAACGAGTGCCCGCCACGACTAGCACAATGACCGGTCCATAGAGGCACGATGTAGATTTGGGGGTCAGGGGATACATGAATGATTGCTAACAGAAATTAATGAGTAATGATGCATATTTTAAGTGGTGAATATTTAGCTTCATTTTATCATTAAAAACATGGAAACCTCTGTCGCCAGAACTTCCTCTGCGATGGAGGTACTGGTCTCATCTCCGTGAGCTCGGGAGTTGAAGTTGCCTCTGGTTAACGGGCTAACACCTTCCTATACGTATAGTATATGAAGGGTACATTATACATGAATACACAGGCATATATATACATATATATATATAAATTTATTTAATATATAATTTTTTTTTAAGGCTTTTAGCTTTCTCTTGAATCAGCATTAAGCTGAGCAGGGCTCAACACTGATTTTTTTTTTTTTTTTTTTGGCTGCGTTGGGTCTTCAGTGCTGCGTGGGCTTTCCCTAATTGCGGCGAACAGGGGCTACTGTTCATTGTGATGTGTGGGCTTCTCATTGCGGTGGCTTCTCTTGTGGAGCATGGGCTCTAGGCGCATGGGCTTCAGTAGTTGTGGCACGCGGGCTCGGTAGTTGTGTCTCGCGGGCTCTGGAGCGCAGACTCAGTCGTTGTGGCACATAGACTTAGTTGCTCTGCAGCATGTGGGATCTTCCCGGACCAGGGATCGAACCCATGTCCCCTGCATTGGCAGGTGGATTCTTAACCACTGTGCCACCAGGGAAGTCCCACATATATTTTTGTATAATTAGAATCTGTGCCTGTGCCTAGTGTTGTTTTATAGAACTGAAGGTAGAATTTTTAGAAGATCAGAGGATGATAAACTGAGGCACAAGATACCTCAGTTCAGCTCCTGTCTGCCACTCACTAGTGGTATGGCCTTGGGCAAGTCACTTTCCCTCCCTGAGTCTTATTGTCAGCTGAAAAGTGAGTCTAATGATGCCTTCATGACCTGAAGGTGGAAACCTGAATCAAACGGTTTCTTGTGCTGCCTTTCAGCATCGGGACTCCCTGAGGAGCTCAAGCTTTAGGGGATTTTAAAGGGTCATGAAACGTACTGCGATGTTGACCTCTATTTTGGTTGGAACTTGGCTATAATTTAGGGTAGATTAGTAGATTGCCCCCCTTCCAGCCCTTCTTGGGGATGTTTTATCCAGTAATGATGATACAACACTGATGCTGGTGGAAATAATAACCAGCTGATGATTAATTATTACTCTATGGTCGTGGTTGTCACCGTTTATCAAGTGCTTACTCTGCACTGGATTCTGTACTAAATGCTTTCTATACAGTCTCATTTCATCTTTCCAGTAATTCTATAACAGGGGAATCAACTTCTGCATTTGCCAGATGAGGTAGGGACTGGCGCACAAAGAGGTGGAGGGCTTTGACCAAAAGCCCATAGCAGGTGGTGGGAGCTGGGCTTCGAGTCACATTTTGCAGTGTCTTATCCGAGGCTCTCATGTTCTTTCATTAAGTCTTTCCAAACTTTGAATTATGAAGGAGGTGTTACCCCTCCCCTCAAAAAAGGCCACAAAATGTGGCAAGGAGCTCTCACAAATATGGGTGTATACGTGTGTGTGTGTGCGTGTGTGTATGTAAAAAATATATTAGATCATGGCATCACGTTAAATTCGGGCTCCAGTTTTCCACACTACTATCAGTCCCTGAATCTAGAGCCTTCATTTGACAGCTGGATGGATGTGATCACGGGGAAAGGAAGTGCACTCCCTAGGCCCTCTGTAGAAACCCCCCTTCCTCTTCCCCAGCCATCCTCACGGGGAGCTTAGAGCTGGGGTTGGGAAACCTCATGTGACACTTCAGAGCAGGCTTTCCAGCAGCCCATAGATTTATTTATTTTTTCTGTGGCAATGAGGAGTATCAGACTTTTGGTCAAGGCTTGGCCTCGATTCCACTTGAAAATGGAAGTTTTGTAAATGAAGCTTCCTGTGTATGTATTCAATTTGTATTTCATAAAGCAGTTTTTGTCCATTAAATAAATACCATCTGATTGTTGGGAACCTATTGGAGGGCTAATTGTTGTGTAATGAGATATGTCTCTATTACATAGTGCCCTCAGCTTCAATCAATATGTTTCTAATAACCTATAGTCAGTTGGTACTTGAGGCTCATACAATAGCTATTCTGTTCAGTCTACGATTTCACAACGGAGTTATCATACGTTAAATTAAAACTGACATTTTAGAAACATGTCTAATTAGGGTTAACAGCTATGTAGACCATAGTCTATGGCTAAAGGAAGTAGGTCAACAAGTTCAATAAATTGCTGTAAAGGAATGGAACTGTCACCCTCCCACACACACCGAGTTCCTACTGGTGGAAATCGGCTTAGTACAAAGTGCGCGAGCTTTGATGTCAAGTTGTCTGTGTTCCAGTCTCAGCTTCACCACTCCCAGCCTATGGGACCTTGGGCAAGTCATCTCCCTTCTCTGATCCTCTCTGGCCCTCTGCATCTTGTTCCATAAAAGGTGCTAACCAGGCTCACTTCCCCTGGCTTTTGTGGCGAATTCCACAAGATGACCTCTGCGCTATGCCTAGCACGCACGCTCTGTGTTCAGGAAATACAAGCTCCCTTCTTGTACAGTTTTCCAGAGCTGTTGAGCTACTTGAAAAGTTCTCTTTCCCTGAAAAATCTCTGGTGTTTTCCACTACATTCATCAATGCCAACCTCTCGCCCCTGGCCATCCTCATGTCCTCCTGCTGTTCCTCACATCTGTGGTCTAAGAGAATACAAGGGTTTTCCTTAAAAAAACATATTCAGATCCTCCCACAGCCTGTGTGCTCACACATGGGCAACTGAATAAATAATTCAAGGCCACCCCTGGCTTTTTTAACTCCTTTATTTTTATCTGTCTTGCAAACATGTGTTGACTAGATGGTTGCATTTTTCTGAACAGTGGGCTGTGGTGTATTGGAAAGAATGCTGGACTGGGGACCAAGAGACCTGGGTCTGAAGGCTTTGCAACCTCATCCATTTCTTCTTCCTCTTCAGCCTCACTTTTCTGGTCTATAAGCTCAAGGGGATCTAGCCTTGCTCAACCAAAGTTCCTTTTCCAAATCTCAGAACACAGAAAATGACTTTTGAGTAACTGTTTTCTCAGTTCTCCTAAGGATGGTACATAACTAGTACCATTTTAGATGCATAGGAGAGAGGTTAATTCGTTATGTACAGTGGATGCCTTAGAGAAGCACTGTTCAATAGAACATTCTGCAGTGTCCAGTATGGTGGCCATTAGTCAACTGTGGCTGTGGAGCAGTTGAAATGTGACAAGTTTAAATGAGGAACTGAAGTGAATTCTACATTTATTTAATTCATTTACATTTAAATAGCCACATGTGATTAGGGGCTGCTGTATTAGACAGCACAGACTTGGAGCTTTAAACTTCGATTCTCATGGAACCTGGGTAAGAAAGATGATCTCTTCCTGTGTTAGCATCCTGTATTTCTATGATTTCAGTGTGTGTGTGTGTGTCTGTCTGTCTGTCTGTCTGTGTAGATACAGGTGCCCATTGAAATCAAAGAAATGCCAAAGATTAGAAACACATACTGTACACTCCCTGAATGTGTGTAGGATGTTGCCTGATTTTGGTAAAGCCCATTTTGACTCTGTGACTTTCTGAGCTATGATTTTGGTTACTTTGTACTCATGCTTCTCAGTTTCCTTAACTATAAAATGGGAACATCACCCACCATACTCAGGATCACCCACCTTTGCTGTTTAGTTACTGACTTTGCTTTTACTTGTGCCCAGCTTATTCTTCATTCACCATTCAGACTGATCATTTTAGAATGCGAAATAGGTCACGTCACCCGTGTGTTGCAACCCTCCAGTGGTTTCCCATTACTTCTATGTGTAATCTAACACGTAGTCTACGGCACCCCCCATGATCTGGCCCTTGCCTCTCTTACTGCTCTTTCCTTCGTCTGTGACTCTTGCCACTCAGGTTTCTTTAAGGCCCCTTATGGACCAAGCCCTTCTTTCTTGCTTAGGTCCTTTAACATACCTTTAGACTGAACCTGGAATGCTTTACTCCCACTCTGTGTCATTCTTCACCATACCTTGACTAACATCTTCTATGATTATGCCAATCTAAATAAGCCCAGCACGCTCCACCCCATTATTCTCTCCTACATCATCTATCAGCTTTCCTTCTAGAAATGCTGAATCTGTACTCTTATATCTATTGATCTGTTTGTTTAGGGACCGTTGCCTCTGCTGGATGGAAAGCTCTTACGAGGGCAGGTACCACACCAAATGTACTCACCCTTGGATGGTTAATGTCTGGTAGTTGTACAGTGCTAACAACCAGCGGCTGTTCAATGAGCATCCACTGAATGAATAGATGAAATATTGAATGAACACATGAACCGGTGATCGAACATGAGGGAATGCACTTGGTAGAGCTCTGTGTAAATTAGGCACCTTTATTGTCAGGTGGATGATGGCTTATTCACTCATCAGAGTGTTTATGGGGAACCCACACTGTGTCAAGAACTCAGTGAAGCGCAGGTGACTATATGTGTATCATCTAAAACAGAGCATCTAAAGAAGTAGAAAGGCTCAATTACCATAAAGGTCGGCGTGACTCCTGATTCCATACAAGGATGTTTGTAATCTCACTGTCGTCATAAAGCCAGTCCTGTGACTCTGAGTTGCTATGCATGGATTGTGGTCATTGTAATGGAACCAGAGTGGTGCTGAGCACCTCTCTCTGCTCTCCTTATCCCCTGCCTGCAAGCATATTTGTATAATCATCATTACTGCTAGTCCAGGAGTCCCTTATACATACTGCAAATATATAGAAAGTTCAGACAACCAGAAGGAATAAGAGGAGGGAGGGAGGAGTCATCCTGTGTTCTACCACCTAGAAATTACTGCTGATAATATTTTGTTGCATTAAGATTATTAGAACAGGGCTTCCCTGGTGGCGCAGTGGTTGAGAGTCCGCCTGCCGATGCAGGGGACACGGGTTCGTGCCCCGGTCCGGGAAGATCCCACATGCCGCGGAGCGGCTGGGCCCGTGAGCCATGGCCGCTGAGCCTGCGCGTCCGGAGCCTGTGCTCCGCAACGGGAGAGGCCACAACAGTGAGAGGCCCGCGTACCGCAAAAAAAAAAAAAAAAAAAAAGATTATTAGAACAGCATTGAGATGCTGCTATAGATACAGTTTTGAATATGACTCTTTCACTTAACATGATAGCTAATGCATTTTTCCATAAAATTTAGTAATCTTTATAAGTATTTTTTATAAAAACTGCTTACCATTGCACTGAGCAGATTAACCTTAGGCCATTTAATCATTCTCCTATCACTGAATATTAGTGTGCTTATAACATTTCTACCTATGTATGGTTTCATATTTACAGTGATAAGGCTGAGGATGCAGAATCTGCAGTTTGAGGGTCTAGACTAGGTTCATCATGGGTCTTAGCAACATATTGGAACGACTGGTATTTATCCATCCATACATACATACATTAAACTACGTATGTTGACCACCATGTAAGTAGGTAAGCAGGGACATGAAGTGTTCAGATTTAGGTTTGGGGTTGAGCTCCCTGGCAGCTGGGTGGAGGAGGAATAAGGACCACCAGCAGACTGTGATGTTGATAAGCATGTGAGCCCAGGGGCTACGGAGGTTCCCTATGAAGCAGAAGCCCTAAGGCTTGAGATAAGGTTCCTCCACTGTATCTTTCAGGTAGCCAAAGTCTAGTGATTCTTCTAGGAAAGAGGTATTGGAAGGACCATTGCCTTTTGAGAAATAATGGGTTGGGCTCTGACATTTCTTGACATTTTCCCTTTCCAGTCCCTCTGTAGGAGTTGCTCAGATTCACAGAGTTTTGGGCTCACTCACCCTCGTACCTGAGGAGAGGGCTTATCCCCCTCCCTTCCCAGCAACTGTCTCCTAAACAGGAGCCAAGTCTGGAGAACAAGTAGGATCCCAGAGGCTGTTGTGGCTAAAGGGAGATTGAATCCAGACACATAAGACACTAGATGATAGGGAAAGCCACCGTAACATTCTGCTTCTAGGGCTGGGCTGGTCCCATTGAGGCACTGGCTTGCCCCTTGGAAAGCTGCTAAAATGAATTCGATGGCATGGTTAGGAAACTGTTTTTGACTGTAAAATCAAAGAGTGACTCATCCAGCCCCAGAATGTCAGGGCTAGAAGATTCTTTAGGCATCATCTAGTTCAGCCCACTCATTTTCAGGTGAAGGAACTGAACCACGCCTTCTTCCTATTTAATACCTAGGATACTGGATGGTTCCTGCATATGGTAGGTACCTGACAGATATTGTTAAAAGAATAAAATTTGAGGTCCAATGGGGCAAAAGATTTTCTCACAACCACACATCAAATCTTCAAGGGAACTTTAAATGATTGATGAAATGAAGATTAGTGCAGGTAGTAAGTTGATTCTGTTGATTCTGGGCTGCTTAGAATTAAAGTGTATCCCCCACCAGAACAGAAGCCACTTAGGCCCAAACAAGGCCCTCGTGGGCAGTGGGGAAGAATGCCACTCAGGGTCATATTCTGGAAGCTCTGGGAAGATTGGAGAACATAGATTGGTTTAACCTCTGCCTTCGGCTTAGTCAAGCCAGGGACTCATTCAACTGTTCCTAAGTCGGTGCATTTCCCTTCTTTCCTTGGCCTCCTAGAGAATTGGGATCAGCATGTGACCTTTGCCTGGAAGGGAGAATCCTGGTGCAGTATGCCTTCAACGCCTCCTCCCCGATGCCCTGTGGCCCATCAGGACACTGGAGTCCTCGGGAAGCAGAAGGTAAGCCAGCCTGGAAGCTCTTTTGCTGGTTGGGTGTGCAAAGAACACTTTCGATATAGTTGGAGTTTTATGATTTTAATGGTCTTTTTCATGTACTATCTCATTTGATCTGAAGATCGCCCTACAAGGCCAGTATTTTTTTTTGTCTTTTTTTTTTTCTTAGCTTTATTGAGGTATGATTGACATATAACACTATGTAAGTTTAAGGAGTGCAATGTGATGATTTGATACATTGTATGTATTTCAAAGTCACCACGGTAAGGTTAGTTAACATATCTGTCACCTCATATTTCTGTTTTTTTTTTTTAAGTGAGAACATTTAAGATTTCCTCTCTAAGCAATTTTCAATACAGTATTGTTAACTATAGTCACCATGCTGTATATTAGAACTCCAGAATTTATTCATTATATCAGTAGGAGTTTGTACCCTTTCGAAACCCTACATCAAGGCCAGTATTCATGCATTTGTTCAACACAAGTCTTTTGAGCATCTGCACTGACCTAAGCATGTCATGCCACTTTACATATGAAGAAACAAATTCCCTGAGGTATTAAGTAAGTGCCCAAGGCCACACACCTGATAAGACACAGTATGTGTATGTTTATATATGCCCCAGACCCTGACAGCCTGTGAGGGCATAAATACACAAGGTCACGTTAGAATCAATACACATCACTAGCCTTTGATTCTTCTACAGTTACTTCTGGGGTACCCAGGGCCTTCTTACATGTGTCACAACTCTTCCTCTCGGTTTCCTTCCATGAAACCTCCTTTTCAGAATCCATTTATCCGCAAGGCACTAGAAGGAAGCACCTCATGACTGCCACGGTTGCGGCTCCACCCGTGACCAGACCTTCCCTGCACAGGGTTGTCTCCCAGGCCTCCCCAGGAGCCAACAATCTCTGTGCTACCTCACAGTACAGCTCACTGCCCCTCAGTTTTCTAGAGAAATTAAGAAACTGCCTTTCACCCAATGCTTTGTTGCACTGTCGCTTGGCCCTGAAGGAAGAGAGCTTGCAACTTAGAGAATCTCATGGAAAATTGCCTATTCCGTTTCCTCCTGCAGCGTCTCTTTCTTTGGGGCACAGGTCTAGTCCCTGAAGCCAGGCTGGCAGAGACCCCTCAGTCCTCCGTCTCGCCCTCTGTTGCCTTCAGAGACTTCCACTTAGAAGCCCCCTCTCTGTCCTTCATTCTGCTATGCAGGTCAGCTCCTGCCAGCTGTCTTTGGGTGGGGACCCCAGTCCACCAGAGGGAGCAGAATCTGACTCCTCACTGAGGTTCAGTGAGAACTCCCCCGTCTCCCCTTATATTTTTAGAAAGAAGGTTGAAAAAGAAAAAGCCAGAGATAGAATAAAGCAAGGGAGAGGGATCAGAGAGAAAAGTGAGGGAGAAAAATGACAGCGCTGTGCTCTGTTATCTTCTAAAATAGCTTAAAATAAAAATGAGAGTCGAACTGGGGAACTGGGGAACTCTAAACAAATTCATCCGGAATGTAAAGCCAGAGGGATGCCTGGGAGAAACCCTTAGCTCAACCTCACAGAATCACAGGCTGTCAGCCGTGGAAGGGACGCCTGGGGTCATCCAGCCCCAGGTCCCACCCCGGGCAGGAATCCCCTTTGTGCCCTCCCTCACCGAGGCTCTCCCAGCACCAGCTCGTGTATTTCCTTGGCCTTCCCGTTCTAGCTCCATCTGTTAGAAAGTTCTTCCTAAAATCTGCAGTGGTAACTTTTTCACCCAAACTGAACCCACGTTGGGTTCTCACAGAAGGCGGTGTGGGTCTCTTCCATGCAAGGAATGAACCCATCTCATCTCTGCCCACCATAGGGACTGTGCTGGGCACATGGACTGGGCAGAGCTGACTGTCTAATAGGGGAGTCAGATGAGTACGTGGGCAATCACCATCGGGTGTGATGAGGCTTGTGCTGCGTAGGGGACCTCGCCCCAAATTGAGACTCATGCCACCAAGGAAATGTTAACACACCAGTGAACAAGGCACATTTAAGAATGTGAGAGGGGCTTCCCTGGTGGCGCAGTGGTTGAGAGTCCGCCTGCCGATGCAGGGGACACGGGTTTGTGCCCCGGTCCGGGAAGATCCCACGTGCCGCGGAGCGGCTGAGCCCGTGAGCCGTCTGCGCGTCCGGAGCCTGTGCTCCGTAACGGGAGGGGCCACGACAGTGAGAGGCCCGCGTACCGCAAAAAAAAAAAAAAAAAAAAAAAGAATGTGAGAGGAGTTGGATATGTTTAGAGCACTGGTTTTCTCAGTGTGATCTGGAGGCTTATGGGGTTCCTAAGACTTTGTAGTGTGTCCTCAAAGTCCAAAGGTATTTTCATAATAATGCTATGCCACCGTTGACCTTTTTCATGCTCATTCTTTCCTGAGTGTACAGTGGAGCTTCCCAGCAGCTGCATGGCATGTGATGTTTTACTGCTCTGACAGCTAATGGGACACATACTTATGTGTCCTTGTGTTTTAAAGTTTCTCAGTTTTAGTCCACAATGTGGTAACGTCTGATAGATATAACGTACATAAACGAAAGTTCTTCAATAATGGGGTAAGAACTTAAATGGGTCTGGAGTATGAAAAAGGAAGGTGTGGGTGAGGGAGAGGTTGGACTGGGGTGATATGTGTAATGTCCGGACGAGGATGGGTTTGGATTATTCTGAGGGCAGTGAGGCGATGCCACGTGCCTTGGCAGGTGCCTGGAATATGGTGAGGTGTGCTTGTTAGAAAGATCGTCTGGGCTGCTCTGTGGCGAAGAGATCGGGGGAGGAGTGGATGGGGGAAAGGGCGCATCCCCGTGGCTGTATCAGGAATCCAGCAGACGGATGGCGGTGGTGGCCTGGATGAGGTCAGTGGCGGTGATACTGGAGAAGAATCAATGGAATTGAGAGAGATTTGGGAGGAAGAAGTAGCAAGAGTCTACCCTGAGACTTTTCTGGCTAAAATCATCTTGGTTTGTTCTACCACTTGAACGAAAGAAATAATTTCCTGGTATCTCCCCACACCTCCATCCAGCCAAACTGTCAATTGGTTAGGTCTGTTCCTGGTTCACCCCTCACTCTCTTCAAGCATGATATGCGGAGTGGAGTCCCACTGAAGTGCTGAGCGCCCCCTGTACCCTGAGCTGACCCAGGCCTCCAAGGAAACCCAGCAGCCCCGGGTTTTCCTTCAGGATATGCAAATTGAGTACAGGCAGGCCAGGAAGAGGCTCTGTTCTTTTTTTAGAGCATCCTATTACAGGCTGTGTGATCCATTTGGCTCAGACCCTTTTAATATTCTTAAAGAAATAAACTTTTCCGTGAGCCAAACTCTGCAATTTATTTCTCAACTCATTTTCATCCTATTTATCTTTGCGTGTTTAAGTTTTTGGACTTCCCAAACTAACATAAAACTCTCCAGTCTGTGAGCGATGCCAGAGTATCTCTGGGGTTGGGGAAAGAGCATGGGTGTGGGGGGGGGGGGCTGACGAGGATGGGATTTTGGTCTGAGTCTGGCCATCAGTGTGCTCTGTGCCCTTGAGTGAGTCACTTTGCTTCTCTGAAGATAGCATCTTATCCGTAGAACAAACGGCCTTTCCAGCTGTGATATTTTATTATCCGTAGAACAAACGTCCTTTCCAGCTGTGATATTTTAACTCCATATTAACAGGATAGAAAATTCTTCATTTAACAGATATTTACTGCACATTCAGTATGTTCCATTAACTCCATTTCATGAACTTCAGGTAAATACAATCACAGAGATTCTTGCCTATGGCCACAGAACATGGTTGTACCAAGAAGAAACCTATTTTCCCTCCTCTTGAGCAAAAACTATATTTCGTAGATGAATATTTTCTGAGGTATTCAATACCATGATACGCTTGTAGCTCAGGAATTAGATAGCTAGATCTGATCGACTCAAATTTCAGTGAAGATCCCTTATGCAAGCCTATAATGCATTGCAACTCCCGGGCTTTCCATGAGAGATTTAACACATGGCACTGGCTGTTGTCATTCTTACTTGTGTGAATATTTTCCCCATTTTTCTGCCCAGAATATTTCAGTGTGCTAAAGGATTCATCTAGAAAAAACCTGACACCAAGTTGTTATATTTGTGTCAACAGCTGCAGTGTATATACACAAAGATATGAAATAGATGTCTGTATAGATCATCATAAATGTAAATTTAAATCAGCATAGGTATGTATAAATATATTTCACGTCACATATGGCCTCATCTCCAGTGGACAGCTTATATGAACATGTAACTCTTCATTTTGTCAGCATATATACAAAAAGATGTGTATTGGTAATGAAGTAACAGTTCCTTTGTACTTTTCTTCCTTCCCCCTTCCTTTCTTCCCTCATCCCCTCCTCCCCTCCCCTCCCCTCCCTCCCCCCTCCCCTCCCCTCCCTCCCCCCTCCCCTCCCCTCCCTCCCCCCTCCCCTCCCCCTCCTCCTCCCCTTCCCTTCCTTTTACTTTTCTCAACCCTTCTCCCAGATTTATCACCACACATCCAATTAGTTTCCCAGCTGCATCCATTTTTCTTCCGTAGGGACACTGATTTGTCCTCATCCCTGATGTTCCCTTTGTACAAGCAGCAGTTGTGTATTATCTGAATTAGTACAGCAGTTTCTTAACTGTTTTCACTGGACTAGAAGCTCCATGAGGGCAGAGACCATGTCTGCAAAACCTGTTTTTCCAGTGACTATAGCCTAACACTGGACACAGACCAGTCAACAGTTATTCCCTGGATGGGTGGATGGATGGATGGAGAGTATCTGTGACTCCAAACATTGGTTTTTCTGAAAGACAGCTTTCATTTGCTTGCTTCAAATTCTTCAGTAGCTCCCAAGCTCTCTCAGCATAAAGTTCAGTTTCCTTAACGTGATGTGCAAGACCCTTCATAATCTGGGTTCGGCCTAGCATGCCAGCCTTACCGCCACTTACTGCTTTCCCGTTGCACTCAAAACCACAGTCATCTTATTTCACATTCTCTCTCAACTGTTCTCTTTGCTTGGAATACCTCCTTTTCCCAAGCTTTCCCTTGTTAATTCTTCCTTATGTTTCAAAACAGAGCTAATGTACTTGTGAATATGTTCCTCTGTTAAATATCTCATCCCATTTGAGTGTTATAGCACCCCTGTCGGGTAAGCATCATTAGAGTAGGTGATACTGTGAGAAACTGTATAGTTGATATTTTAACCCATCTTTCATTCCTTCAAAGCTTGGCATGATCCCTGGACCAACAGTATCACATAGTATCCTACTCCCCACCAAGGAATTACTTAACCATCTCAGGCTCTGTTTCCTCTTCCGTAAAATGAGTTTCATAAGACCAACGTCATAGACTTATGGCCAGGATGAAAAGAGCTGAGGCATGTAGCGTGCCTGGCACAGTGCCCAGCACACAGAGAGTGGCCAGTGCATGAAGACTGGTATTATTATGGGATTGCTGCTTTTTTGATGGCTTGGACTCAGGGCCCCTTGAGGCTCTTTTGTACATCTAAAAGTTGGTCTCTGATAACCAGACAAGCACACACTTTGCAAATATTTCTAGTCCTGTTTACTTACTTGAGCATAGTGACCAAGCTCACTTTCTTGTCCTTTGGAAAGCACTTGGTCCCTCTGTTGATTAACAGTGAACCAGGGATGGAAGCGTGAGCCAGACAGATTTGTCATCTTTGCTCTCCCGTGGCTCCCACCACTGACAGTCATTTTCTCCGAGGAAGGGAGAAAGATTGCTCCATTACTTGCCAGTTCCAGGAGAGCCCATGGTGGAGGGCAGGGGGGTGTTCACCTGGCACCTGCCGTGGCACAGCAGGCTCTAATACTCCGTGGAGCCTTCACTTTCTTTTGTAGCTCCATATTTGAACAAGATAGAAGAGTCTTCACTTATCAAATATTTATTGAATGTCCACTGTGTTCACTATTTATGTGCCAGGCCCTGTATTAAAGACTGAATATGGTATTGAGTGAAACAGAGCTACCAAACAGAGACAATAATGACAACTATCTTACAGGATTTTGGTAAGAATCAGATAAATAAATTAATGGCTAGGGAATGTGCTCTGTATGTATTAAAACGCTGCCCTCAATAAAGCTTTTTGAATGAATAAGTGATACAGGAGTACCAACAACCCACAGAGTCAAAAGAATCAGGAACTCTTTGGGTTGGAGAATCGATAAGAAGAAAGGCTTCAGCCTAGGTAGGGAGTCTTGTTTGTACCTTTGACTTAAACAACCAGTCTCTTCTATCCAGCATTTGCTGCAAGTAATAAATGAACCTGGCCAAGGAGAGGTGGAGGGAATCTTGTAGTTACATCCATCTCTTCTTGTTCTGATGTGTTATATCTAAAAAGTCTTTTGAATTTTCCTTGTTCTCCACCCCCCAGCCCCCTTGCTCCCATCTCTTTTTCTCTTCTCTTTTCCATCTCCACTGGACATCTTCTCTCTTCTCCCTTGGCTGGGCAGAGGCAAGGAGATTGGAGGCATTTACAGCTTTCACTGGAATGGCTTTTCCACCCAAAATGGCTTTCTAGTTTTCATACTGTGGTGATTCCTATTACGCTGTAACATTATCAAAACCTTTTCGGACAAAGATTGATTTTTTTCCCTTTTGCTTTAGAAATGTCCAGCATCTCCACCCCCCATCAACCACTGATGCTAAAGAATGTGGCTGATAGGACAACCTGAGATCCTTCATCCTACCCTGACCAGCTGATGTGTATCTCTTGCTAGACACCCTTAAATAAATTAGAGCCAATCACTGCATTGAGTCCTGATTACTTTTCTCAGCAGTGCAAAGGAGAGCTCTCTGAGGGTCTAGGACTAATGATCTCAGCAGAGAAAAATTCAGAAGTCGCTGCAGGCTGAGATCAGTGGGGATGAGGCATCGTCTCTCTGGGGAAAGAGTAGAAGAATCTCTCCTTCCTTCTCCCCCCTCCTAACCATCCCTCCCCTTCCTGAGTCAGACTGGACAGAGCTCAGAGAAGCCCAGTGGTATGGAATGACCTCATGTGGAGAAGGGGAGGAAAAGAGATAAGATGGCTCCAGGGCTGTCTTCCAGCTCTGTCATTCATGGTTCCAGACAGTTTCCTCCCAGAATACTCAGCCCAAGGGGCAGAAGCTATCGTTACTTACCTCCTCTTCACTGGAGGTTTCTGGCCCTTCTGTCATTCCAAGCAGGTTGTACCAAAGGCAGTGCCACAGGGATGCTAGTTCATTTTTGTGGCTCTTCCATTCAGTCTGGAGAACAACGAGGAACTTCAGGACGAGACAAAGCTAGGCTCTAATGCTGACTGTTACACTTCACGCTGTGAGACTCTGGTTAGTTCACTCCACACTTCTGAGCCTTAGTTGCCTCATCTCAGAAATGAGTCCTTGCAAGAATTAAACAGGTTCAGAGGACACAGTGAATGTTCAGCACATGTGCGTTCCTTCCTTCTTTCCATCTGAGGCAGAAAAGCCTACAAGTAATCAATGAGGCGGGGCAGTTTGGGCACCGACACATCATAAGACACTTACCTGAATGTAGTTTTGACCAGATGTCTGGTGATTCGTCCAGATCTGTATGGCAGGTGTGGGGATGAGCTGGGTGCTGTGCACACAGCACATTCACCAAGACACTGAGGATCTTCCCTCTCCTTTTACCCTCTCTGTGAGTTCTGGTCAGGCCAGTGTCACCAGAGGTCCGCAGGAAACTCTGAGGACGAACTCATCCCCTCATCTCTTGTCCACAGGTCATCCAGATGTTGAACAACCCTGTAAGTCCAGTGTCCGCACCTGGAGCCCAAATTCAGCTGTCAACCCACACACAGTCCCTCCAGCCTGCCCTGAGCCACAAGGCTGCTACCTTGAACTGGAATTCCACTACCCCTTGGTCCCTGAGTCTTTGACCATCTGGGTGACCTTTGTCTCCACTGACTGGGACTCCAGTGGGGCTGTCAATGACATCAAACTATTGACTGTCAGTGGGAAGAACATCTCCCTGGGCCCTCAGAACGTCTTCTGTGATGTCCCACTGACCATCAAACTCCGGGATGTGAGCGAGAAGGTGTTTGGCATCCAGATCTACACGTTGGATGAGCACTTGGAGATAGATGCGGCCATGTTGACCTCTGTTGCAGACACCCCACTCTGCCTGGAGTGTAAGCCCTTGCAGTACAAGGTGGTCCGGGATCCTCCTCTCCAGGTGGACGTGGCCTCCACCCTACACTTCAATAGAAGATTCACAGACATGTAAGTGCACTCTCTGGATCAAGTGGGTGGGCTGTAGAGGGATGTAAGGAGGGTCAGAGAGGCCTGCACTGGAAGGAGCTTCATCACAGCCAGACTCACTTCTAGGGATTTGTAACCTGGTGTTGGCTGTAGAATTGTCTTAACAAGGCAGAGCTGATATGGTGGGAAGAACAGTGGACAAAGAACCAGGAGTCCTGAATCTTGCTGGCGGCCCTAACATGTAACTCTAAGCCTCTCTGACCTCTCTGCAGTGTAGTCTTCCCAACAGTAAAGTGAAGGAGGCTGGATGAGAGTAGCAATGAGAAAGTCGTGTATGGCTAATGAAAGTACAAGAACCGAAGTTTGCTAATGATTTCCCTCTTATATTAAATTGAAGAGTATTCATGCATTGTGATTGCTTTTCCAGTGGGTGAGAAGGGGGTGAAGTTATAGCAGGTTGGCTGGGAATTGGGCGTGTTGCTGGATGTTTGCATAAGAATATTGCTGGAAGGTGAACATAACCAGTAACAGTCCTTGTTTTCCAGTGTGGAAGAGAGGGTCTTACCCATTAGATCCTTAGGAGCCTTTGCAGCTCTAGGTCTCCATGATTCTTTTAGGGTACTCATTGCTTTGATGTGAGATACTGTTTGTCCTTAATGTTCCTTTCTCAGCCCACCTCTCTATCACCTCTTCCTCAGATATCCTGAGGATTTATGTTTTATGAGAGGGGCTGCCTTACTTTGAAGGCATTAGTGCTTTTCCCATATGCCAGACAATGGGCTAAGGTCTTTGCATCTTTTACTTATTTCATCCTCCCCACAACCACAGCCCTAGTCTCCTTCTCATTTTACAAAGAAGGAAACTGTAGCTTAGAGATAGGAAGTCACTTGTCCAAGATCACATACTTAGGAAGTGGTGAGATCAGGATTGGAATTCATCCTGACTCCTAAGCCAGTGCACTTAACCACTGTTCAATTAAAGACGTGATTCCAATTTCTGCTTTAATCTAACAAATGAGGGAACCTTAGCTACACCTAATTTGGGTACCAAGAGTCTATGAAGTCAACCACCAAACATTGGTTGAACCTCTTCTATGTACAAGTGACATGGGTGGGGAACACTTTGAGTATTGAAAAGAACAGTAGCTCAAGAGTCAGACACCTTGTGTCTAGCCCCAGCCAGTCCACTTACTAATGTTAGATAAATCAGTCCATCTCTTTGAGCTTTGACTTCCTCTTCCGTGTGATGAAAATGTTGACGTCAACGGTTTCTATGGGCCTTTTGTGGCACTTTCTTTGGTTCTAAGATGATACAAGACACAATCTCTGCTCTGTCTACTTGAAAATATTTGCTAAGCCAAATATTATTAATAGAAACCAAGTTCTGGAGGAAACTTTTAATCTTTTTAAAAGACAGAACCACTTTCAAACACTTTACCAGCACTTCCTGTTACAGTGCTGGCAATTAACATGCACATCGCAAGCAAACCCTTACCCGTTCATTGACTCAGAGATGGAGAACACCTGTTTAAGAACTCAGGGGGAGCACTTGGTTTGTGTTTGAGAATGTGCTTAAAAGATCGTCTTGCCTTGAAAATATTCTATAACCCTGTCTGTTTCATCTCCTCACTTGTCTAGAATGGTGAAGTTCTATAAATATGCATCCACTTAACATTTCTGTATAAAACAATGAGGTGAAGAAATAATAGATGTCTTAAAACCTCAGCTTAAACCCAGCTTTTCTTTTTCAGCCTTGAGTTGTGAGCCTGTGAGCGCTGGCACAGGTTGATAAGTGTGGAATTGTGGAAATTAAACTGAAGAAGGAAAAGCACCCTGAGTTCTGTTCTCGGCTAAGTCACCAAATTGCTGTGCATTCTTAGGCTAGTCACTTACTCTTTCCGGTGCTCAGAGGCCTTCAATCCATACGGAGGAAGTTGTACTAGACTAGTGGTTCTCAAAGTCAGTTGCATGCTACAAAAATTGGGGGCATTTTAAAATCACCTCCAGCTCACTTGCATCCCCGCCTCCTTCCTCCTCCTGGCCCTGCCCCAGGTATTGATCTAATTGGTAAGGAAGATAAGGCCTAACCATTAGGACTTTAAAATCTCACTGGATGATTGTAACATGCAGCCGGGTTTAAGAACCACTGCACTAAATCAGGCTCTCACAGTGTGGCCCCGTACTGGCAGCATCTGAGAATTTAGAAAAGCCATGTTCTTAGGTCCCAGCCCAGACAACTGAATCAGAAACTCTGAGGACCTTTCCAGATGATTCTGATGGTGGTTGAAGTTTCATGGTTACTGCTCTAAATGATCTCCAAGGCCCAGGAATCTCCAAGGTCTCTTTACTCATAGGAGTGACTACTCATTCAGTTTACAAGTTTGTACTGAGAACATTCTGTGTGCCAGAGTCTGTGCTGAGAGCTGTAGATTTCGGGGATGACTCAGCCTTTGCCAGTTTCCTGTAGACACTCACACTTCAGTGCTGAAGACCTTAACCACTTGGTAAAAATGCCAATTCCTATGCCAGTTTGCTTCCAGAACCACCACTATTCAGGTCTACATTGTGTACCATTTGTTCTTTCCTTCTCAACAAATGTTTCTTTGGTCCCCACTGTGTTGCAGGCACAAGGTCTAGACTGAGGCCTTCATTGACCTTCCTCTTTGTCTTTCTTGAGTCCCAAGGAATTTATTGGAGACCTGGGCTGGGCCAGGCTCCACTTCCTGACGTGAAAGTTCTCTGAGACTCTGAAAAAATAAAATATCCTTCCAAGTCAACCTATCATTTCAGCTCCTTTATCTCTTGGTAATTCGAGTTCTAAACTCCAACACAAATACCTCTTTGTGTGTGTGTGTGTGTGTGTGTGTGTGTGTGTGTGTGTGTGTGTGTGTATTTTACTGCTCTCACATTTTTTCCATATCAAATAAATTGGCTCTTAGACAAGTTCTATATAAAGACTGTTTTGGAGAAAAAGAGGAGAGAGAAAAAAAATGCTTTCTTTTTCTTCCCTGGCTCAACCCATTACATGATTCCCTTTGACCTTTGTCTTCATTTGTTCTCTCAACAAAAATATTTATTCTTTCTGTTATCTATACTGGAGATAGTTTCCCAAGGTATGACATTGATGAAGGGAGAGGCTTCTGTGCTTACCCAATGGATGCTTCTCGTAGACTGATTGCTTTTGGCCGGTACAAGGGAAAAAGGGGGACTGTCTCCTAAGTGGAAGCCTCTGCATTGAGTGAGGACTGACACTGACAGAGGAAAACGGAACCAGTGCTGACCCTGCTTCTAACTCACTATGTGACATGAAGACACATTGCATCACCTTTTGGGGCTTTATTTTTTCTATCTGTAAAATGAGGGGACAACATATGAAGCTTTTCTCTGTGGATAGGAGTTGTTCTTAGGTGACTTTTTTTTTTTGGTAGTAAAAGGGACTCAGCAGAGATTGTTTATCTCTGCATCAGTACCCGGCATGGACCTCAGCAGTTCTGGATGGCCTAGTGAAAGATGTAGTTTGTGAATAATTATGATAACGATAATAACAACAATACCAATAACCACTTATTGAACATTGACTCTGTTTTAAGTGCCTGACACATATTTCTGAGGCAGCTGAAGCTCAGAAGAGTGACTTATCCAACCTAATACAGCTGGTAGCGGCAGAGCCAGGTTTAAAACCCAGGTCTAATTCCAAATTCCACCTTCTCAACCACAATACCATACCACCTCCTGCTCTAATAATGCAAAGGCAGAATTTTAGAGCTCAGACATGCATCCAAGCTGGCTACAGTTCAAGATACAGGAGGTAGGAGGCAGGATTACAACTCACAGGCCACCAACCCACAGTCCGTTCCTGAGACCCACTCTTGGAAGTCTGGCGTCATGAGGTACATGGCCAGGTCTTTTTGTGTCTGGCTGGGAAGAAGGAGCAAGGATGCTTCTGTTTCTAAACTTGACTGCCAAGTGCTTCTGCCCTGGGCACCATGCTACTTGGGTCTGTATGGAATCTCCAGATTTCTCTAAGAAGTAAAGACTCTGGATAAAACTAAGCCCTTTTTTTTGGCTTAGAGGAAGTGAGATATAAAGCAAACCAGGAACAGTGAATAGCAGCTCACTTTCAATATTCATCTGTTCGTCTGTCTATCGTTGATTCATTCAGCAAATATTTACTGGACGTCTGTTACACACTATGCACCATGTTAGGACACGATGGTACAGTGGTGTCAGGACAGGCATGGAGTCTGCCCACATGGTGTGCCCACTCTTTGGGAAGAGAGGGGGTTAGGAAAGCAGTAGCACTGCAGTATAGTAAATGCCCTGATGGAGAAAACAGAAACAAAGTCAGTGGTTTCTAACCCAAACTTGGAAGAATTGAGCTGTAATTGAGGAATATAATCTCCTTGAGGACTGGATTTTTGCTGGTTTATCTGCTGGTGCAGTCCCAGGGCCTAGAACAATTCCAGGCACAAAGTAGGCACTCAGTAAATATTTTTGAATGGCTCTTGAGTGAAGAATGGGAAGGAGTTTAGCAGTTGAAGAGAAATGGAGAAGCGGTCATTTACTAAGTACCTACTGTGTGTCAAATGCTTAACTAAGGGCTTTATTTAAGTAATCTCATTTGACTTAATCTGTACAACGACTCTGCACCTGCAGCGTAGGTGGTCCTATCACCAAATTACAGGTAAGAACCTGAAACCCAGAGATTACAGAGCTATCAAACTGTGTAACTATAACTGGGGTTTGCACATAGATCCATCAGCTCCAAAGCTAGTGCTCTTATCCATTCTCTAGTTGAACAACTATGTTTGTGTTGCCTACTTTGTGCCTCTCTGTTCTTAGAATCGTTGATTTAGAGCTAGAAATATTCTTAGAAGTCATCTCTCCCAACGAGCTTCTTTGTGTGTCCCAATTAACTAATCTATTGATTTTTCTTTCACATTCAGACCTGTTAAGCTGCCAGCATAATCTCTATTTCACCTCACCTCCTCAGTATTCTCAATATAAGTCTTGGGGTAAATGAATAAACATAAAGGAAGGATTGCAGATATGAGTCCACATTTTACAGATCAAATCTCAAATCTCTTCCTCTGGATTCCACATACTCAGAAACCCCTGTCAATCAGCTCAGAAACTTTCTAGTTCGCTCATACGTTCATTTTCTCGGTGAATATTTTTTGATTTCCCCCATGAACCCGAGTACTTTCAAGGCACTAGCGACGCAGTAGTGAACAGAGCAGAGAAGATCCTTGCTCTCATTGATCCCCGTGATGAAGTTGGAAGAGACGAACCAGAAAACACTACATAATATCTCAACTGGGTAGGATTTAGTAATTTTAGATAGGTGGTCAGGAAAGGCCTCTGTGATGAGGTGACATTTGAACAGAGACTGGAAGAGTCTCCTAGTGACTCATAATAGAGGCTGGGTGACCTGCCATCATTGAGATCCTAGCCTGTTGGAACACAGATGTCTTAGAACGTGATCCTTGGTCCTTGATCACTGTTTGGCTTATCTTAGATTGAACTGTGCCTGCGTTTTTTCCTCTTACCTGGTTCAGATTCTTAAATACAAAATTTAGCACGCTCATTCGTCAGAGTCAAGGGTCCATGAAAGCTTGTCAGGTAAATGAGTGAAGAGTGAGTCAGCAGTAGAACCTCTCAGAAAAAGGGTCTCTTGCTTTCACATCTTAGCCGTAGTATTGACACATGATGCCGTAGTAAGCCTCAGAGGGTTGGGAAAGGTTAGACCAAATTGGGGTCAACTGAAGCACAGGTGGCTCCTCCGTGCTGTTTCTGTGGCTCTCAAGGTGAGTCACCATTTCATTTTTTGTCTCAGCCACATTTCTTTTCCTGGCTCTTTCTGTATGTCACCTAGTCATGCATTCTTTGTTCTTGTATGTATTCATTTTTTTCATTCATTCATCAACCAAATAGTGAAAATCTAATTTAATCATATTCAGTGATACTTTCTTTACTTCATAGATATTTACTAGGCGTCTGTTCTGTGCCGTGCTCTATGCTGGAACTACAGATCCCTAGTCTCATGAGCACACAGTTTAAAGGGGGAAACGGGCAAAGAAATCAGGTGATTATACTGCAGCATGAAAAGTGTATGGCGTGAGGGTCGCAAGAAGGGTATATAAAACACAAGAAGGGCATCTAACCCAGCTCGAGATGGTTTAGGAAGGTTTCTTGGAAGAAGTCATGTCTAAGCTGAGACCTGAAGGATGAATAAAAGTTGATCATTGAAGAAGTTTGCCATAGGATGGATGGTTGAAACCAAGTGGATGCTTAGCGAAAATTGATAAATGAATGAATGCATACACGAAAGAATGAATGAAAGAATGAATGAACCAACCTACCCTACTTCATGGCAGAAGAGCATGTTCAGTCTCAGATCGAATGTAGAAATGTAGTAATCTGAGCTATCTGTCCACTTTGGTCCCTAAATCTACTTCATTCCTTTTAACTGCTATAGAACATTCCACAGTAGGAATGTGCTGCAGGTTATTTAGGTGTGTCCATGGTCATGACTACTCAACTAAATGGAAGTGCTTTGTCTTTGCCCATTTGATGGGTGAAACATGGCTTCTCATTGGTGTTCCTGTGATTGAGCATCATGAATGAGCAGCTTTTCAAATATCGACTGGCTGTTTACATTCCCTCTTCTGTGACTTGTCTATTAATATCTTTAAGTGGTGTCTGGTTGTTAATCTTTTCACACCTCAGTTTTCCCATCTGCTAAATTGGGATTTTAATGTCAGCCCTCCTGCATATCCATCAGTGTTACTGGAATCTAGGGTAAAACGGGTAGTCAAGAGGGAACTAGCATTTATGAAGAAGTTACTCTTAGTAATCATTTATTCATTGATATATTTCTCAAACGTTCCTTGGATGGGAACCATGCCACATTCTGAAGATACAGTGGTTACCAAAAACCAACCCAGTTTCTGACCTCAGTGGAGCGTACATTTAATCACTGTGTTAGCCACCATCACTTATGCGGGTAGCACTTACTACTAGCCGTACTAGCATCCCTACTGCTGATAATTACCATGTAGTAAATACTTCATATATGCTCAGTATTTTTATAAGCCTACCAATGAGGTGTAGTTATCAGTATGCTTTATTTTTAGATGGGGAAGGTCAGACTCAAAAAGGTAAAGTCGTTCATTTAAGGTCCCACAGTTAATAGATGCTCGAGTCAAGTTTTACATCTCCCTGCCTGACGCCAAAGGGCATGCCTGGCAAACTATAGAGCATAATCATTGCTATGACAGGAAAAGGACAAGGTGGCATCCTGATGGATGGAGAAAGTAGATGTTAAAACGAGCTTTTCTTGTTTCCAGGAAGCAACAGAATAAACACACAGAAGAGAACTTTTTTTTTTCCATTTAGGTTTTGAATATTTAAGTAGATGAGGAAGAGGTTTGGCACAGTGTGGGCATGGTCAGACCAGCGTGGTTTCCAGGAACCTGTTGTGGAAATGCATGCTCCAGGCTGGACCCCTCTCTGAGCAGGGCCTTTCCCCACACCTTTCCAACATGGCCTTGCCTGCGTTCTGATGTCCACCAGGACACATGAGCAGCATCAGGACTGATAGCTGTTTCTCCAAGTCCAGAACAAACACTTCTGTTCCTAGCCCAGGCCAGCAGTGTACATAGTCAGCACGATCTTCCTCTATTTTTGGAAGCCGGGCGGGCATCATCCACCTACAACTCCCTCTCGTCAGTCTTAGGCCAAGTACCTCTCAGAATGAAATACAGGTTCTGGGAACATTAGGGTAAACAAAAGGGTTTAGCAGAATCCACAGATCTCTGGGGTCAGCAGTAGCCGTAGAAGTGCTGACTGTCTCCAGGTACCTTCACGATTTTGAAAGTGTGAAGGGCCCCTGGTTGGTGCTAACACTACTGAGATCACTTACCTAAATTTCTGTGGATCAGTCTGATGCATTCCTGGACAATTATAGTGTCTCTTCTACAGATATTAATGAAGACTCACAGAAGTTAAGTGATGGACCCAAGCCTCTGTTGATAAATTTATTCATTCATTTGTTCAGTCTTTTAAGAATAAGTGCCTTCTGCGTGTCCGTCTCCATGCTGGCACTGTAATTGTGAATCTTATAACTGGATAGGAGGGCTGGTCTGAATAATAGCCCAAATAAAAATATAATTACAACCTGAAGATTTATTATTATGTGAGGTTATAGTAGAGCATAATTCCCCCTCAAATTAAGGGGAGATATACAGAAGACGAGACTGGAGTTGTAAGCAGGGGCCGTATTGTGAAGGGAGTTTCTGTTATGGAGTTTGGATTTGTTCATTGGGAAGTAGAGGACTAAACCAATCAGATCTGTGTTTCTATGAAATTGCTCTTGGTGCTCTGTAAAGAGGGGATTGAGGAAGAGCGAGAAAGTCCATTTAGAGGTTATTGCTAAAGTGCAAGCCAGAGATTATGATTATCTATCTGCAGGAGAAGTGGATGAATTGGGGAAATGTTTGAAAAGTAGAACCAACAGGACTTGGAGATGTATTGGATGCAAGGGTTCTGAGAAGGAGCTGTCCAATGACTCCCGGGTTTCTGGTTTGAGTGTCTGGAATGAGGGAAATGTTATTTCCTGAAATGGAGGAATAGATTTTAATTTAGTGTTTTGTTAGTGGGTGGGGTAGATCAAGAGCTCCTTTGGAAAACAATGAGTTAGTGAAGTCGGGTTGCAGTGGGTGTCCTGATGTCACCTGCTTCTTTGTTCTTTTGCCTTTCTCCCTGTGGGTAGGAAGGATGGACTGGACTTGGTTGTATGGGCACCAGTTCTTGATTTTTAAGAAAACAAGTAAATGAATGGGAACGAGAAGGAAAATAACAGCCGTCAGAGTAATTACAGATGTGGGAATAATGGAGGAATTTATCTCACACTGGGCATTGGCAAGAGGAGTGGACAGAATCCATTCAGTCTGTGCTCAGAGATGATGAGAATCCTCAGGACAGAACATAGTGGGTTTGTGTTGTATCTGCTCAAGCAGGAACCTCAGACATTACTTAGGAGACGCTGAATCTGGGATCAGGAGATCCGATTCTCAGGCCAGCACACAGCTGTCATGCTGCATGACCCTGAGCACGTTCCTTCAATGCTTTGAACCTCAGCTCCTGTCCCTGGAAAAAAGTGGGTGATGATTCCTATCCATACAGTCTCACAAAGGGTGTCCTGAAAAACTAATGAGCTAATGGACTTGCAAGAACGTGATGCAACGTGGGGGAACTATAAAGATTTCAATGTTCATGATTCTTCCTATTGTTTGGTTTTCATTAGGCTTGTTCTTGGCCAGGCCAGAGAGTATGTGTGAAAGACAAACACACAGACATGCACAGACACACTCATGAAACAGTTTCCCGTTCAACTCTACGCAGAGTTCAGTGCTGGATTAGAAGAAAGAAAAGACCATTGCACTTTAATCTCTGTAGCTGAGCTAAAGAAAAAGAGAGAAAGCCCATCAAAGTGCTGGCCCTGGAATCAGGAGACAGGGCTTCAAGTACCGATCTCCTGAGATTTTGCTATATTACTGGGTCATGATTCCCCATCTGTGGGCCCAAGTCCCCCTTCTATAAAAGGAAGGCCTAGGTAAATGACTCTGAAAGTCATTTCCAGCTCTGACATTCCATTCAGACCCTCCTGGAGTTCTTACCTGCCCCGAGTATGTCTAATTCAGTAAGAGTAGAGGGACCAGGCTACATGTCCCGTGCGAGCTCAGAGACTAGCCGTCTGTAAAGAAAGCCTTCCAGGTGCACTGGGGCCCTCAGAGCTCCTTCCTGACCTACTGTCTCTCTCTCTTAGGGCTTACCGATTGTTTCCATGTGGGACAATTTCAGAATGTACTGGTGTATTTTTCCTGTTCAGCGGCATTTTGACTTGACAGTGAGATACCAGAGATGGGAACTAGGTAACATTTGTCGTATTATCTTCAGCTTCTTTGGAAGGACAGGCATGAAGTAGATGGTCAATAAACAGGTCAATAAAGGCATGAATGAATGAATGAGTAAACGCTTTGGCAGATCAATAAGTGGTCAGAAATTTGTGGTAATACAGATGATAGCTGGTATATTGGAGGTCTTCCTTTAAATGTCTGAAATGGATTCGTTACCAGAGGGACAAAAGGATCAAAGAAAATCTTATCGCATGGTCTCTTCTCCTCTTGGGGCCGCAGTCCCCCTAAAGGGAAGGGATGGGGCCAGACAATGTCAGTCAGTCTACCATCCACCCCACAGGCATTTATTTAGTACTGTCTTTGTAATGGGCCCCGTGCTGGGCAGTGGAGAGAGATAAACGGGGCAATGAAGAGCAGTCCCAACCCTCTGGGAGCTTCATCTAAGTGGTAACAAAGGTGAGAAAGGTGTTATGATAAGAGAAGCACAAGGGCTAGGAAATCCTCACTCAGCTAAAAGGTCAGTGAGATCCTCCTGGGAAAGGTGGCGTCTACACTAAGGCCGGACCATTTAGCCAGGGAAGGGAGGGGGGACTGTTTGCTCATGGTGGCTGAGGGGTCAGTTTTGAGGAGGAGAGTTTGAGCAAAGAGGCCAGAGGGGTTGAGAGGAGGCCAGCAACGTTGGTTCTAGAATGCCATGCTGACGGGTCTGGGCTTCATCCCGAGGGTGGTGAGGGACTGTTAGGGGTAAGAGAGAATCCTGATCAGGTTTGGTTTTAGGACAGCTCTTTGGCTGTGTGCCTATCTGGGCAGATGTAGGGATAGAGGCACAGACTGTAAATGATGAGGGAGGTAAGACAATGTTGCCAGCACTGAAGTAGAAGCTGGCCCTGGTCTAGGGTAGTCAAGGCGGGAATGGAGGGAACTGGATGGGGCTGAGCAGTATTGATGGATGGATGTACCCCACGACTGGTCAGAGGGAGGAGGGAAGTGAGTGGGTCCTAGAAGTGCCTATGTTGTTGGCGTCACTGAAGCGCATAATGTGGAGATAGAGGGATGTTTGGTTTGGGATGAGAGGAGGACGAGTTCAAAGCTGTCTTCCCATTATCAGTCTGCGAATTGGTGGGGGCAGACAGCTACAGTTTGCTTTGAGCCATAACATTTCTGTGTACAGATTCAGGAGCAGGTGAGGCGAGCTTGTGCATGTGTACATGTGTGTGTGTGCATGCGTGCATGACTGTGTGTGTGTGTGTGTGTGTGTGTGTGTGTGTGTTTTGGGGGGGTGGGCAGACAAGACCTGTGAGACCACCTGTTTTCATCATGCATCGATTCTCAGTGTTGTCCAGTGTTCTCAAAGGTCCCCTGCTGGGGTCGTGGGGTTAATCTTCCGCCACACTAATACCTATAACGTTACGAGGCACGGGCTTTGTTTCCTACCCAGGATTAATCATTCACTCATGGGCTTTAATACAAGCCAGACACCACCTCACAGTGCCTCATGCAAAGCAATGCCAGTGCCCCCTTCCATTTTAATGCTGCTTTCACGTTCTTGTTGTCAGAGTGGGAAGTAGGTTTTTTGCCTGCGCTTCAATATCCTATAAACTGAAAAGCTTGAATTCTTCCATCCAGCGATGTTCGTCACAAAATGCCAGGAAAGCTGGACTCTGCCATTAACGTTCTGCATGACTTGGGGCAGCTTATTCCCTCCTTCTCTGGGCTCTAGCATCCATCCCACAGTGAGACGCTGAGCAAACCAATATCCAAAGCCTGATTTCTACATTTTTTGTGTTTCCTTCTTGAGCTAAGGTCCTTGTATACAAACTCAGCCCCCAAAAGTTTTCAGCAGAGAGAATTCTGAGGTGCTCACACCTCCTCCTGTCTAGGAATTAGACTCAAAACCTCTCAGGCCGGGAAGGAACATGGAAGCACTGACACTCTACAAATGAGAGAATTGAGCCCAGAGAGGGGAGGCCACTTCCTCAGTCACACAGACCTTTGATGCCAGAAGAGGGAATTGAACCTAGGGCTCCTGATACCCAATCCAGGTGCGCCTTCCCCCAACATCGCGGCGTGCTGGAGTTTGGCCAGACCTTGGGATTCAGCTTTGAGCTCAGCTCTCTCTGATCACGAAGAAGTCTCCGTGGGCTGCTCAGGGTGAAATCATAGTGCGCTGACATTAGTAACGTCATGGCAGCTGGTGCTGGTGAGTGGGGTGGTATAGGAAATGAGAGAACGCATTTGGCCAAGCTCCGGGTCCACGTGACCCTCCAAGAGCCCTCATTTCAAAACAAACTCAATCTTTTAAGTTCAAGTTCTCCCCTCTCGTCAGAAACGTGACTTCCTGCTTCTAAGAAGCCAGGCTTACAAAAGGGCTCAGAAGACTTCGCGGACATCAAATAGCTCTTACAAAATAGCGTTTTGATGAGTTAAGTGTAAATGAATCAGAAACATAAGGATTACATTTTCCCCAAGCGCACATGGGTTTCAAAATTCGAGGGGAAGTGTAGTTTGCTCACTGCACGCCGACTTTCACAGAATCCAAAGCATTCATGGGGAGGGTGGGGCTAGGGGGGCGAAGAAAGAGATGCCCAGCCCCCAAATGGTTTTAGATGTGATGCCAAATTCGAAAATGCTGTTGGGCTCACCCTCTGCCAGTAATAAAATCGCTGGCCACCCAGAGAGGCCACAGGAAGGAGAAGGGAGGCTGCTTTCCCCACTGGCCCCTGGTCCTCAACAACTGTGTTCAGTTAGTGCCGCTCAATCACCAGCTGTCACTGGGTCCCCCTGTTGACTCCTGGCCCCCGTGTGGCCTCCATTTTCACACTGTGCTGCATGCCTTGTTTACCTCCGACTGTATCTGGTGTTTTGGCTCCCAGGGGTCTTGGCGACCGGTCAGTTTGTCACAGGCCCCTGCTCTGCGATCAGGAGACCTGTCCATCACCAGCAGGGGTGTTTGGGGAAGCTGTCACACATCACCTCTGGTTGCATTCAGGAAAAACAAGAGTCCCTTGTAGTTCTTTTCCTCTCTCCTTTCTTTAATGCTATACAGGTGTGGCGTTTCCCCCAAACTGGTAAATGTCTTCCCTTCAAATCTCAGCCTGACACAAACAACCAGTTAACTCTCAGGGCTGCCGTGACCTTATCCCAGGATTTGAAACTCTGAATCTTTTATAATGTCCACATTGTCCCCCCATTCTTTCTCTTGGATTTTATTTCACTGCACCAAGAAGGTAGAAAATCATTTCAGTTGGTGGTAAAAGATGATTAAAACAAAATAACAAAGGCCGTGGCTGCAAACTGTTAGTTTTATTAAATGTGCTACTGAGTTTTAAATTGGTACCAGGGCAGATCTTTGTACAATTATATCCGAGGCTGCTGGAATTAATCAGTTGCATGTATACATTTGCTCCTTCCTGAGCCTTATACAGAGTGAGGGCGGCACTGTCAGTCTGAAAAGAATGAGCTGTGTGTTACCTGTGTGACAGGGGTGGACCCTAGCCCCATTGGGAGGGATACACATGCCCAGTGGATTCTCAGATCCCTGCCTTCTCATTCCTCATTCATTTAGTCCAGACCGTGGGTTGGAGCTCACAGTGGTCACCAGGGATAATAGTGGATGGATATTGTAAGACCAAAGTCCATTTTCCCAAACAAAGATTCTTTTCTTGGCAATGGAATCTCACCATTCTGAGATTAAGATTTTATTAAAGCAAAATTTTAATTTCCACATGAATGGAAAAGGCCGCAGTCTACTGAGTGCCGGTCCGGTAGGAGGGTAGGTGGCGGTGGAGGGAACCCAGGCTGTCTAAAGCCCTGGGTGCCGGTTCAGTGTCTCGACTACTGCTGACACATCTAAGTTCTGACTTCTGCAGCTGGAGGTGTGGGACTTGGGAAATCATTGCATCCAGTCCCCTGCTTTTAAAACAGTGGATTTCCATCCCTCAGTGACTCAAGCCCTAACATCTCGCCTCAGAACCCTCCACCATCTACCTTACACTCTCAACTGACCATTCTCGTGAAACTTTAGCACTTCCTTTGGCTTACCCTGCAGGCCAGTCTTAATGCACTGTTCTTTGTCTCAGAAGGTTAACCTGTGTCCTGTTCTGTGCTGTTCCTACTGCCCAGAATACCATGCTTATCATTTACGTCTTGACATGTTCCCCACGTGCACTGTCTCCGACTATTAATTCCTTCAGCGGGTATTGTTGGAAACCTAGTCTGTGCCAAGCACTGTGCTAGGTACAGAGATTTAGCAATGAAAGGCTCATGTTTTTTTTTTTTTTTCTGTCCTTAGAGCGCTTAATGTACACCATGGAAGACAGGCATCTGATTACAACGAAGGGTGTGAGTTTTATAATAAAGTCTGGGGCGATATGGACACCTGTAGAAGGGATCAACCTAATCTAGGTGTCAGGACTCTCCCTTTCTCATCCTTCTAACCACAATTGGACCCGCCTCTCCGTTGGTGCTCTTCAAGCTCTGACTTGAATTATAGTCACACTGTACTAGGCTTATCCTCTCTTTTGCCCATTGAACTATTTGAGATCAGGGATGGTGGTATCTTCTTCATCTTTGGAATGACTCCTGCCAGAAGCTCCATACATGCTTTTTATTTGAATTGCCCAAGGAAAGCAAGGTCCAGAGAGGAGAACTAATTCATCGAAAATCACAACCAAAGTTAATGGAATAACCATAGTCATTTTTCCTGACGTGGTCCAGGTGACATCCACAGTGACGTCAAACTGCCTTTCATGTTGTCCCTTCCCAAGGGCAGAGGATATTCTCTATCTACTTCAAATAATCAACAACAGCCATCTTCCAATAAAACATAAGACCAAAGTACCTCTCAACCTAGAACAAAAGTAAAGTGTTCTCTTAAGAATTCAGGGTGATACGCAAACAAAATTGGAATGAAGGAGTATATTGTTATCACATGTAGGAAAAAACAGTGTATGTAACCTTAATGTATGAATGTTAAGAAATTCTTTGGAGAAGACTACACACAGCTTCAGTCATTCAGTGAGGAAGGATATTTTGTTGTCAGTTTTAGTTCTTTTCAATCAAAATAGAATATGACGACGTGTAGCATGGTGCCAAAACTTGGTAGGAACTCAATGTATTCCTGCATCAGTCCATCCCATGGGCAGATAGTTGGTCTTTCTACTTTTCCCCCAAACCAGTTATCTGTATACTGCTACCAAAATTGTCTTCCACAAAACAAATATTATTATGCCCTTTGACTCAAAAGCCATTTCTGTCCTCCTCCTCATGGCTTCGCTTCTCCTTACCCCTCCTGTCCAGCCAGTATACCTTCTTTGAGGAGTTCAGACTCCTCCACAGCCTGTGTCTGATACTACTCGTGCTCCCTACAGACCCCTACACTTTTTTTCTTTTTTTACATCCTTATTGGAGTATAATTGCTTTACCATGGTGTGTTAGTTTCTGCTTTATAACAAAGTGAATCAGTTGTACATATACATATGTTCCCATATCTCTTCCCTCTTGCGTCTCCCTCCCTCCCACCCTCCCTATCCCACCCCTCTAGGTGGTCACAAAACACCGAGCTGATCTCCCTGTGCTATGTGGCTGCTTCCCACTAGCTATCTATTTTACGTTTGGTAGTGTATGTATGTCCATGCCACTCTCTCACTTTGTCACAGCTTACCCTTCCCCCTCCCTATATCCTCAAGTCCATTCTCTAGGAGGTCTGTGTCTTTATTCCCGTCTTACCCCTAGGTTCTTCATCACATTTTTTTTTTTCTTAGATTCCATATATATGTGTTAGCATACGGTATTTGTCTTTCTCTTTCTGACTTACTTCACTCTGTATAACGGACTCTAGGTCCATCCACCTCACTACAAATAACTCAATTTCGTTTCTTTTTATGGCTGAGTAATATTCCATTGTATATATTACGCTGCGTTAAAGCCATTCATTTTAATGTCTTTTCTTCCCCAAAAGCCTATGAGCATCCTAAAGGCAGGACTATATTTTACTGATCTTTGAATCCAAGAAACCTAGGAAAAGCTGGGACAACCCAGTGAATGCTATTTGGATGAATGAATGGATGAACAAATGAAATGATATAAATATATTTATCCAGAATTTGAAAAAGTAGTCAAAGCCATGAAAGTAGTTAGCTCACATAAAGCTAACTAGCTGGGTTTACTTCTCCTATGCACCTTTTTTCGTGAACACTAGAGATGAAGTGGTATTGACATATTTGTGATCTTATATTCATAGAAAATTGTATGTGTTTGTGTATGATTATACATTAAAAGATACATGAAGGGTTGCTGACCAGAATGTTCTTGATAGCTGCCTCAAGGTGATGGAATTTGATATAATTTTACTTTATTTTAATTATTTTACATAGTGTTTTAATTTGTTAAAGCAATAATAGGTAACCTTTATGGATAGAAAAAAACATAAAGCAGTTGGGATAATATACTATCCCTTCTCAATTAAAAAAAAAATCGGCTCTCACCTAGCAATATGTTAGTGCTTAAGCTATTTTGCTCTATAATTCTACATAAGAAATAAAATCTACTTTAGTCTGACTTGCAGCTTCCTAAAAGACTTTAGGACTCTAAGGGGGAGCTTGCCTTATCTTCCGATAGTTGCAGGGCTCTGTACTTGATTGGATATTAATGCATTGCTCAGTAGCATGTACTTACCCAAGGAGTCATCTCAATATCATGGAAAGGTCAAGAGTTCTAGAGTCAAACAGCATGATTTAAATTCTGCTTTATAATTATTATCTCCCTGACCTTGGGCAGATCACTGAACTATACTGAACCTCAACTGCACAATGCAAATGATTTCTACCTTACAGGTATATTTTAGAAATTGTATGTGGAAATATGGTGGACTAACAAACTAAAAATATTTCCAGTACAAACCTCTATTCCAGATCAAATACAACTGATATAACTAGCATCCTTTAAAATGCATGACTGAGATCAGAGGAGTCAAAAAATGTGTTGGTAAAGGCAAAAAAAAAAAAAAATAATGGAACTGAGAACTAGACAGGTAAGCCCTGAATCTAGTTTTATTGGTGTAGTTTGGATAAGGGAGAGCCATCAGTTTTGGCAACTGAGTGGAATAAATACGCTTGCTTATTCTAGGAGTGGAGATTTGGCCCTGAAACTCTGCAGGTGGGGACTTATAACTAAAGGCTTCAAAATAAGGTTAGGACCTCTGAAAGTCTACATGCTTAGTGAAAGAGTATACTAGGGAAAACATATCTATGTCTATGTCCTATACCTCAGAAAGATTTGAAATTTGAGTTTACACTGCTTAGTATGGTCTGGGAATGCCTAAACTGAAAAACTAACTAGAAAAGAAAAAAGAAGAAGAAGAAGGGGGCTTCCCTGGTGGCGCAGTGGTCGAGAGTCCGCCTGCCGATGCAGGGGACACGGGTTCGTGCCCCGGTCTGGGAAGATCCCACATGCCGCGGAGTGGCTGGGCCCGTGAGCCATGGCCGCTGAGCCTGTGCGTCCGGAGCCTGTGCGCCACAGTGGGAGAGGCCACAACAGTGAGAGGCCCACACACCACAAAAAAAAAAGGAAGAAGAAGAAGAAGAAATCGTTCTAGACAAGTAATGTTCCAAGGGTACCTAGAAGTTATCCTCTGAGGGAGGATATAGACTTCACCTTGGGGACACATGATTGTCACAGATTAAAACCCAATGAACATGAGTTGACATGTCAAAATTAAAAAAAAACACAAAAATATAAGAGTAAGGGTGAGAAATCAACATCAGAGTTTTTATTAAATTTTGATTTTGATAATAAGTATGCATATTTGTATTTTAGTGTAACCAAAAAAAGACATATAATTAGAAAATATAGTCTGCAAAAATTAGATGGACGGACTAAGAAGGGCTAAAGAGTAGAAATAAAGAAATCCAGTACACCCAAATGAAAGCGAGAAAGGGGGAAAATAAATAAGTGGAGAAAAATAATGATAAATGGAAAGCACAAAGAAGATGGGAGAAATAAATCTAATATACTAGTCATTACACTAATCAGATTAAAGTCGACTATGAAAGTGAAGACTCTCAGGTTGGATTTAACTAAAGCTAAGTTCACTGAAAGCTAAAAGGTAAAGGAATGCAAAATATTTGCCAGGCAAATACTAACCAAAATGTTTCATTAATATTATCGTCAGGCAAAGGAAACATTAAGACAAAAAAAAAATTCTAAGATAAAGAGTTCACCATATAAAGCTAAAAGGAAGGTATATAATGATTTTGAGCTTGGATATACCAAATAACATGACCTGAAAATATATAAATCAAACATGACTCTTACCTAAAAAAAAAGTGATAAACCCATAATATTATGATATTTTGACATACCTGTCTCCATAATTAATAGAACAAGCAAACTAAAATACTGATATAGATGATTTTGAACAACACAAAAAATATGTCATCTGATAAAAATATATAGGACCCTGCTACTGAATTAAGTATAAATATTTTCTTCTAGGATATGTAGAACACTTTTTTTTTTTAATTTACCATGTCCCAGGCCAAAAAATGGATCTCAGCAAATATCAAAGAATCAGTATCACATAGAACAGTATTTCTGTCCACAACACAGCACATAAATATATAAACAAATAAACAAGTGGACAAGTAAATAAATGAAGAAGATAAAAAATTTTGGTCAGTTAAATGTATGACCAAAAAGCAAAAACCTTACACAAGTTAATAGCAGGCAGAATTTATCAATGTATTAAAAGCCACACACTCAAACAGACACCCACGTTGTGTCAAAGCTGGCTTTTCCTAGAGTAAGATGAGACTTTAAAGTTAGATGGTCTATGAATGTAATTCACAATACCAGCATATGAAATGATGTTTTAAAATAAAATTGTCTTACTAGATGCAGAATTTTAAAACTCTTAATAAAATCAGGTCCCTTCATGATAGAAAACAAAACAAAACTAGTAACACCATTGGTTCTACCTAAACCAGCTTGGCGAGAAATACCAACCAAATTTCTGAGGATTGAAAAGGGGGAAACTTGGGACTTCCCTGGTGGCTCAGTGGTTAAGAATCCGCCTGCCAATGCAGGGGAAAACAGGTTTGATCCTTGGCTCAGGAAGATCCCACATGCCATGGAGCAGCTAAGCCCGTGAGCCACAGCTACTGAGCCTGCATTCTATAGCCCGCGAGCCACAGCTACTGAGCCCAAACGCCACAACTACTGAAACCCGCGCTCCTAGAGCCTGTGTTCCACAGCAAGGGAAGCCAACGCAATGAGAAGCCCATGCACCGCAAGGGAGAGTAGCCCCCCGCTCGCCGCAACTAGAGAAAGCCCGCAGGCAGCAATGAAGACCCATCGCAACCATAAATAAATAAATAGATAGATAGATAGGTAAATAAATAAAACTATCATTATCCTCATCTGTAAGAGACTACAAAGAAAAATTAATAAGAATCAACAAATTACTGGAATGAATAAAACAGTCTGTGAGAACATATGAATAGAATATCAATTTATAAATTATTTTTTGTCAGCTACAAGACATGAGGATACAAATATAGATGTACATGCACATGGATGCATACATGTGTGTGGATGGATAGATAGATTAAAGCTATCATTTACTGTAGTACTGACATCTATAAAATGCTTAGAGTTAGGAATATACCCCTAGTAAAAAATCATCACAATTTTTATGAAGAAAGCCTTAAAACTTTACTGAAATCATAAAAGAAGACCTAAATAAATAAAGAGATAAACTGTGTGTGTAAATGGGGGATACAGTGTCATAAAGAAGTCTTTTATCCTCAAATGCATCTATAAACTCAATGAAATTGGAATTAAAATCCCAACAGGCATTTCAAAAAATGAAACTAAAATTTCACATGAGAGAGCAAAAAGGGTCTTTTGCTAAAACCAAAGTATAGAATGGACTTGTAGCATAAATCGACCTGTTTAAAACTATGGAAATTAAGACAGACTGCTGTTGATAAGATAATAGAAAAAAATAGACTAATGAAACAAGATAACCCAGAAAAAAAAAACTTACCTAAGTTCTGAATGATATATGGCAAAGGCAGCATCACAATTCAGTAGTGAAAGGATTAACTTTCACATAAATAACATCAGACAAATGATTCATCCCTATTTGGGGGGAAAACAATCCTTACCACACATCATTTAAAAAACTATTTGTAGTTGATTGAAGCCATACATGTAAAAATAAAACTTAAAGCTATTGAAAGGAAATAGGGGATACTATCTTAATACCTTGGAGTAAAGAAACGTTTATTCAACAAGCCATGAAAAGGACAAATCAAGAAGGAAATGATTAAAAAATTTTATTCAACAAAACAACCTAAACAGAATGAAAAAAACAAAGCTAGGAGTCACAGACTTAGAAATGGTATTTGCAGAGCTTTTCATTACAAAGGATTAGTATCCAGTAACTATAAATGCATGACATATCAGTAAAGAAAAAGAACACAATTTAAAATAGGCCAAAGTGATGAACAAACAATCAGCATGCTAGAAACATACGTGGTCTGCAAACACATGAAATGATACTCAGGCTTGTTGGTAATCAGGGAAACACAAAGTAAAATAGTAATTAAATACCATTTAATACCCATCAGATTGGCCAAAATTCAAATGTTTGGTGGAATCAAGTGCAGCCAGGGACCTGGAACAATGGGAAATCCGCTGGTAGGTGTGTTCATTGGTACAATGATTTTGGATAATAATTTGGCAATGTCTAATAAAGCTGAAGACCTAATTATCTGTAACCTAGCGGTACCACTTTAGATACATTTCCTTCAGAAACTCTTGCTTTATGTGCAAAGGAACATGAATGCAAATGTTTAAGGCAACATTATTGGAAATAACAAAAAAGATTACATAATAATGATACTACTAATAAGAGAGAGATCACCCAGGTGCCTATCAGATGTAGTATGTTATGTTCATACAGTAAAAGACTTATGTCAGTGAAAATAATGAGCTAGATCCACGTGCAGATCTATTGATCATCTACGTGATCAATATGTATGATCTCAAAAGCAATGCTTGGTAAAAAAAATAAATAAAGCCAGATGCATAATAATAAATATAGTATTAAAACATCTGGGAGGTTCAAAACATGCAAAACAATACGTACGTTCAAGAAGTGTAAAAACATTCATGGGAGAGAGGGAAATGGGATACAGGTAGAGCACACGGGTAGGTTGAAAACAAATATATAAAACAGTATATTTTATTTCTTTTACACCAAAAATAAAAGATATGGAGAAAATATGGCAAAAGGTTATAATTTGACAAAGCTGGGGAGTAAGTGTACAGACATTTGTTATAGTGGTCTTTGTACTCTTCTATGCGATTAATGTATTTTCTATTTAAAACAATTGTAATGGTATGTCTAAAGTCCCTTGGCACATCATCTCAGGCTCAAAAAGTGATCATTTCCTTCTCTTCCCATTCTTGGCTGGAAGATGGTATACAAAGTGCCCAGGCATTACCCTCTCACCCTTAGTCCAAGGCAGCACTGGAATACTTGGGCTCTTCCTAAGCCAGAGGCATCCTAGGTGCTCCCCCTGCCGTGTCTCCCAGCTCAGTCAATCTGGGTGGTAGATCTTGAACTATACCCATTCTCAGTGCAGAATTTTAACTGCTGAGGCAGCTTCTAGCTTGTAGAAAATCTCATGGCAGAAAGATGCAGCACTACATTCCTCATTGAATTAGAGCTGCTCGTCACTTTCTTCCCAGATTCCCATTTTGTAGATGAAGAAATGGATGTTCAGAGAGGGGAAATGGCTTGCCCATGGTGAGTGAGTCAGTGGTGGTGTTTAAAAGGATGCGCGTCTCTCCTGACTTCTAGAACTTTCCAACTGGGCTTTGTATGGATACTCTACTTGGTTCCAAAACTAGGTCTTACTTCTATTCTGCTGTATTTTCCAGTTTATAACAGCTGTGGCTTCCGTCTCCAGATAGCACTGTCTTGGGATGGAATTAGACTTGGCTCAAGTCCCTGCCCTCTGACAAAAGCAGTGTGACTATAGGCAGATAGCTTAACCTTCCTAAGTGTTAGTTTCCTTATCTGAAAACTTTTCATAGTAATTATTCAAGGGACTGTTGTTTTGATTAAATGATAGTATTCATATGAAGGCATAGTGCTTGGCATATGATAAATAGGAAACAAATGGAAACTGCAATTGCTATAATTATTGCAGAAGGTGGAATATCAAAAAAGTATAACACAGTTTAGTTACACAGACTATTTGGAGACATAGAGTGTGATAAATGAATGCTATAATATGGAAACAATAGGAGGCCAATAAGGAGGAATCAAGAGCCTCAGAGAGGGGCTTCCCTGGTGGCGCAGTGGTTGAGAGTCCGCCTGCTGATGCAGGGGACGTGGGTTCGTGCCCCGGTCTGGGAAGATCCCACGTGCCGCAGAACGGCTGGGCCCGTGAGCCATGGCCGCTGAGCCTGCGCGTCCGGAGCCTGTGCTCCGCAACGGGAGAGGCCACAACAGTGACAGGCCCGCGTACCGCAAAAAAAAAAAAAAAAAAAAAAAAAAGAGAGGCTCAGAGAGAGTTTCCTAGAAGAAGCAAAATGGAATATTTCCATTGTGCAATGAGGTTCTCCCTCCCTCTTTCTCCTATTGTACTTTCATAGCTCTCATTTTATCTTCACATTGGTATGGGAGAAGAATCATATATCTTAATTAAAAGATAGAAAAACAGACTGAAAGAAGTAAAGTGACTTGCCTGTAGATTTCAGAGGGGTTTTTAATTGACCTATCATGATATTAATTACACACCATAATTTTAAGAAATAGATGTTTTTGCCAAAAGCTAAGTCATGGGGTACTTAGGCTCCTTAATAACATACCTATTCTTAAGATAATGATTTTATAATATGTAACTGAATTTTCTATAAGGTTGTGCTCCAAATTTGATACGCATGACCATCAATACATTTTCTGAGGAGAAATACTGAAAAATCATACCACTTAGGAATGTCAGTATTTTTGTTTCTAATCGCCAGAAATGCAAACCTAAGGCAGATATGTCATTTGAGACATTTGTGAAACAATGATGGTTAAACATTAAAAAAGAATGAAAATGATGAACTACTAGTGGAGGTTAGCTTTTTAAATAAAGATAAAATAAAATGGCCCTCAGAATTCTATGAGAGAAGTCAGAAGGGATGAAGCTAATCATGTTTCAGAGGAAGTGGTAAAATTTTAGTTCCAAACAAAGAGTAAATAGGAAGGTTCAGCGTGGTAGCATGCTCCCATCACTGCACTAAGTGGGGGGATCCTGAGCTGGAGAGTAGCTTTGGATCTAAGAATATTCTGATGGGGTTGGAAAGACTGGAAAAGGGAGATGCTAGAGGCAGGAGGGCAAGCCAGAGGCTGCTTCAGCCATCAAGTGTGGGATGTAGGTGGCAGCAGGGGTGCAGAGGGAATGACATGGAAGCTGTTGGGTGGGGGAAATTGACAAGGTTTAGGGTCTGCCTGGATGTGGGAGGCTCAGGAGGGGAAGGAGTTCAAGTGACAGCATAAGACTTTCCAGATGGTTTTCAGAGCAGCTGAAAGGAACAACTTGACATAAATGTCCTACTTTTAGACCAACCATGAAATAGGTCCTAACCTCCAGCAAAGCCTTCAGAAGCCACTGCCCTGTCCTTCTGAAAGAACTCTCTTCTACCTTAGGCTCTTGAGAAAAGAGCCCTAGTTTAGCATTAATGGTAACTTTAACTTGGAGAACATGTAGTTTTATCACAAGAATTCTTCAGTGGAGAAGTATAATCTTTTTAATAGCATTTGTATCCTGTTCTTTCTTCCCTAGCTTTTTATGAAGGGAATGACTTGGGCTTCTGTTTTCCTATCCGAAAACTTGGGATAACAGCCCCTGCTTCAAAGAGCCACTCTCCGGCTTCTGTGAGATAATGATGCATGTGCCACGCACACACAGTTTGTAAGGAGGGTTATTAAGGTTTCTCTACCAATCAGATATGTTCTATGTGATGCTAGTGGGTAACAAGGAGGACAGTAGTGGAAGTTACTGGGGGACAGATTTTGCCCCAGGGTAAAGACAAACCTTCTGGGATCCACAAATTGCAGAAGTAGAGAATAGCCACCTAGAGAGACAGCAAGCTGCAGGCAATGAGGGTGTTCTACCCAAACGATATGGTAGAAAAGAGACTTTCCATCAAGCTGTGGCCCACGTGATAGATGGCAACCTCATTCATCTTCATGGGTTTACCTAACCGAGTTTATATTGAGTTATCTGTCACTTCTTCCCCTCTAGGAAAGAGAGCACAGCATAATTCCAGGGAGTGAGAATGTTGATAATTCAGCAGTAATTGTAATGGGTTAACATTTGTTAACTATCTGTCATTGGCTGGGCACATAGGTGCTTTATATATGTTCTTACATTCGATCTGTGGGAAAAGGCTGTGAAACTAGGTTTATGGCTAATTTGAAATAGGCTCCTGCCTATGACTTCTCAGCTGGCAAATGACGAAGCCAGGATGGAAACACATGTTTGCTTGCCTCACAGTGGTGTTTCCTGAGAAGGAGAGGAAGGGGAGGAGGGAGGGCAAGGTATGGGGAGGAGGAGAGCATTCACAAATATTAGCAGAGCACCTAAATATTATCATCCATAAATCATTTGGACACACACCACAAATGAAAAGCACAATGTAGAGAAGTAATTTTCACACTCTCACGCTTTTCCACAGAAGTGCTCCATCTGCTTCAGACAGTGACCATATGCCCCCAGTGGCCTGGGAGGTAGCCTGAAGAAACATCTTTATTTTATTCCGTAACACGGCCATGACTGTTTAATATAAAATGCACCTCCATATTTTAGAGAAAATTAATGTGCAGTAGAATGCATGTCATCTTTATCTTGTACCTTCATGTTTCCCCTGGGAACATCACTCTTCCCCCTGCCACAATATTCCAGCTTTAGAAGCATTATCTGAAAATGTGTACATTCATTAGTCTAGACGTGGTTAAAATATCCAGTAAACTTTTTTAAAGGCCTATAATTATATCAACAAATTAGCATTTCAGAGGTTTACAAGGCACCAGTTATTCATACATTCATACATACAGTATCTCAAGATTTTTATGCATTTCATCCACTTAGTTTTCATTGACAGAGCACTGCTGGAATCCCCAGGGACTTCTGGTCTACCCTCAATATTCCTGTCTGCTCCAGCACTGCTGAAACAAACTCTTCTTTGAGTAGTAAGCCCAACATTCTCAGGAAGGCTGTGTTCCTCACCAGCCTCCTTCAGTGCTCATAAACTCCAGCTCATCATTGTGTTGAGAGTCAGGAGACGTTGTCTGACTGTTGTCGCTGCACCTGCTATCTTATTGGACTTATCCAGACAGCCCTAGCCCTCAGAACAGCTGAAACAACAGATGGGCAGGAGAACTTGAGATGTTTTTGACACTGTCCTTTTGTTTATGGAATCCCCCCTCACCCCAACTCTGGAATCTGATAGGAATTCTCTTCATGACCATTTTGTGTTTTTTCCCATGACACATTTTTATTATTAAAAAGTAAATAATTGGTGCAGAGGGAGATGAAAGAGAATAACATTTCCTTTTGAAAATGGTCAAAAAGGAAATGAGGATGGTGATTTGGTCATGTGGATAAATACACCTTTGCCTTGGAAGATAATTGGCAGTAGCCAGATTCCTTTGATGGCAGGGGAATTCAAGCAGGGAGATGAGAGGGGATAAGAAGGGGAGGGAGGTAATCTGGTATAAGGTTGAGTGTGAGGAAGGTAGAACAGGCATTGCTCTAGGAGGTCTTGAGAGCAAAGGAGAGACGCAATCTAGGCAAATTGGAAAGCTAGCAAGAACCAATGCCTGGAATTGCGGTTCCAGGACAAGATGCCCCTTTGTAAGAAGCGAGATTGTTAAAACAACCCTGAACTAGGGATTAGGGAGGCAGACTGCAGGATATAATTTAATGTCATATGGTTGTAAGCATTTTGCTTGATCTCTCTGTGCCTCAGCTCCATCATCTGTAAAATAAACATGAAACTACTAGTACACATGTAGTATTGTTTTGGTTCTCAAATGAGAAAACACATGGAAAGTGCTTGGCCCCAGTCCTGACATTCAATTAATAGACGCTGCTATTATTATTAATTTAGTCAAGAGTGAGAGGCACAGGGAGGAGCAAGTGGAAGGGAGATGGAGAATCACTGGATGTGAAACGTAAGGAAAGGGCTTGCTTGCTTGTAATGGGGTTTCTGCTCAGATCTTAAAAAGAGGGCAATAGATCAGACAGTGCCCACAGAATCTCACATGGTGCTTTCCCACCTCTGTGCCTTTGCTTCTCCCATTTATTTTTTCCTGGATGGCGTTCTCCCAAACACCTTCATTATGGGGCACATACCATACAATTCTTATCCACCAGGGTTATTGTAAGGGTTAAAGATAAAAAGTACCTAGTAATATTCATGGTACTATGTCATTTTAGTGACATTTAGATGCTACATTTTAGTGTAGTCCATCATGTATGGGAGAGTGCCTTAATCACAGTAGACATTAAAAATTATTGGATAACTAACTTATATGTGGAATCTAAAATATGACATAAATGAACATATCTATGAAACAGGAACAGACTCACAGACATAGAGAACAGCTTTGTGGTTGCCGAGGGGGGTGGGGGAGAGAAGGGTTAGGAGTTTGGGATTAGCAGATGCAAACTAGTATACATAGGTTGGATAAGCAACAATGTCCTACTGTATAGCACAGGGAACTCTATTCAATCTCCTGTGATAAACCATAATGGAAAAGAATATGAAAAAGAATATATGTATGTATAACTGAGTCACTTTGCTGTCCAGCAGAAATTAACACAACATTGTAAATCAACTCTACCTCAGTAAAATTAAAAAAAAACAAATAAAATTATTGGATAATTAAATGTGCGTGTGATATCAAAAACAAGCAAGACTGGTAGACGTGTACTCGAGGGGATCCATTTTGTTTGTCCCCAGCCTCGCATCTGTATAGTTAATAGTCTTCTTTATGTTTTCCAGGGATCTACATCTTGGCAGTGTGTACCAGTACTGGGTCATCACTATCTCAGGAAACGAAGAAAGTGAGCCATCACCTGCTGCCACTTACATCCACGGAAGTGGGTACTGCGGTGACGGCATCATCCAGAAGTAAGTAGGCCTAACTAACGAGAGGAGTGGGAGCGATGTTAAGTAGGCCAAGACATGGTCAGGGTGCCAAATAGAAGAGCTTCCGGGATACTCTTCAGGGTTGAGCTGTGAGTTACGAGGGATCCTCAGAAGTCTGCCAATTTGTCTGCAAGCAGCTCGCTGGCCTCAGAGAAAAGCAATGATTCTTTTTTGAACAAACACGTTTCTCAAGCCTGTAATACAATATAAGATTTCCATAGAGCTACCATTATGCACTTACTACCAGTATGCCCTTGTTCTATGTGTCCTACAGGATTCTATTAGTTTTTTCCACCCCAGGCCACATTCACTTAACAGGACACAGTGCACCTAGGTTCAAACACTTTTACATTCTTTGCTAGTTACCATTTACATTTCTTAAAACTGCATGTTTATTTATTATTTCTGTTGTATTGTGTTATATCAACAGTTTACAAACTGGGTCAGAGCCTTATAAAAACAGCAAAATATTTCAACTCTCTATAATGTTGAAACCGTGATGGTAAACAGTACTCCAGAGTGAATATTGAATGTGATTATAAGTTCAGGGAGGCAAGTGTAAAGATTCCACACGAGCAGCCAAAAAAGGAAAAGTGTGATCAGAAGATATAAAGCTGTGTGTCTAAAAAATGGATTTTATTGGATCATCAGTCCATCCATCCCCTGTCCACAGGGCAAGACGTTATGCAACTGAGAAATAGTTGCAAGAAGCCATCAAGACTTTTGCATTGTTGGGAAAAAAAAGTAAATCTTTGAGGTTTTTTTCCTCCAGAATAAGCACAGAAGTATTTTCGGTCACTAAATTGAATGGTTTTCTTCCTAGAGATGAAAAAGAGACCAAGAATCATGCACAATTAGGTTCCTTATTGCTAAAATTGTGTTCTTTATTGTGAATATAGTTACTAGTCACACTATTGCTAAGGGACTTTTAAAACTATTGGCAGATTTAATGATAAATGTTACGTATGGAGATGACACAACAAGCTATTGGCAAAATTCCTCCATTAAATGGCACTGTTGGGTGTCACATAATATCTCTGCAACATGAAATTGCAATGACTATTTCTGTAGCGGGAGGGGCACTCTAAAGAGAATTTGTTTCACAGTTGGATGAAACCACTGATGTACAGAACATGAATCGGCTCATAGGTATAGTTCATATATGAAAGAGAAGGGCTCGATGACTATTTCTTTTAGTTTATCATTGACACTAGTGCTTGAGGTCAAGAGCAATTTAATTTGGTACTGATGACTTTGTGGTGTGTCACATACACTGGAAACCTGCTATGGAATGAAAGGACCAGATAGGAACACAGCAAGGATGACACAGTGACGCAAGGAAAGAGTTTGTACAAGAATACCCATCTGCACAGACATCTGTTATTGGCCAGCAGTTTGCTTTCTGGTCATGACTCAGCATTGAAGGGAAAAGTAGATGTCGAGAATATGATCAGATGCGGGCCGGTGAGTTACAACTGCCCAACTTACTGTGCAAAAAGATAACAGTATGTGCAAGATTCTGCACCCCCATACACACTGAAGTGTGCCAGCTGTTACGAGAAAGGTACTAAGTCAAGTTTCTGAAATAACGAATGACTGTTTTTAATGTTGACATTGATAAAGGCCAGTAATGATTATTTGCACAATTTCAAGTGGCTTGCTGAAGTGATGTATCTCAGGGATATATATTCATGTCTTAAATGTCCTGCGTGTATAATTTCAAAGCTGAATTATCTCAATTTCCATACGGAGGAGATAATGTAAGGATTTTTAAGGGTTGAATTGTGATGCAAACCACCTGATTGCCAAGAATTTGACTCCTCAAGCATAGAAGATAAAACTCCTCGCTTGTCAGAGAATGAAATTGATGGCTTGCTGTCATGTGTAAGATCCTCCTCCAAATGCAACAACCAAACATGAAGATGTGGTTTCTGGTGCTTAATGTAACAAAACTGGGCAAAGGGAAGATAGTCACTGTTTTCTCCCACATTAAGACATCGACTTCTAGCTTTTTTTTTTTCTGTGGTACGCGGGCCTCTCACTGCTGTGGCCTCTCCCGTTGCGGAGCACAGGCTCTGGATGCGCAGGCTCAGATGCCATGGCTCACGGGCCCAGCCGCTCCGCAGCACGTGGGATCCTCCCGGACCAGGGCACGAACCCGTGTCCCCTGCATCGGCAGGCGGACTCTCAACAACTGCGCCACCAGGGAAGCCCTGACTTCTAGCTTTTGATGCAGCTGTTGTCTGATGGAACCCTGAGCACCTGAGCAAGACAGTCTCCAGGGTAGGTGCCCTATCATCTGTGGGTACAAGACTGAGCTACGTATCCAGAATCTCCAGGAAACAGTCACAGTCATTGCTGACAACCCATAATTGTGATTTGGGATTTTCTAGTTTAGCACGAGGAAAGAAAAAGAAACTCACTAGATGTAGGAACTGATCTATGGTTCAGTCTGTCCATTTTGGAATCAGATATAAGTGCACTGGTAAAACACTGCAAACAATATTATTCTTCTCGCTGATCTAAAACTAGTAGTAGTAGTAGTAGTAGTAATTTAAATAGTTTTCTTAACAAAGATTTTTAGTATTTTTTTACCTAGAATTACTATCCTGCATAGACATCAAATACATGTTGAATTACCTGCAGGTACCAAATCGTTGTTGACATACTTGGTAGAAAACTGAATGCAGCTTATCGATGATTCCCTAAGCAAAAACAAAACAAAACAAAATAAACTTTGAAGGAAAGAAAGGATGCCGTCTTCACTAATTGGATTTTTCATGGGATGATACACGCTAATTTACTGTACATATGCAAAGGAATTTACAACACTCAGGGCCCTGATGAATGAAAGCACTGGATGAGTCTTATAATGATAATTATAAATATTTATTGAGACTCTACTAGGCAGGAGGCACTGTGCGACATTATGATCTCCTTGGGTCCTTCCAACAACCCCGTGAGATAGGTCTTATTACCATACTTTACGAAAGAGACAACTTGCACACAAAGACTAAAATGGTTTTCTGAAGCTTACACACCCAGTAAGGAGCAAAACCAAGATGTGAGCCCAGGGCCCAGGTTCACATCTGGATTTACCATTGCCTTGCTGTGACTGACAGGCCTGCAAAACTGACAAGTCAAGGAGTAACCGCTGCTATCGGCTCTGTCCCAGACACTGTGCCAGGAGTCAGGGTGCTAGGATGATAAAGCCTCTGTCACGTCCTTTGGCATCTTAAAGCCTAGGATAGAGTGCTCTCAAGTAACAGGCAAAGGCAGTCAGTTTGACAAGTGCTCTGATAGATGGGGCCCCTTGTCTTTGGACTCAGAGAAGATGGCCACCCACTCCAGCCTGGGAGGTCAAAGAAAGTTTCTCAGAACCTGTCTATCTAATGATAGGTCTGTCATGCCTAGAAGATATTTGTGGCGACCCTAATGTTTTGCTTAAACCAATAGAACATATTGTTTGGGTGGTGAGGGAATGGGTTAGAAGTGTTCTTTGTGGCTTAGGGAAACCAGCCCAGGTTAAAAAAAAAAAAAAAAAAAAATCTCTCCCCAGATAACCCACGAAATAGCTAAGAAGCACAAGGCCACCACCAATTTCCAGTGCAAGATTTGCTGGCAGAGACTGGAATATGGGCCCAGCTTGGAATATATCAGCAGAATTCTTTTCTCATGGGTTTGCAGACAGGAGAGAAATTGGGTGGCTCTTCAGAGATCAATGCAATGTCCTAGTCATTGTAAGGATTGATTACAAGGCACCATCCTGCTACTCTGACACCTCCTAAAAGCAACAAACATTTCCCAGTGTAATTGCCCGGGTGAAAGGCAAAGTCTGAGGCTTCTTCCATGCTGGGACAGGTCCCAGCTGGTCTCTGGGGATGAAGGGGCAACTGCCACACACTCTGCAGAGACCTCCCAGGACAGGTGGGTGGGCATGGGAACTGTGACTCTCTGAGCATCTACTGTATGTCGCACGCTGGGCCAGCCGCATTAAGTTACATTCCATTTTTGCACCAACGCTAAGGAGTAGGTGTAATGATCTCCATTTTAGCCCATGAGAAGACTGAGATTCAACGTCCCGAACAGCACTGTCCAATGGATTTTTCTGCAATACTGGAAATAGGTTCTGTGCTGTCCAATATATTTGCCACTCCCTACATCCAGCTATGGAAGACTTGAAATGTGGTTACTGTGACTAAGGAATGGAAAGTTTAATTATTTTTTATTTTAATTGATGTAAATTGTCAAAGATAGAAATATCAGAGAGAGAGAGAGAGATTAAGGGACTTGTCTGAGATCACACAGTTTGGAACATGGGGCTCTAAACCCAAGTTTCTGTTACTAAAAGGATGGGAGGGACTTCCCTGGTGGCTCAGTGGTTAAGAGTCCGCCTGCCAATGCAGGGAACACGGGTTCGAGCCCTGGTCCGGGAAGATCCCACGTGCCGCAGAACAACTAAGCCTGTGTGCCACAACTACTGAGCCTGCGCTCTAGAGCCCGCGAGCCACATCTACTGAAGCCCGTGCGCCTAGAGCCCGTGCTCCACAACAAGAGAAGCCACTGCTATGAGAAGCCCATGCACCGCAACGAAGAGTAGCCCCCGCTCACCGTAACTAGAGAAAGCCCACATGCAGCAACAAAGACCCAACACAGACAAAATGCAGATAAATAAATAAATAAATGGATGGGAGTTTTCCAGAAAGTGGTAACCCATCCAAACTTTCAGTTGTTACTCCTCCTTCCCTTTCCTTAGGTCCAATTCAGAGAGCATTGCTCATTTTCTGCCCATCCTAACCACTGCAGAATCATCCTTAGGTGATGAAAATAATTCCTCAAAATAAAACGAGAGGACATTTTTATTTCTTAACAGCATAGGACACAGGCCTTAGAGTTCTTGACACTATGAAATGACACACCCAATGGAGAAGGCAGTGTTTTCTGATCTAAGGAAGATCAAACCTGAACACATGGATGGAGAAAATCTTTACCTTTAAGTGCACTGGGGGTATGGGGATAGGGCTAAGGCAGGGCATCGTGAAGAACAGCAGTTATACCTTAGAGACTCCAAAATTCTCTTCAAATTCTCAATTTTAAAGTGGAAGTGATGGGTCTTCCCTGGTGGCGCAGTGGTTAAGAATCCACCTGCCAATGCAGAGGACTCGGGTTTGAGCCCCGGTCCAGGAAGATCCCACATGCCGCGGAGCAGCTAAGCCCATGCACCACAACTACCGAGCCCGTGTGCCATAACTACTGAAGCCCGCGCGCCTAGAGCCCATGCTCTGCAACAAGAGAAGCCACCACAATGAGAAGCCCATGCACCACAACGGAGAGTAGCCCCTGCTCAGTGCAACTAGAGGAAGCCCACATGCAGCAAAAAAGACCCAACACAGCCAAAAATAAATAAATAAAAATTTTAAAATAAATAAATTTAAAAAATAAAATGGAAGTGAGGTTTCCCAGACACGCTGGAGCAAAGTCTGTGCATCCATTTGTTCATTCATCCTCCTGTTACTCCCACCTGACTTGCTAACTTAACTAAGGAGATCTCAGCAAATGGGTTTGAAGCAGGAATTCTACTTTGTCATCAGAAACACAGTAAGGCAAACATAATAGAATCTCACAAATTCACCTTGTACGCATCTCATTTGGAAGAAACAGAAAACTCAGACAGGGAAAGGGACTTGCCCGAGGCCTCACCAGAAAGTTCCTGGCCCCGGAGAGGGACTTTTCCATGTCCAGCTGTGGGTCTGAAGCTGATCTGACACATTTCCCCCTCTATATCCATTCTGCAGAAGCCAAGGTGAAGAATGTGATGACATGAATAAGATCAATGGGGATGGCTGCTCCCTTTTCTGCCGACAGGAAGTTTCCTTCAATTGCATCGGTAAGTCCTTGTCCTTTCTCTGGGCCTGGCTGGAGAAGTGGACAGCGCAGAATGGCTAGTCAGTTACAGTAACAGCAATAGTTATAACTAAATGATAATTCACTCCTTTATATTACACATATTTATTGAGTACCTCCTAGGGGGCCAGGCACTGTTGTAGGTACTAGTGAATACAGCAATGGAAACAAACAAATGGCAGGTATCCCTGCCCTCATGGAGCTTATGATCTCATAGATGATGGTGATGATGGGCAACCCTTTTGATCAAGCTTTACCTTACATACATTATTCCTTTTCTTCATGCCAACTTCCAGGTTAATTATTAGCATAGATTTTTAAGGCTTTTATTCTTACTTTAGAGATGAGAAAAATCAAAAGCCAGGGAGATTTTAAAATATGTCCAGAGTCACACAGGTTAGGATTGAAGACAGAACCAGGACTCAAACCTGATTTTGTCCGATTCTCACACACAAGCTCAGTTCATTTTGCTGTACAGTCTCTAGCCAGGATCTAGTCTCTCTGACTTGAGGAAAGAGAAATAACAGACCAGCAGACCAGCCTGTGTTTAGAAAGCAAATGTCCTTTTCCCACCTTTATGGAGTCAGATGGGAAATTTGTTTTCCTCTGCCTTCCCCAGGAGTCTGGCTGATCTTGTTGTTTTAGCCCCACTTGGGAGGCCCTGGTCAGCCCGGGGCTGGTAAACAGACGGGGGCTGGGGGGCAGGGATGGAATTTTGAGCTGGCCCAGATGAGATCATGCTTCCTTTAAGATGCAAATCGATACCTGAAGATCAAAGGTCCCCTGGCTAATCCCCTGGGCTGGAGGTGAAAACTAATCACAATTCATTTGCAAGTACAAAAGAGAGAGGTGTTCCATCTAAGGAAGGGATGAAAATGTCAGTGGGAAGATTTCTCACTGAAAGGCAATTTTCTAGGAGGACTAAAGGGGAGGAAATGTCATCGGTTCCTCGCGTTTGCAGCACACTGCAGGCGAGCTTTTAGACCTTTCTTCCCCTGGTATATTGTGAGCTCTGTGAGGTTTTTACCATGTATCATTTACCTTGTATTCCATTCTCAGACACATTTATTGAGCACCTACTATCTCCTTGGCACCACGTGTGGGCTGAGCAACACAATAGAGGTGGCCCGAAACTGTTCGTGGATGGAAAGAAAGGAAGATATGGAGGGAGGAAGAGCAGGACAGTTTCCGGTCAGGGCCTTGGGTTTTTAAAGGGCAGAAGATTTTTTTCTCTCTCTTCTCTGTTGATCTGAGTATGATTCATAATAAAACCTTGATATGAGCCTAGTGGTAGGGTGGAAAGAGCCTTGGACTAAATTTAAGAAAACCAGGATCTCTGGTCCCAGCTGTGCTGAGAACTTGCTGCTTGAAGCTGGCCAAGTCACTTCCCTAGACTGGACCTCAGTCTACCTCCCATAAATTGAAAGGATTGGGTTAGGTGGTCTCTAAGAGCCTTATCTGCACTTCTGTTGTATGGTTTCCAAAGTGTGTGATGATTTCTCATAATCGTGAGTTCTGCTTGAACCATCTCTTGCCTTTGCCATCATCCTCATGGCGCCCAACATCACTGTCAGATCTTGCTGGAGAGTGTCCACCTATTTTACTGCCACCAAGATGGCATGTGACTTCAGCGCTTATGGGAAGAAGGTACGATGTGGTTAAGTTAGGATATGGTACTGTCCATGGAACAGATCTGCCAATTACAATCCTTGGGCCAGAACTGGCCTACTGCCTATATTTGTAAATAAAGTTTTCTAGAACACAGCACACCCATCTCTTATTATCTATGGCTGCTTTTTTGCTACGACCCTAGAATTGAGGGGTTACAACAGAGACCCTGTGGGCCAAAGAGCCTTAAATATTTACTATCTGGCCCTTTACAGACAACATTTGTTGGTCCACGGATTTGGGGGTCATTGATACTATTGGTTGCTGGAGTCTAGTGCAAAGAGGAGGTGAAAGTTATGACATGGTTCACCATTTCTTAGAAAAATAACTGAATTTTATACATACAGTGGTAAGGCTTAGGAGACTGTGAGTCCAGTCCTATCTTGCTTTAGCTCTTTGGGTATTCCTTCCCCACCTACACTTTGGCCAAAATGACTGGAATAGATCATGATTTTCAAGCTGTGTTAACTGAAAGGCTTAAGAGGAGAGGAGTGAAGATGAGGGAGTTACCAAGAGGATGAGACTTGGAGCCTCACAGGTCCACTTTATGTACTGTTATTCTGTAGTACATCCTAGGTGTTCTGCTGATGATGATGATATGTACTGAACACCTATTGTATGCCGAGCACATGTATAACTCTCATTCTCCTAACGACCCTTGTAGTGCCTGCTTCTCAAAAGAGGAGGCTGAGGCATGGGGAAGTGAACTAAGGATATGCAGTGAAGTGGTAGAGCTGGGACTTCCACCCAGAGAGTCTGACTCCAGAGCTAACTGTGCTGAGCTTCCTGCAAGATATCTTTTACAGGACAGCTCTTGGTCTTGTAGGGCTTTGGCGGTGAGCAAGGAACATACTACTGTGGAGCAATTCGTGTAATGGAATACAGAACTGTCGGTGGTGTGGATGGTGTCCAGGGAAGGCTGTCTGTTCCCCCTGTGTATTGAGTTTAGTTGTGTTAGAGGAAGGACCTCAGCTATGCACCCCCCAGCTCACCATTTAGAATTCCATTATAGAGACACAGAGATTCCGGACATTCCAGGAAGAAAGGAGTCTGTCCAGAGATCCCATTGCCTAGGAACTATATTCCAAGGACGAACTCCATGGCTTTGAGTCTAGAAAGGCATCTTCCTCAAAGAAGAAGAGTTGAAAAATAGACAGTGAATCTGTGGCTCCCAGAAGATCCAGGTTTAGTGAGTCAGAGAAATGAGACTGGAGTGTGGGAGGCTTGGCTGGGGTGCATGTTGTTCTCATCACTGCATGTGTCAAGATGGTGATCAAGATGGTAGCCAAGAGAACAGGCTTGAGTGAGACTGACTTGGGTTGATATATGGCTTAGACATGGGACCTTCGCTCAGCTTCAGTGTTCTCATCCAGAAAATGGTAACAGTCCTGGGACTTAATTGTGGAAGATATTTACCAACATTTGTGGACACTTATTATCTGAATCCCTTTCCTAGATTTAGGAAAGAACTCTCCTTGTTGTAATACTAGAGAGGCAGAGCCCCACGACAGAAGTTGGTCATGCAAACATCCCCTCCTCCCAGTCTCCCTTGTAGCTGAATGTGGGCATGTGACCTGCGCTTTCCCCCTGACCCCCAATCATACACACCACCCCAAGACTGAATCAGAAGACATAGGGACCCTGCAGACATCATTTTGATGAAGATGGCGGGAGTGGCCACAACCCATGTGTTTCCAAAGTACCAATGACAGCATCTAGCATGAGTGCTGAAATGACTTCGTGTGGCCACAGCTCTGAGATGTCTTCGCCAGAGCAGTCCTGGGGGCTAATCCTGAGCTTGGAATCAGGCTTCAAAACACTCTCCAACCCTCCTAGGGAGACTTCCATAAGTATCCAGTATGCTGTGAATAGACTTTGCTTGTTTGCTTGTTTTGCTTAAGTTAGGCAAAGTTGGTTTCTGTTGATCGTCACTTAGAATCCCTACTGAAGATTGTTGTCATAAGATGCTACGAGGTTTAGCCCCATTCCTAGCAAGTTGCACACTAACCATTACCTCCGTGTGTGTTGAGGTGGGGGGTGAGTGTCAGCCACACCACCGTGTATGGATACCCACCAGGTGGCATGCCTTATGCCATGCACCTTTGTTTAACGTGAGCCTATGTGAGGTCTCTTATGTCCAGATGAGGGATCTGAGACCCACTAGGATGCCTGAATTGCCCAAGGTCACACGGTTCCTAGAGCTGTGATCCCATCTCCAGACGGAGAGCCTCAGCATTTTCTGCTCTGCAGCTCTGCCTTCCCGGCTGCCTCCCCAGCTGAATGATTCCCTTCCATCCTTCCTTCCATGTTTTCTTCGTCCCTTCCTTCGCTTCTTTTTTATTTTTTTGTCACCGACCATTTAGTCGGGCGAATGTTTTCCCTGGCTTTGGTAACACCAGTGTGAGGGTGGGTGACAGATTTATGGTGGCATTCTCATTCACTTCGCAGGAGCCCACACATCCGGAAGTATTCCCAAGGTGCCAATGTGTTATTATGTAACACCCTGGGACTTCCCTTTCCCACTTTCCCACCCCCAGAGCCCTCATCCCCAACACATAATAAGTTGCTTGTTAAAGGGAACACCACCCACAAGACCTCTTAGGCAATGAGGCTACGTCCCCGGCAATGTGGAACTTATCTTGTCCTTTTCCCCCCTTTTTAAAATATAACATACACCAGGCCTGAAGTTTCGGTTAAAAAATGTGGTATCAGTGAAACGATAACTCCCCACACCCCATCCCAACAGGCTCTGGCTGGAGGCATTGTTCGCAGTGTTGGGAATTCTGTTTCTAAAGCACTGAGTCATAAACTACAGACAGGCTGCTGATAAAAGCTGAAGGAGGGAAGGTAATGGTCAAATTAGTCAGACAAAATGTGAAGCATCCCCAAAAGGGGTTATACGCAGCAATATATCTTGAGCGGGTGCTGGAAATGCGCTACCTTCGGAGATGGCGTTTAATCCATTACAGGAGATGCGACTGTGGGGGCCTTCTCATGCTGTGTTGATTTAGCACCCTGTGTCTTTCAGGAGAGCTGGGTCCAGGTCTTAGCTCAGACTTGAGAGGCTGGGTTGCAGCTTTGCGTCTCACCTCGGAGCCTCAGTTTCTCCCTTTGTGAAATGAGAGTGATCGTGCTGAGGGCCCTAAGACTTCTTTCCGTCTGACAGCGAGGAATCCTCCATCTGTCAGGCATCCATTTAAGGGCTTTGGGGTTTCAAATCCTGCTTGATGCTGATATATAGTTAAGAAAACAAAGCAAACGGACCCCCACGTTGTCTTTCCCAGACACACACACATACTCCCTGCCTGTCTCTTTTTCCAGCTCCCTCCTCCCCTCTCCCCTCCTCTCCCCCGTTCCCTGCCATTAGCATTACTTTGTCTCTGGTCCGACACAGCAACTCCAGCCCTGTCCTAGAGCCAGGGCCAATAACTCAATTATGTGTGAGCAGATAAGGAGGAGGAGGGATCAATCCACTTCCCCACAAGTCACTGGGAGGGGCGGGGGTCACCGAGCCTTGTGGCCCCTCTGTCAGGCCGCCCTGGCCTGCTCCGAGCCAAGGCGAGAAAGGAAAACAAGAAGATGAATCGCCATGTCTTCTTGGTGGATGTTCTGATGAGACTGTAGAACAACAGTGACTGAAAAGGAAAACAGCATCTGGTAGGGGGAGGGGGAGTGGAAACGGAGGAAGAATGGGCTCTGCTGGGAGTTGCGTTTATTATTATTTTTCTTTCTAACAACGTGAAATCATAATAGATGATCCACCTCTCACCTTAAAAAAAAAAAATTGAAATTGAAAAAGAATAAAATAAAACTTCTCCTGGCTGCACGTAGTCCTTCAGACCTCCCTCTGTGGAAAAAATATAGTGACTTGCGCCAAAATACCTTCTTGAAATAAAGCTGCTTTTAACATGAAGACAGGTCTTTAAAAGAGGAAAAGAGAAATGTTAGTGGTAATCATGGGAGTGGTGATGAAGGTGCTGATGGTGGTGATCTGTCGGCTAGCATGGGTGACATGCTTAGTACTGGCATAATGACACATTCCGTAATGATTAAGAGCATGGATTTGGGGTGAGAAGCCAGGCCCAAACCCATTTTATCTGTGCCTCAGTTTTCTCATCAGTAAAACGGGTTAGTAATAGTTCCTGCTTCTCACAGTTGTTGTGAAGGTGAAATGAGGCTCTGTAGGTAAAGCATTTTAAAACAGTGGCAACGGGCTTCCCTGGTGGCGCAGTGGTTGAGAGTCCGCCTGCCGATGCAGGGGACACGGGTTCGCGCCCCGGTCCGGGAAGATCTCACGTGGCGCGGAGCGGCTGGACCCATGAGCCATGGCCGCTGAGCCTGTGCGTCCGGAGCCTGTGCTCCGCAAGGGGAGAGGCCACAACAGTGAGAGGCCCGCGTACTGCAAAAAAACAAAACAAAAAAAAAACAGTGGCACCTAGTAGGTGTTATATATGTGTTTGCTACTGCTGTGATTATTATTGTTATTAATATCATTAATTTGAAAGCTATATCAATCTTCCCAGGAACCCTATGAGATAAATAATGTTATTATCCCAGGAGTGTAGAGGAACGAAAATGAGGTTCAGAGAGGTTAAATAATTTGCCTAAGGTTACACAGCTAGAAAAAGCAGAGATGGGATTCACAGTACCTAGGCAAAGTCTGCGCACTTAACCATGAAGTTATTTCACTTATCAGGCACCCAACTGTACCAACTTCTTTGCTTAGAACCCTTTTTTCAAATGATTCCATTTACCCTTCCAGCAACTCCATTTGGTCAGAATAAGAATGCCCGTTTTGCTGATGAGGAAACTGGGACACTGAGGTGAATTGCCCTAACTCATACAGGCAAGAGGCTCAGAGACGGAGACCTTACATCCCGTCTGCCTACTTCTAAGTTCTAAAGACCGTGTCCAGTACCCAGATGAACCCTCCCCAAAGCAGTAGATAGCCTCTTTTTCACTATTTCTGCTTTGTTGCCATTGACACAGCAGGAGACAAAAGTGAATGCATATATCCTTCCTGTGCCTTTTCATGAGTCATGAAGACGACAATTTTCAGTTATTATCCCCCTATGAACATTCCGCTGCCCAAAGCCCATGCCCTTGACATAGTGCCATTCCGTGTTTTGGGTTGTATTTTTGTTTTTAAGAGCTCACCCTCCATTGAATATGGCCACACTGTTTTTTAGCCTAGGAGGAGTTTGACACTTTGTCCCGTTGTCATGGCAGTGTGTTGGCGACAGAGGAGCCTGAGTTCAAAGGTCTATTGGCCACTCACTGAGTCTCAGTCTTCTCTTCTGGGAAACAGGCATAATCACAACGCAGTTATGTTTAGAGAAAGATGGAAATAGCTCCTATAGGGTGTCTAGCACAATACCTGGCAGTTAGTAGACATTTCTGCTATCTTCCCCTTCCTCACTTCCCATCTCAGTTGGCGATGCAGAGGCCTCCTGTCCATCTCCAGGAAAAATGGTCCTGAGCTACATCTTGCCATCATGAGAAGTGGCTGAGGCCCCTTGATCTCAGTCTCCCCAGCTGTAACGTGATGGGGGTGAGCTAGATGAGCTCCCCCAGGCCCTTCCAGCCCCGACTTCCAGAATTTAAATCCCAGATCGTTATTGTTTTTAAACTGTGCATTTTAAAAGAAATGAGGGCTTGGGGAGGAGAAAGGAATTCCTTTACCCCGGAGGGTCAGAGGGGGTCACCGAGGGGACAAAGACGCAGGGAAGGGAGGTGATGGGGCGGAAGGCTGCTGTGCAGGGTGGGCCCAAAGATCTGCAGTCCTCAACCGGGAGGTCTGATGGACGCATTCAAACACCCTTGAGTCAGCACCAGTTAGGATCAAGCCTGCCATCCAGCCTCAGACCACGGCTTACCACCTCCTTTAGAAGCCCGGGAGGCCTACCCCACAGAGAGGCCATTCAGGAATGAAAAGAAACAGGATGGCCTCAGATGCCAGAAGGGAGGAATCCTCGCCCTTCGTCTGGGTTGGCCTCCTGACTCCCAGGGAGGGGTCAGGCTCAGGAGGGCCTGGAGCTTTCCTGAATTCAAGGAATCAAGACCAAACTTTGATGTGCGCATTTGAAATGCAGCCTCCAAGGCAGGTGAATCTGGGTAGCCAAGAACCAGGGCTTCTTTGTGGCATTTAAAGTGACCAGAAATCCACCTGCCCATTCAGGTGCCTTGATGTGCATCTGCATCTGTGCAGTCATGACCCAGGTAGCCCAGGAGAGGGGAGAGGCCTGGGGGGCAGGGGCCTTTCCTAGATCCTGACTCTCTGCTCTTTCTTGGGGACCGTGGTGGGTTGGAAGAGACATTCAATATTCATGAGCTGTGATCTCCACTTGAAGGGAGTGCCCTGGGGGAAATTGAAATATTAAGCAAGTGAGGGATGTAGGCCTAATTGTATCCTCCTTTTCTTTTTTGGACAGAGAAGTAATGTGCTTAAAATAAAATGATGGATGGGCCGTCAGGACCCTGTGAACCCCCACTGCTGTGGTTTGCAGGATAAAGCGGCTGTGTGCTGTAACATATGCCATCAGAACCAGCCAGAGGATGGTGCAGATTGGCTGCTGGGTCACGTCATGCCATTTAGTCACACGTTTATTGATAGCTGCTGTGTGCCAAGCACTGTGCTAGTTGCAGGGGAAATGGCAGTGAACAAGGAAGGCCAGGGAGGCCAAGGAAATGACACTAAGGATTATTTAAATGTAATTGTTGGAAATGCCACTGAGTGGAAATACATGTGGGGTTTGTAAGTGAGGGACCTCCTCACGTCGAAGGGCTAGGAGAGGCCTCCTTGGAGACAAGACATTCAAGCTGAGACTTGAAGGTTGAATAGGAAGTGGACAAATTAGGGTGCTGGAGTGAGGATTGCAAGAAGTTCAGACTGTTAAATCCTCGAGGCAGGAAAGAGCTTTTGAGGGGGTCAGAGAAAGTCATCATGGCTGGATGGTAGTGAGGGAGGGGAGAGAAGAGGCTGGAGGCTGCAGGCTGTACTCCTCCGGTCCCTGAGGACCCCAGGGAGGCTGCTGCTTCCGGCATGAAAGGAGGAGAAGGCACGTCCTCTGTGTGCCGTCTGTACTTGCAGCCACGCCCCTGTACTGGGCACAGGAGGCAAACACATGCTTGCCTAGATCAGGGGTCAGAAAACTACTGCCCGTGGCCAAACCCCAGGTGCTGCCTATTTGGGTAGATCGGGTTTGACTGAACCACAACTGTGCCCCTTGGTTTAGATATTTGCTACTAAAGAGACAGAGTTGCGTAGTTCCTAGAGACCCTGTATGGTCCACAAAGCCAAAATATTTACTATCTGGCCTCGTACAGAAAAGGTTGCTGACCAACTGCTGGCATAGATGGATGAGTCTGTAGGTGGGTGAAAGAATAGCCAATTAGGGAGGTCAAGGCAGATGAGAGACAGAGAGGTGAGAATATCACCTCATCCATCTCGCCCCTCAGCCTGTAGCAGCATAGCCGTAATTATATTCACTCCCCACATTTTTTGTGTACACGTCAGTTTCCCTCACCCTTGAAAGAAGTCATCCTGCCTATCCCTGTGTTCCCAGCATCCAGCTAGAGCCAGGCATTGTCTGATGCACTGAATCAAATGATACTTCAAAGCAGAAAAGAGTGGCTAGAGGAGCCCAGGCAGCTTACTGCCTAAAGCTTCAGACGGTGGCCTGGATCCTCCCTGGGCTGTAGAAAGGGGCACGTTCATGTTTATTAAGAACCCACTACGTTGTCTCATTTCAAACCCACAGCATCCCTGACAACCAGGCATTCTCATCACCGCTTTCCAGATGACACAGCAGAGTCCCCAGTGTTTAAGTGACTTTTGAGAAAGTGACCTCCATTCAGTAAATGTTTATTGAGCTGGAAAACCAACACAAGAGGACACAAACTTTCGCAAGTGTCACATCCCATGCCAGCAGTGTGCCACACACAGGGCTCTCCTCTCTCCTCTTTCAATCTTCTCGGCGCTGCTGGAAGGCAGGGATTATTACTCCCATTTTACACAAAAAGAAACTGAGGCTCAGGGAGATGAAATGACTTCTTTAAAGCAGGTGATTATTAAGTGGCAGAGCTGGGATCTGAACCAAGAACTGCCCAACTTCAAAACTAGAGGAGCCAGTGCCCTCCTCCAAAATACCAGAGCTTCTGAACCAGTAGAAGTGATGACATATGGATGTGTGTTTCCAGTCCTATTCCATCTCTTCATCTCAAACAATAGTCATAACAGTAGAAATTGCTCGTTATGAATTTAATGCTTTTCCTCTGTTAACTCCTTTGACTAATTGTGTTGGTCCTGTAGATAAGGAAAAAGCAGAGAGATGTTAAGTAATTAACCAAGGCTCCCAGTAAGGGATTCCAGCCCTGGAAGTCTGGCTCTTAAACCCTCAGGTTGTAAGACGGGAATAAAGACACAGACCTACTAGAGCATGGACTTAAGGATATGGGGAGGGGAAGGGTAAGCTGGGACAAAGTGAGAGAGTGGCATGGACATATATACACTACCAAACGTAAGGTAGATAGCTAGTGGGAAGCAGCCGCATAGCACAGGGAGATCAGCTCGGTGCTTTGTGACCACCTAGAGGGGTGGGATAGGGAGGGTGGGAGGGAGGGAGACGCAAGAGGGAAGAGATATGGGAACATATGTGTATGTATAACTGATTCACTTTGTTATAAAGCAGAAACTAACACACCATTGTAAAGCAATTATACTCCAATAAAGATGTTAAAAAATAATAATAAATAAATTACACACACACACACACATACACACAAAACCCTCAGGTTGAACCACTAATTTATGCTACCTCTTCATCATTAAGATTATCTAATAAAAATGTGTACTCTCAAGAGCTGAAGAGCCTACCAGCAAACAGATAATGAGAGGGGAAACAATGCAAGGTGCAAAAGGAATTTCACATGACAAAAGGATCGGGGTCTCTTTAAGAAACGCGTCTGAAGTGTTTGTTTACAGATCATTAACTCCTCAACGGAGGAAAAACTAAAAGCGATTTTTTTCTTGGCTGCTCCTGATTAAGTACCAAGGAGAAATTAAGATAAAGAAAATCTGAAATTATAATAATTTTTAAGGGACTGGATTTTTAATTTGCCGGGAAGAAAGATAAAATATTCCACACCCAGTGTCTGCAGCTCCCCTTACAAACTCTAGGGTTGCCTCCTCTGGCCTCAAGGCAACAGCCTCAGGGGTCCTGGAAAGACAGCTGGAAGCAAATGTGATCCATCTCACACTAGTGTTTGTCTCCGTTAAGCTCCTGCTGCATACAAAGCTCTGTACTAGGCAGGATGCAGATGGGAGTGACAACTGGCCTAAGAAGAAGTCCTTCATTGGTGGACTCCAGAGGGCAGTGGTCCTTAAAGATGTGCAGGGATCGGTGTGAGGGGGCCCCAGAAGGAGTGGGAAAACCCCTGGTTGGGGGTGGTGAGTCTGTGAAAGCTTCCTGGACAGCTGGGCTCAGTAAGATCAGGTGCAGGGTCTCTGCTGATAAAAATAAAGGTCCAGAATGAGGGTTCTTCTGCAGTACTGTGAGTAGACCAGTTGACCTGACGCAGCGGCACAGGGGACTGCTTCTAGCTCCAGGCTTGGTCCCCAAGCATCTTTTGCCAGCTGTGGAGTGGGAGCTATGTTCCTTACTTTATAGGGTAGCTGTGATATAGTCTTTCATACATTTATGAATTTATTCATCCCATATTTGTTGAGCACCTCTTATGTGTCAGGTTCACGCTAAGGCACTGAGGATGCCAGATCTGCTGGGCTTGGGACAGATCCTGTTCTTCAGAAAGTGATCAATGTATCCGTTTGAGTAGCTCAGTACGGTGGTTCCGTGCCCAGGCTCTGGAGCTTGGCTGCTTGGTTCAAATCCCAGCTGTGCCACAAAAAGGGGTGTGGGCCACTTTAGTTTCCTCATCTATAAAACTGCAGTATTACCATATTGATATGCTACAGAGCTAGAAAGCACCCTAGGAGTGTTTGCCATTAATGCTCTTTGAGCTTTATTTTACTTTCCTGCAAAGCAGAGACAGCTGGAATGGTCAGTCACTCCTTCTCTATCTCACAATACCACCCATGGTCCTAACTCTGACAAGGTCCACACGTTTTAGAACATTAGCAGAAGCGGCAGGCAGTACCAGTGGCTTGGGTGAACTCTGTGATAACCCCCAAATCGAGCTGCTTTTCAAAACCAAGTCCCAGTTTCTGCTGGCTTCCTTTCTGGGCGGGAGCCTAATTAACTAGTAGCTGGAAAGAACTGCAGGTAGGCCGCCCCCCAGGCAGAGAATTCAAAGGGAAGTGGAGAACTGTGTAAATAACACTGCTTTAAGGGGCATTTAAGCCAATGGTCTTTGTTAAGGAAATTGATGGCTTTGTAAGTACTGCCTCTGAAGGGAGTACTTGAGTTGACGGTCCCTCATCTCCCCTCATAAATTCCCTAATGGACTGTGGGCCCAGAGGCCGGCCTGCGCCTGTTCGATCCCTTGCCAACAAAAACTCAGATTCCCCTTGAAAAAGAAAATTTAAAGGTTTAACCAAAACATGAGTTACTGAGCCCGTGCACTTTAACGGGCACAAGGTAGCCGAGACAGATTGTTTCCTTTAGGGAAGGGAGACTCCTGATTCTTCACAGAATTTCTTTTCATGCTAGATGTCCGTGCTAGGCATTTTCTATACCGCTTCTCATTTTCATCCCCCAAACGTCTGGGAAGAGTCATTATTTCACCAATTGCCAAAGAAGAAACTGGGACTCAGATGAAGTGCGCTGCTCATCAACACCCAGCTAATTAGTGAAGAGCAGGGATGTGCCCGCAGCTCCATCAGACCCCTGAGCCCCCAAGTACCACAAAATCGCAGGGCATCTCAGAGAGAATCAGATCAGCTTGTCTCATTAGCTCCTCCTCAGCCTCCACATCCACACAAGAGACGTGAACTGGGCAGCAGGGGTGGACGGGAGGGTATGGATTTTGGAATCACAGTAGTCAGGGTTTGATTCCTGAAACCTTAGGTAATGCCTTACCCTCGTTACACGTCAATTTCCTTGTCTGTTAAATGAGGATAATAATAGCACCAAATACATAGGACTCTTCTAGGATTAAATGACATTTACATATTTAAAAACATTTAACATTGTGCATGGCACGGACCAGGTCATCCATTCGTTCACTTAGCAAATACCCTTATTGCATGGTAGCTATCATTTTTGTTTGTTTGTTTTTATTGAAGTATAGTTGATTTATAATGTGTTAATTTCTGCTGTACAGCAAAGTGATTCATATATATATATATTTTTTTTACTTATATTCTTCTCCATTATGGTTTATCACAGGATATTGAATATAGTTCCCTGTGCTATACAGTAGGACCTTGTTTATCCATTCTATATATAATAGCTTACATCTGCATGGTAGCTATCATTTTAATTAGAGAAGTAGAGAAGTACAGTAGAAGCAGGCTTCTGCTGGAAGATGAAGAGAGGGTTAAGTAGCCTCTCGTGAGTGGATTGCTAGAGGGATTTTCCAGAGTCGTGTCTGGTTAAATATGGATAAAGGATGAACGGAGACTAGTCATAGGAAAAGCAGGGTTGTGAATCCGGGGGGAGCTTCCGCACAGGTGGGGAGGTGAGAGAAAACATGGTCCGTTCAGCCTGCCTGGAGCTGAAATTAGATTACATTAGAAAGAAGGCTGCAGAAGCAGGCAAGGACCAGATTACGCCTTGTTAATTGTCCTCAAGCCTCTGTCAGAAAATGCTGAATGAAAAACTACCTTCTGAGGTAGCCAGTTTCATTTTCAGGGCAACTGTCGTTCGTTGGAAGAGTTTTTTGCTGTGTCCCCTCGGAGCCTTCTCTCCTTCAGGTTAAGCAACTCCATACCTCTACGAGCATCGCTTAGTGATGGCGCCTACCTTGGGCCCCGTCCGCTGACCATATCCTAGTTCATCGGTGGCCCAGAACTGATCTGTCCAGCCATCTCTAGGATCAGAGGGGGCTTCTCTGACCTCTGGTCTAGGATCGACTGTCTTCTCAGTAACGTAATCTGCAATCTCACATTCTTGTTTGGGCCAACACCTTCTGCAGTTGGTAGAAACTGATCTCAGAGAGACTGCTACTCTTTGGAACTTTTTTTGAGCGTGAATAGTTATGCTGACTCTTATCTGTCATCTCTGATGAAAAGCAACAGTGGTTTTGATTGATATTTTCAAATATTCCAGGTTAACTCTTAAGATTTAGAACCAATTCCGCTTTTCTATCTTTCTTTCTCCTTCTCTCTCTTCCATCTTTCCTTCCTTCTTTCCTCTCTTCTTTCCTTATTGGGAGGAAAGGGAGAGACATATACACACATTTCTATAAAAAACAAAAAAATACAGTTCAATAATACAAACCAAACATATAGATTCAAATTAACATAAAATCTTCTCCAGGAACAGAAGAGTGGCCTACCCCATCATGCAGGATAAAGAAAGCTTACCTCAGTGCACTTCTGCCTCTTGACTGGGCTACTGCTCCTTAGAGCACTGCAGCATGTGTTATAACTTGGAGAATAAAGAAACTGTGGCTTGAAGGCCTCATCTTTTTGGTCTTATCATAACCATCTGGCAGGAGGACAGTCTTCAAGGCTGGCCAAACCGACCAGGGCTCAGGGTCAGAGGGATCCACTGTGACACTCCAGTTTCTTGCGTGGGAACCCCACCAAGAACCCAGCACACTGTGGTCACGTTAGTCACGACAGTTATGCCAGACCTGGGGTAACTGGCTTGGTTTTCATGTGGTGCCTTCGATCCCTTGGCTGCTGGTAACATAGCATCCACTTGTCCAAAATTCTGTCTTCTCTGACATCTTGAGGATGCCTTAACAGACCGGTGGGCTGCTTGTTTTGCAGGATTGAAGAATAGATACGCATATGTGCATATACTGACTTTTATTTGAATGCACTGTTTTGCTTAATGCTCACATACATGGATTTCTCACGGACCAATTTCTGTTTAATATTGCATATTCCCAATATCTATAGAATGAGCCTTAATTAGCCAATCCAACCCTTGGCCCATAACAATGAACTGTGCAGCATCCAGCGAGTTACTTAACCTTTCTGAAACTCTGAAACTTTCACTTGCTGTATTTACAAAAGGAAGCATGTAGACTAGATAATTTCTTTTTTTTTTTTTTTTTTTTTTTTTTGCGGTACGCGGGCCTCTCACTACTGTGGCCTCCCCCGCCGCGGAGCACAGGCTCCGGATGCACAGGCTCAGCGGACATGGCTCACGGGCCCAGCCGCTCCACGGCACGTGGGATCTTCCCGGACCGGGGCACGAACCCACGTCCCCTGCATCAGCAGGCGGACTCTCAACCACTGCGCCACCAGGGAAGGCCCTCTAAAGGCAGTGCTAAACCTTTATTCATTCACTCATTCATCCAGTAAATATTTCCTGTCTTCTGTGTTCTGGGATTGGAATGCAATAGTGGGCAAAACAGCCTGTTTCTGCTCTCTTAGAGCTGCCATTTTGCTTTAGAGAGAATGCAATGATCAAGGAGACTTTGAAGAAGCAATATAATGCTATGTAGAAAATAAAATAGACTAGTAGAGTAGAGAGAGACTGGAGTGAAGTTAGCATGGTTAGAGAAGACCTCATTAGGCAGGTGATAACCGAGCTGAGACCGACTCAGTGAATTGGAAAGCCCATGTGATGATTTGAGAGATGAGTTCTAGATTGTACCTGTGATCATAAAATGTAGAACAACAACATGCTTGAGTGTTTTCCATGACACTATTTTATCTGATCATTACAACCACTTTCTCTAATGGGTAGGAAAAGTGATATTGTCATTTTCTTTTAATAGACAAAAAGAATGAACCCCACAATGATGATGTCTGTTGCCCAGCACCAAACATAATCTGGTGACAAAGCTGAGCTTCAGATGTTGATTTCGGTCCCTCGTTCCATCTGCTTTTTATTATGTCCTCTTCTACATCCTTCGGAGAGTTCTTCTGTACCCTTCTCTGTTTTAATTTGGTTGAACCCATTTCCCCATCTTCAGACTTAAAAAAGGATTTAATGATTAAAGGAAAGGTACAAAAATCAAGAAGCAAATACATTTTATTGTTTTTTTAATTTATTTATTTAATTTATTTATTTTTGTCTGCGTTGCGTCTTCGTTGCTGCGCGCGGGCTTTCTCTAGTTGCGGCGAGCGGGGGCTACTCTTCGTTGTGGTGCACAGGCTTCTCATTGGGGTGGCTTCTCTTGTTGCAGAGCTCGGGCACTAGGTGCGTGGGCTTCAGGAGTTGTGGCACGTGGGCTCAGCAGTTGTGGCTCGCGGGCTCTAGAGCGCAGGCTCAGTAGCTGCAGCGCACAGGTTTAGTTGCTCCGAGGTATGTGGGATCTTCCCGGATCAGGGCTCGAACCCATGTCCCCTGCGTTGGCAGGCGGATTCTTAGCCACTGCGCCATCAGGGAAGCCCGCAAATACATTTTAGAATGAATCAGTTGAAGGGAATCATAAAACAGTTTGATTTAACTTTCTTTTTTACTCAAGGGGAAACTGTAGCCCAGAGAGGGAAATGGCTTGGTCAAAGCTATGGGTATATTAGTGGACATTTATTTTAGACTCCAGTTCTCTCGACCAGGCTGCTGATCTTGAGGAAGTGTCCCATTCTTTCTCCCTCCCTCCCTCCCTCCCTCCCTCCCTCCCTTCCTTCCTTCCTTCCTTCTTCCCTTCCTTTCTCTCTCTCTCTCTCTGTTTGGTGTGGACTGATGAGATCACATTAAAACCACTGATACTCCATTTGTAGTTTGCTATCTTTTATCACCTTTTTTTTTTAACCATTTTTTGCCGACTTTCTGCATATGAGTGTTTCAGATTATTCTTCTGCATTTATTATTAGCTTATATCATGCAAAACAAATCTCATTTTGTTACTTCCTGCTCATACTTTTAAAGGCCTTTGGGTCCTAGGTAGCACCCTTCCTCCTGTCCATGCTTAGGATGCCTGTTTCATGGCCACTGTGTCATTCACTGCGGTACTGAATTTTACTCCTCTTTCATATTATGAGATCACGCTGGCAACCAAAATAGACCCAGCTGAAAATCATTCAGGGCTTTGAACATTCTGCACATTGGATGTATTGTCATTTATTAGGATCACTATCTCTGCTTACAATCTTTTAGCCTATTCAAAAAACTATACTAAATTCAAGGTGATGTAAATGTATCTTCAAGTTTCAATTCCTAAGGCCATCAAATATCTTTATTAAATTTCAGTCTAGTGTGCACCGCCTTTTCTCTCCAGATATTCCATTTCTTTGCAGATTCAGTCAAGAAAGAAAATAAAACAATATGTAGGGCAGATGGTGAGATGTCTTATGGGAAAAAAATAACATGGGCTGCTTTATATAGCATTGGATTTTCCTCCTCAGTATGTGCTAGGATTTATAATATGATATTATAATTAATATTTTCATTAAAATCTTTCCACAGTACAATCTACTGAAACAGATTCAAATCAGTTTGAGACTTCTTCAATACAATCAATAACAGAGATTCTGAAACTCGAAAGAACTTTGTTAATTCATCATTGACTGAGTACCTGCTATGAGACTGGCATTGTCTTAAGAATTAGGGGTGCAAATAGAAGTGTGATTGGGGCCAGCCCAGAAATATCTTACAATCCAAGAGCTATACACAATCACTCATTCATTCATTCATAGGTTCATTTATTCTTTTTTTTTTTTTTTTTTTGGCCACACGGTGCTGCATGAGGGATCTTAGTTCCCTGTCCAGGGATCGAACCCACGCCCCCTGTAGTGGAAGTGCGGCGTCTTAACCACTGGACCGCCAGGGAAGTCCCTCATTCATTTATTCTTAAATATCAATTACATAATATGGGGAGGCAGTTTTCTTGATCCTAAAGAAAGGGGTACGTTTTGAGATAAGCTTCCATGAAACTTATGTCATCTAGAAGGAGGAGAACAATAATAAATATAATTTATTTTTAGATAGTGAATAATACTGTGAAGAAATAAAATAAGATTGTGTGCTACTTTCTAATGGGGATGGAAGAATAAGATGTGAGCTCACTGTAAGTAGGCAGGGTTGTTATTTGAGGAAGTAATGTTTGAGCTAAACCCTCAGTGCAGAAAAGAAGAGATTGTGAAAAAAGCCAGGGGAGAAAAAGTGTTTCAGGTAAAAAGCCAGGGGAGAAAAAGTGTTTCAGGTAAAGTAAATATCAAGTTCGAGATTTCTGGAACAATAACAAGTTTGGCTTATTTACGGAATAGATACTTGTTGAATGGATGGATGGACGGATGAGTAAATGAATGGAAGGCAGTGAGCAAGAAGGATAATAGTAGGAGATGGTCAGATAAAGTGGGGACGTGGCTGTGATACAGTCTTTGGATTTTGTTCCATGCGAGGAGTTTTAGGTTGGAGAGTGGCCTGATGTAGTTTATGTTGTTAAAAGAGCGCTCTAGCTGTGCTCTGGAGGAGGGAGGGTTGGGAGCAGATAGAAGAGACTCTGGTGAAATAAGCATTGCCATAGTGATGGTGGCTTGGATTAGGGTGGTAGTGATGGAGCAATAGTGGATCTTTTTGGAATATCCTGAGATAAAAGAGTCTACAGGATGGGCTCATGGACTTTATGTGGTATTGGAGGATGAACTGAAAAAATAGAGATGACTCAGAAGGTTTTAGTCTGGCCATTGTCAGGCAATGTTATCATTTACTAAGATGGGGAACAAAGGACTGTGGGAAGAAACCATTACTTTTATTTTAGACATGTTGATTTTGGTTTTTTTTTTTTATTCTTTTTGAAAGAGGTTTCATGTAAGTTTATGACTGGGTGATAGAATTCTTTTTTTTTTTTAATTTTACATCTTTATTGGAGTATAATTGCTTTACAATAGTGTGTTACTTTCTGCTTTATAACAAAGTGAATCAGTTATACATACACATATGTTCCCGTATCTCTTCCCTCTTGCGTCTCCCTCCCTCCCACCCTCCCTATCCCACCCCTCTAAGTGGTCACAGAGCACCGAGCTGATCTCCCTGTGCTATGCCACTGCTTCCCACTAGCTATCTATTTTACATTTCAGACATGTTGATTTTGTGATGACTTTAAATAGATATTTAAGTAGAGATGGCATTGCAGGCAGCTGGGACTCAGAGAAGAGGTCATACCTAAAGAGATGTTTGAGTCATCGGCACATCCATACTCTAACATTTTTATTTAAACATTGGGACTGGATGAGAGACTGTAGATAGATAAGAAAAAGAGGGCCCAAGACCTCACCCTGAAAGCTGGCAGCATTTAGCAGAGGGAAGCAGAAGACAGCAAATGAGTCTGTGTGGGAAGAGCTGAGAGCCAGAAGGGATTAGGGTGGCATGGTGGTGTGGAATCCAGGAGGGGAGTACTTCAAGAGGAAAGGAATGGGCGATTTCTTCACATGTTTCAGGACTGTTGGACGTCATAGTTAGTTTTAGCAATGCTGAGGTCAATGGTAACCTTGACAAGATTGATTTCTGTGGGGTGGTGAGTTCAGAAGCTAGATGGGAGTGAACTGAAGAGTGAATTGCCGGAGAGAAAGTGGGAAATGCAAGTTTAGATAACCCTCAGTAAATTTCACTGTGAATCATGGAAAGGGAAATGTGAAGTAGAAGACAGAATGGTAAGGATATGTGAACTGAAGGGAGGCTTTAATTTTTTAAATTTTTAAAATGTACATTGCTCACTTTTTTAATTAACAATTTTTACGTAGGCAATATCCTCTTTGCTGGTTTGGAAAAAGAGAACCGTGACTCAGGGAATAAAGGGAAATGGCTTGTACTAGACAAGTAGTGATGCAGAAGAGTGACAGGTCAGGCTTCACGGGGCTGAAGATGCTAGAGTTAGATCTTGATGGAAGACGCGAAGGCAAGGACTGCTAGCCTTTCAGGCTAAGGAAATAAGAGGGGAGTGGAGAGCTCTGAGGCGTGAGTTCTGGGAAGGAACTCTATGCTTTTAGAGTAGAGGTGTGGTTGGAAATGAGAATAGACAGGGAAGTTGGAGCTGAATTACAAAAGGACTTGAGTGCTAGATGGGGAAGCTCAAATTTTGCAGGAGTCAATTAAGAATTTCAGACATGGTCAGATTTAGGTTAATCACTCATAGGCTGTTTTATGAGAAGGTGTTGAAGTGGGGAAGACCCAAAGCCAATTATGAGAGTGTTGTAGGGGGCGAGTGGACAGAGGGGAGGCTGTCCTGAGCGTGCTTTCTGTGGGCGTGGAGCTGGAGTGATCATTTGAGACGACGTCCAGATTCACTCTTCTTTTCCTAGTGCTTTGGGTTTGCTAGATGGCGCCTGGTTGTCCCACCGAAACACAGGAAGGAATTTCTGGCCCGCTTTGGTATGGGGCCAGCCCTTGACGGAACCAGAAGCCCCCTTAAACTCCTCAGATTCAGCAGACCTACTGGGCCTCTGAGGCTTGTTAGCGGATTCATGGTTCTTCAGAAGCCCTTCACCACCCTGTCTTTTGTACTCTGGACAGGCTGATCTGGTGGTGAAGGTTAAGAACAAACCTTGGTTTGAATAGAACTAAGTGAGGTCAGCGATGTGGGTTTGCCTTGAAGCCTTTAAAAGATAGGCAATATAAAATCCAGATATTCTGTTCCAGAGGAAACATTTACCAGTACAGCCGCCACCCTGCCTCAAGCTTCCCCCTTTGTAAGCCTTCAGGGCTTAAGCACTCCACCCAGTTTCCCCTGTTCCAAGAAGTTATTATTTGGACACAACGATTGTACATTTTTTGGTCTCTTTTTGTTGTTGTTTGGATGAATTGTTATGCGGCATGAAGTTTGTTGTGGTTGGACCCATCCTAAACAAACAACTGAACTTAAAAAATACTATTTTTTCTGGTGTTGAAAAAATAGAAAAAATAGTCATCGTTGGACTAAAAGAGAATATCCCAATGCCAATCCTGTTCTCTCAGCTGGAAATAGAAACAGATGCTAACTTCTCAAAAGCTGACCCATCTTCGTAAACAAGAAGTTTAGAAAGATAGGTAAATCTACCCATCCTTTGGAAGGCTGGCCACTGAAACAAGTGTGTGTTCAAATTCTTTGTATCCTCCTTGAGTCCTAAACCACATCCATCTCCTATTACTTATAACTCTCATCTCTCCACCCGCAGGTAGTCTGATTCTTGTCTCAGTGGGCTCTTGACTTAGCAACCCCATTAGCTTCTCAGACTTGTTATACTTAGCCCATACCAGGGGCTGTTGTGAAAAGTGAAATCAGAGATTCCCAAAAGTAGTATTGAAACTTGGTTAAAGATAACAAACCATTTTGTTCCAGAATTATATACTGGAAACCCGATCTGGTAGGGTGGCACGGTGCAGTAGAAAAGGATTGTATTATGGGCTTAAGCACCAACGTTCTGGCAAATTTTCTTCTAAAGCCTTCGGAAAATTACTTCAACTTTGCGAACCTCAGTTTCCCCATACATAACATGAAATAATCACGTTCGGCTCCAGAATCATCATCATCATAGACCATTTATTGATCGCCTGTTGTATATCAAATGCTTTACCTGCATTTACCATTAGTCTGTAAGTTCTGTGGGATCTTCAGGATTCCAGTGGTATCACAAATGACCAAAGTTTCTAGTCAAGGTAAGGTAATCAGCGTCCCCCAGTTGGGTTGAGATAGTTCCGCTGTAAGTTAATTATGTTCTTTTTCCTCAGGTTGTTGCTCCCCCCCCGCCCCCTTTTTTTTTTTGGTTTACTTGGTTCCTTGCTGTTTATATTGAAAGTAGCCCATGCACTCTCTTCAATCATTTCTATTCTTGAAGATTCCTTAGGATCTAGGGCTGGGTAAACAAAAGTAGACATCTCTAATTAAGAAGACTTCTCCTCCACCCCCTACCTCACCCCAGTATCATCACGGTTAAGAATAAGCCCTGTTCCTTTAAGACTCGTGTCACTTTCCATCTCTAAGTCTATTATGCTGTTTGAACACACCCAGCACTTTGTTGAGGCAGTCTAAAAGGTAATCTTGTTTTCATTTCACAGATGGGGAAACTGAGGCACAGGGAGATGACATAACATGCCCATGCTTATCCAGTAATCAGGGACAGATAAGGAGCTTGAATCCAAGGCTTCTAACTTCAAGGATGAGAACTCTTAACAATAGCTCAAATGCCAGCCTTTGCTTATACTTAAAAGTAAACTTGTTTCGTCTCCCTGAGACTTGGCTCTCCAAGCTTTCAAACAGGGGTGACAATCCCTGCTTATCTCAGATAGTGTCCTTCAGACATACTTCAGGGGTGCAGAGGCCTGGCAGTTCATCCTGATGCTTCAGACAGATGGAAATTGAAAATTAAGTCATTGAGAATTGCCATCAGCTGTGTCTGTCCGGTTACAGAGTGTCCATGTGCCTTGGGCTCTTGGAGCTGAGCTCATCTCTGGCAACTGAAAGCTCAACCAGGGAAGACAGACCTGGCAGTGTCTCCCCACCAACATCAAGTCTCCTAGCTGGTTAGAGCAGATTTCTAAGTGTCTCGCTACGTGAAAGAGAGCGAATCTGAAATGAGGAGTACCCCCGTATCAGGGGAAGGTGGGGTAAGATGGAGAAATCGGACTGCCCAGTGGAATTCCACTGTAAGCTAGTCACCACTGGTGTCCCAGTTCCTTTCCCTTCACCCTGAGACCCAGTCTAAAGAAACGTTTCAAAGGGTACAGAGCCTAAACTATATTTGGACGAGAGTATGTGCATCGAGGGTGCTGAATTTTCCTCATTCATTCATTCAACAAGTATTCGTTTTCACAGTACCCCTCCCTGTGGGATGTATCATTACCAGCGCCACCTAGCTACTACCTGAGAAGGCAGGGGGCAGGATGCTCAGCGGACGTTGGTATTGACTTCAAGCTCTTTTCCCTGAAACCTGGTCAGCTCCCAGCATAAAGCATTCAAGAAGCACCACATAAAATGGTGTAATGAAAACAGGAAGGCTGGTTTTGTTTTATTGTTTTGTTGTTGCTGCCTTTGTTTTTCCTGGCCACACATTTGTATTCCGTTCCCCACCCTCCTTTCTTCAGTCCTGGGGGCATGGGAGTAGAGTGGGAGAGAGAATTCCCCAGATGAAGACTGGCAGATGCAGCTCAAGGGCCCCTGGGACTCTAGTAGCAAGAGAAACTGAATAGCAGAGTGCAGGGATGTTATTCAAAAAAAGGGACTCACAGCAGCTTTGTCAGCAGAATCTTGGGGGAGAAAACAGTTCTCTCTCTCCCCCTCCCTCACCCTTCCTCTCTTCCTCCCTCCCTCCCTCTCCCATTTCCCCCAATTTCCTAGCCCTCTTTTAACCCTCCCTCTGCCTATCTATCTATATATCAACTACATACTACATATAACTGCCTATCTAAGTACATATTTACCTACCTATGTCTACCTCTGTCTCTCCTCCAGAACCTCCAGGGTCCACTGGCTCTAAGCAGACAGATAGTTTGAGGTCTTCAGCATAATCAGGAAGAAATTAACCTTCACAAGAACTCAACTCTAGCCCCAGTTCCTGCCACTCTGAGGTCTCTTTGATGAGGACATGAATCAACTTATCTTAGAGAGCAGATCATGGGTGATCTTATGATAATCTTACCCTATTTGTCTTCATATTCGAGGAAAAGAAAGGTGGTCCCAGGAGTCCGGCAACCCCGTGACCTTATCCTCAACAGGGTGTGCCTTCATTATTCTGTAGATACGGTGTGCAGGGGGAAGACCTCTCTGCTAGATATCAAAAGTCCAGGATCCTGCTTCTAGCCCTACCACCAACTCTCTCTGTTGTCTGGAAGCAGATGCCTTACCTCCTACGGCTCTTAGTTTTCCATTCGATAAAATAGGTGAAGGGGCTGGGATTGTACACATCATCTCATGAAACCACTGCAACAATGCTGGATAAATATTATCTCCATTTTTTTTTTAATGAGGGAAATGAAGTTCAGAGAGGTTAGGTTATGTAAGCCCTGTGCTGCTTGTATATGGCAGAATTCGGATTTGAACCTAGTTTTTGTCTGATGCCAAAACCTATGCCCTATGCAGTTGCCTTTATTGGGTTTCTAAAGAGTGAAGTCTGGATTGATGGCTCATCACTCTTGGATGGGGCCTGAGTTTTATTATATGTAAGTTGGCTCCATTCACCAAGAGGTTGGAGCTACTGAGAAGTGCTGAGCCTGTATTCTTTCCATGCTTGAACTGCCGTGCATGCTACTGGTCACTGGAGTCCTCAGCTGGCTCAGACTCATCCTTAAATAATTGAATTATAATGGACTGATTTATTCTGGCTCTTTTGATAGTATTTCACTATGTAAACTGTTTGCAGAAATAAACAAGGGATTTTGGAGCTTGGAAGGGGCTCAACATTCTGCTGCCCCTGAATTCAATGATTCCTTTTTTCAGATAGTCAGCATCACAGAAATCCAAGTCTTATTTCTACTTGACCCGGGCTCTTTCTATTTGGGGGAATGCTGCTTGAAAGGGTTTCAAGTGAGTACTGATTTTATAAGCTGATTCAATTCAGCCACTTAGGAATAAATTGAACCCTTAGGAGAAGAGTATCTTTTCTCTTGACCATTATTTTATTTTTATTTTTTTAAGGTTTTTTTTTTTTTTATGTGGACCATTTTTAAAGTCTTTATTGAATTTGTTACAATATTGCTTCTGTTTTAAGTTTTGGTTGTTTGGCCGCGAGGCATGTCGGTGAGAGATCGGGGATCTTAGCTCCCCGACCAGGGATCGAACCCACACCCCCTGCATGGGGAGGCAGAGTCTTAACCACTGGACCGACAGGGAAGTCCCTTGACCGTTATTTTAGAATAAAGCTCATTCCTGTCCATTGCTTATGAAAGTTGTATGGCTATCTTGAGAGGTTGTCCTGGCTGGGACAGTGATTTCTGTATTACAGATGGGACCAGTGACGCTAATTGTGCAAAGTTACATAGCTAATATAAGGGGCAGAAGCCAAACCCTGGTTAGAAATGGGGCTTCACGCCATCATTTTGTAGTAAGTAGGGGAAGGATGGCCTAGATCAAGCAGTATCCTCAGGGTGACCATATGTTCTGCGGTATTTAGATTTTCTCAGTATATGTGCCTATCGCCTGGACAGTTTTTACTAGCTTTCTCTCTCACTCTCAAAGTGCATTATTTGGATGATTAATTATAAGGTCACTCCAAAACACCGGATAGGGACTAGATTTTGAGGAGCTCACTGCCTTTTGAAGGAGCTGCTGTATGTAAACATGATGGCCGCACAGTGTGATAAGTGTAAAGATGGGGATCTTTGTAAAATAGGAACCCACATAGGAGGGGGCACTCAGCTTTTCCTAGCAGAGTTGGGGAAGTATCACAGAATGCCTGACATTCAAGTTATTAAAAGTTGGGCAGAGTGATCTCTTTTGGACGGCTACCTCCAGATTTCTCCTTGTGTGGTTCTATATTGCAACACCAAGAAACGTGTACTGTGTATGTCCTACTTACTTAGAAGGCATCCAGTTAATTCTGTGCTTCTCTGATCTTTGTTCTTGCAGCTAAGTGAGCATCATTGCAGCCAGCTGCAGCTTTAAATTGTCCCAAGCAGAACTCCTTGCTGGGATTTGAATCACATGGGAGCTTGAGAACTCACTTGGCCTTTAACTGAAACACCTAATATATCCAACAAGGCCCTAGAAGCCTAGCACATTAGACAGGAAGGGCTCCTGGAGTCTCAGTAGTTTCATCCCCTTCAATGATGATTGAGCCCAGAGAGGGAAAGAGATGTGTCTAAAGGAACAGAGCAATTTAGTTACAGACCTGGGACTGAAGCCAGAGTCTCTCATGTATCAGTGCACTCTTTATGTCAAACTGTAATCCTCTAGAGTTAAATAAACCTCAGTTTGAGACCATGAAGTTCTGTGGTGGCAGATAACGTACCCAGAACTTGGACAGTGGAAAGCCTGAGTTTGAAACTAGGGTCTGGCATGAACGCACTGAATGACCTTGGGCAAATTATTAAAGATATGTGGGATCTCGGTTTCCTAATCTGGAAGACTAAAATAATAATTTAAATAATAACATCTTTCTCACAAGCTTGCTGTGGGGCTTATTTGGGGTAATGAAGGTGGAAATGTTTGTCAACTTTTGTTTGTGTGTGTGTAGTAAAAATCACATAATACAAGGTTTACCTTCTTAACAAATCTTTAAGTGTACATACGGTTTTGTTACCTATAATCACAGTGTTGTACAGCAGATCTCTAAAACTTATTCATCTTGCATAACTAAAACTTTATACCCATTGAACAGTAACTCTGAAATCTCAACCCCCTCCTGCCAGCCCCTGGCAACCACCATTCTACTCTCTCCTTCTATGAGTTTGTTTTACATACATCATATAAGTGGAATCATACAGTGTTTGTCTTTCATGTAATGTCCTCCAGGTTCATTGATGTTGTCACATATGGCAAGATCTCCTTCTTTTTAAAGACTGAATAATATTCAACTGTGACTCTCAGTGATGGGCTTGACCATGCTGATGGTTCTGCTGATCTGATTCCATAGCTGCTGATGACAGATGAGGACAAAGAACAAACATTGATCTGGTCTCTCCCTTCTATGTCTATCTCCTGTAGATGAACCCAGCCGGTGCTACTTCCATGATGGTGATGGGGTATGTGAGGAGTTTGAACAAAAAACTAGCATCAAAGACTGTGGTGTCTACACGCCCCAGGGGTTCCTGGATCAATGGGCATCCAACGCTTCCGTATCCCATCAAGACCAGCAGTGCCCAGGCTGGGTCATCATCGGCCAACCAGCAGCATCCCAGGTAAGCTCCCAGCCACACGTAACATTTCCTGCAGACATTCTGAATCTCTGCTCTGCCCCTCAAGGTTGCCCATCACAAAGACAGTGTCATTGGACATGGCCACTTGATCATATCTCTAGCCAAATATAATTTTTTTTTAATGCATATATAGGGAATTCTCTAGCAGTCCAGCAGTTAGGACTCCGCGCTTTCACTGCCAAGGGTACGAGTTCGATCCCTAGTGGGGGAACTGAGATCCTGTAAGCTGCGCAGCGTGGCCAAAAAAAAAAAAAAAAAAAGCGTATATAACTTTATCATATTTTTATCAAATATTCCTCCATAGGACTGTACCATTTTATATTCTTATCGGGAATGTATGAAAGTGTTTGTTTCTCTCCAATTTTAACAACAGAGTGTATTGTCAACTTTTGGATTTTTACTGTCTCCATAGGTAAGAAAATGTCATCTCACGTTGTTTTAATTTGCATTTCTTTTACTACAGTGAAATTGAGATTCTTTTTGTGTGTATCATGGTCGTGTTCCTTTCTTTTTCTATGAGCAGTCTTTTTATCCCATTTTTCTATTGGGACTTTGGACTTTTTCGTCCTGATGGTTAAAAGTGGTTTATTTACCAGCGAGATGAGCTCCTGTTTGTGATGTACGTTGAAAATACTTTCACCCAGTCTGCAGTTTTTCTTTTGACTTTGCTTATAATGCTTTTTTCAAAATTTTTTATAAAGTCATTTTTTTAAAAAAAAATTATTGATATGTAGTTGATTTCCAATGATGTGTTAATTTCTGCTGTACAGCAGAGTGACTCAGTTCTACACATATATATTCTTTTTCATAATATTTTCCATTATGGTTTATCACGGGATATTTAATATAGTTCCCTGTGCTGTACAGTAGGACCTTGCTGTTTCTCTACTCTATATATACTAGTTTGCATCTGTTAATCCCAAACTCCCAGTCTTTTCCTTTCCTACCCTCCTCCCCCTCGGTATCCACAAGTCTGCTCTTTATGTCTGTGAATCTGTTTCTGTTTCATAGAAGTGATATCATGTGGTGTTTGTCTTTCTCTTTCTGACTTACGTCACTTAGTATGATAATCCCTAGGTCCATCCATGTTGCTGCAAGTGGCCAAATGCAATTCCAAGGTCTCATGAGACCTGTTTGTCAGCGATTGGACATGGAAGGGTTAAGGGCAAGAAACACCAGCATAGTAGGGGTAATGACGGTCCTCCTGTGTCCCTACCTATTGTAAGTTATATTTGGGGAAAGCTCTCCATTTTGGATATACCACTGGAATTCAGTGGGATAAGAACAAATTCTTGGGGTGAGTCTCACTTTCGAGGGGGGCAGAGTGTCAAGTTGTGTGCTCCTTGAGCACTCTCCCGTGAATTAACAGTGCCTCTACCATGAATTTGCTGTGTGGCTTTGGGCTAGTGTTCCCACCTCTCTGGGCCCCATTTTCCCCATCTTTAAGTTAGAGAGTAGTTGAGCTGGATGATCTGCAAGGACCTTCCCAACTCTAAAAAGCTGTGACTCGTTCCTTAGTCCCCGAATGCACTAGTTATGTCCCAAGGTTCTTCCCCAAGGGACCGTCAGGTTAGTTGAGGGAGCAAGAGTGTTGGGGCCACCAGAGCTGATGTGATTCTCGGGATGGCTATACTGTCCCCAGAGCCCCCTTTCCAATTATCCTGCTGAACAAGCACCTGCCTTCTTCCGAGATCCCTGTTTCCCAGAGACACGACTCAGTGCTTCCTACTGCCTGGCCCCGTAGCCGTTTCTGAGGCCGACCTCCCTCCTGGCCTTGCAGATGAGCCATTACTCCTAGCCATTCCTCTCTAATATTGCTTCCCTGACTCAGGGTCGGCGGGGTAGTTGGGGGGAGGCCTGGTTTCTAGATGAAAGAGAGACGTGACCTTCTGGGGCCCAGTGAAAATCATCGGAAGAGGTACAAAAGGAGTCCAAGCTCACTTACAGTGTTTATTGGACCATTTTTTCATTTATCTGGTTGTGTTTACATGCATTAGATCCTTTATTCATTCATTTGCTTCCAACTGCCCCAAGGAGGATGGAAAGGAATGGAAGCGTGGTATTCCCTGACGTTTCCCATGTGTAGTGCCAGCCGGGTGCATGAATGAATGAACAAACAAACGAACGAACAAACGAATGAATGAATAAATGAGTGCTTGTGTAGGCCTCATCCTGCCCCGTGCCACCTCTGTATTTGCCGTATCCATCTCTGATTACACCCGTGCTCTGAACTCTAATTACCTGTTTCTGTGTCTAGCTCCCCCTTTAGACTGCTAGTTTTGTGAAAACAGTTTTGAGGTTTTATTCACTTTGTTCCCCCATCTTCAAGCACAGGTCTAGATAAGACTAGGAGTTCGGGAGATGTGTATTTAATTGACCGTAGATACACACGCACACACACAAACACACACACACACACGCACGCACATTGCTACCTCTCTCACACAGTGTTCTGCTTCAGGAACAGCAGGGCTGGCCAGCAATAGAGCCAGGAATTCCAAATTCAGCACCTCCATCCAGTTCCTAGAAATGTTTAAAAAACATCATTCAAACAAGGGTATTATTAACACACTCAGAATCTCACATGAGCAGGTGTTGAGGTAGCAGCTGTGCTTAAAAACCACCCAAAGTTTATTGCTACTAATGTGAGAAAAGGAGAGAAAGAATTTTCCAGTCTTAGCATTTGAAAAGAGACTTTGTGGGGTAATTATTCCAGTCTCCTAAGGAGGGGGCTGTCAGGAATCATGGGTGATTATCTCTTCCTAAACAAAAATCCAATTAAAAAAAATCATTATAAATACTAGCTCTTCGATCTACAAAGAGGAGATGAGGAAACAAAATCATCCTATTGAATTATTCATTGTAACCAATTTTATTTTAATGAAATCGACTAGGTTCCATTACTCTGGGCTTGGACATAATCTTTGTTACAAGGAGACTTCAGCTGTAACTAAATTTGCCATAATGAGATCAACTCACTGGAGAATACAGGGTCAGGGTAGGGGATGTGTGTGCCGTCTGGGCGCAGGGCTGGGCAGGGCGGCCTGGAGGCCTGCAGAACAAAAGTCCCCCCAGTTCCCTGTCTCAAAGCAAGTGCCTAGAAGTCATTCACACACCGCCCGCATCATGCACAAGCCAACATGTGCGCACACACACGCAACCTGCATAACTGAGTAAAGGCTCTTCCTGGAGTGTAAACATAGCTCCCTTCTGACAACAGAGAAGAGGAAGGAGTCTAACCGTGGCCTTCATTACCCTGTACAGTGATTAGAGGAGGCTGCTGGTTAATTTTCACCCTGTCAGTGCCTCCAGTGAAGAGGTTGATGGCTTGAGAGAGGGAGTTGGGGGGTGTTAGACGCACCGTGTGCCCCTTACCTTCCCTCAGCACAATTATACACTCGTCCTTCTCCTCCCTCCTCTCTCTCTTTCTCTTTCTGTTTCTTTTACACACATACAGACAGGCATGCACAGGCACAAATACATGAACACCCTACAGGAACAGGCCGTGTAGATGCAGGGGCCCCTATCCAGAGAGTGAGTACCAAAGCACAGGGTGGAGGGTGGGGCAGGGAACCAGTGGTTGTCGAGGTCCACCAGCCACTGTACTGGGCCCTCATACACACTTCATAGCCAACCCCCTCGCCATTCTTCAAGGAAAGAATTATTACCTACCTCTGAGAAACTAAGGGGTGGAGTGTTTTCTCCAGGATCACACAGCCCATAGTGGAAAATCTAGGATTAAAAGGAGCTCGTGGAAGGTGACATTGGGAGCTTGGGAATATGCCGTCCTGTCTAAGAGCTGCAAGTAACTGGATTCCTGCAGAATATCGCTGTGAATCGAGCAGAAAGAGTCGTGGATGGACAGATCTTTGTGTTGGTGGTACTGTGCACGCTCCATGAAGTGCTTGAATTCTCCTCATACAGACTTCCCGGGCACTGCCCACACCTTGAGTTCAGGACGCTCCCTTTCCCTGTCTCAGTGGCCCTGTTCCTGGTAACCTGGTGTTCGCTACGATGCTCCACCAGGTTGGGGAGTGATGAAATGACCTCAGGTGTGTCCATTTCCTTTTTACAAACCAGTCTCGTCCCACTCTCTGTCTTTCCCTGACGCTGGAAGAATGGTAAGTGCAGGTGTTTATTGGAGGTCTGTGCCGAGGTCTGGGCTGGAGCCCGCGGAAGAAACCAAAGTAAAAGACCCAACCCTGACCTTGTTAGCGCGCAAGACTGGAGCGTGAGGATGCTATCGAGAGGAGCAGCCTGTCAGAGGAAGCGGGCAAGTGACCACTGTGGCGACTGAAGAGACACCTCACTCTTTGTGCTGGATGAGTCTAGAAAATGGTTCAAACTTCCATTTTCATTTTCGTGTGAGCCCTCCATTTCTCATAGTTCCCAGTCTCTCTTGTCCATTCTCCTGAAACAAGATTCCCAAATTTGGTTAGAGCCAAGCTCCTCCACCCCGAACATTGAGTCTTATATCCACATGTTATCAGAAGTATCAAAACCTGCCGGCTCTGCACCGTGCGCTGAACATTCTATAATAGGGGACATTCTTTGGGTATTTTGGCCATGCACCTTTCTGGCCCAGCTGGAATTCAAGAGGTCCCTGAGACAGAACAAAAATGGAAACGAGTCGAAAGTACTGAGTTCTCTCTCTTCTGGGAACCTCAGCCCGATTGGGTTGAAGTGCTTGCAGAGATCTCGTCTTGTTCTCATTTTGTCTCCACGTCTCACCTTTCTCCGGTGCTTTACACCGTAGGCTGCCAAAGTGAGATGCAGATATTCCTTCATGCTGCCCCCACCGCCTGCATTTCCCCCCAAGCCCGTTTCCTCCGGTCCAAACAGGCCCCTCCCTCCCCCTGCAATGGCCTAGGGGGCATTGGAAGCATGAAGACTGTCAGAATGCACAGCGCTGTCCCAGGGGTTACAGACCTTCAGTCAACCAACCAGTGTATTTGCTTGATCCTTTGAGGGTAGCATTTAGACTAAGCATTTCCAGGGCTGTAGCTTAAGGGCCAAAGTTGAGAAAACCTTTCTGAGAATGAGAGCTATCCACAGTGAGATGAAGTGCTTTGTGATACCGAGAGCTCCCCGTCACGGGGCACTCAGGCTGAGCTGGTGACTCAAGGAGATTCCTGCATTAGGAGAAGGACAAGGCCTGCGTGTCGCTCCTTGCTTTGTGATTGGTTCTGACTTTGTACCCACCAGCCCACGGTGAGGCAGATCAGTTCTTTTTTTTTTTGTAGTCTCATACAGTCAGCTTTATTAGTGAATATACAGAGGCAACTCCAGATATCCCATGATTTAGGATGAAGAATATTAGTGGCTTAATCCTTCCGGCTTCGCATTTTGTCCTTTTATTTTTATTTTTTTTACATCTTTATTGGAGTATAATTGCTTTACAATGGTGTGTTAGTTTCTGCTTTATAACAAAGTGAATCAGTTATACCTATACATATGTACCCATATCTCTTCCCTCTTGCGTCTCCCTCCCTCCCACCCTCCCTATCCCACCCCTCCAGGCGGTCACAAAGCACTGACCTGATCTCCCTGTGCTATGCGGCTGCTTCCCACTAGCTATCTGCCTTACGTTTGGTAGTGTATATATGTCCATGCCTCTCTCTCGCTTTGTCACAGCTTACCCTTCCCCCTCCCCATATCCTCAAGTCCATTCTCTAGTAGGTCTGTGTCTTTATTCCTGTCTTACCCCTAGGTTCTTCATGACATTTTTTTCCCTTAAATTCCATATATATGTGTTAGCATACGGTATTTGTCTTTCTCTTTCTGACTTACTCACTCTGTATGACAGACTCTAGGTCTATCCACCTCATTACAAATAGCTCAATTTCGTTTCTTTTTATGGCTGAGTAATATTCCATTGTATATATGTGCCACATCTTCCTTATCCATTCATCCAATGATGGACAGTTAGGTTGCTTCCATCTCCTGGCTATTGTAAACAGAGCTGCAATGAACATTTTGGTACACGACTCTTTTTGAATTATGGTTTTCTCAGGGCATAAGGCGTATCAGTTCTTTGCCACCTCACTTTGAGTCACTATTGCCTGTTCCTTGGCGTGTCCATAAGACTGTGTGCCTCTATTAAAATGCAAATCCTAATTTGTCTTTAGGGATTAATTCATTTATTCATTTGATTAAAGGGAAACATATATGAATCCTCCGCTGAGAAATTTGAGTAGGTAGAGAACATGGGCATTCATGGGGTCAAGTGGAAATCGTGCAGAGGTGACTTTGCCCTCGTAGCTTTTCCTCTTACTTGGGAATCTTGAGCAAATCACTCCTCCAGGGACCTCAGTTTTCTCCTCTAGAAAGAGGGAATGATAGCCTCTACTTGGTGGGGATTAAGGGAGTAAATGCAGAGAAAACTGTTCTGTTGTTGTTCGTTTTCCACTCATCGGGTAGTGCAAATGTTAATTCCCTCTTGCATTCATGTTAGGCCCGCCGCTGCACACCCTCACACGAGAGCCACCCACGGTGACCCGCACGGCACAGAAGCTCAGTCAGCATCTGCTTGAGTGAATAAGCACAGCTGCATTACCAAATGCTTCCTGCATGCTCAGGACTGTACCAGGCATTTTGAGAAACTCCAAAGAAGTGCTGGTCCTTTTGTAGCCCTCACAGTGCTCACTATTGCATGGGAGGGGTGTGTCCAACTGGAAGTAGCAGGCAGGACCCGAGAGTATGAGATTTAGAGGAAGTTTCCCTGAGGAAGAAACCACACTGCTATCAGCTTCCTCAGCCAGCAGGGATGAAAGCCAGCATGCAGGGATGGAAAAGTCCTTTGCCCACTTTCAGAAGGTCCTGGACAAATTATAAAAATAACATTTACCGAGTTCATCCAGGCTCTGCATCAAATTCCTTGAATCCTGCTTAAACGGCTACAAGAATAGGAGTCACTGTTCTCACTTTACAGTTTGGGACCGTAAGGCTCAGGGAGCTGAGTGACTGACAAGTTTGGGGATTCGTACTTCTAAGAGGCAGAGGCAGAACCAGGATTCAGGCCACTGTGTTCATCACAGGAGCCCAGGTGCAGGACGAGGCAGCTCACGCCTGCTGCCATGGCTGACACAGGAAAACAAGTGAGGAGAGCTGTCTTTTGCGTCTTTTCTTACGTAGCGTGCTTTCAAGGAACACAAGGAAAGTGGGAACCCCCCTCTCCAGGACCCCAAATACTGCCCTACTGTTTCTGCCATGCTTCCTACATCTCTATCTAAGGGCAGTCGTTCTTTTGGGTTAAGTATTGCCCTCTCCAGAAAGTCACTTAAAAAGCGTACATGAAAATACGGGAGAAACATAGGAAATGTTTTCAGTTGCCAAACCTTGAGTGTAAAAAAAAAAAGATTTCCTAGATTTTGGATCCAATCCATGTCTGATTACTTCTGGGCTATGGGAGAGAAAATGAAGAAAAGCACAAACAGGACAATTGTAGATGGAAGAAGAAACTTTGCTCCATTTACAGGTTTGTCACAAACCATGTGCTGTACCCAGAAAACCTTGAGATGTCAGTAAGGGAATCGCAAGATGTGTGCATCCCTTGATGGCTCACCCGGAGAGCAGGGACCATTTATCTGTGTCTTCTGCATCCTTGTGTCCAGAGGAAGGGAGTAGAAATCCACCGGGTTCTCTGGACATAAGGGTAAGAAGTCTTTCCACAAGCACCCACAACGCAGTGTAGGAAGTGCTGGGACAGGGGAACCGAGGGGAGGGTGGGGAGATATTTCCATTGGGAGTGATTGCTGAGCTGTGACTGGAAGGTTAAGCTGGGAGTAGGAGAGGGGTGTGCAAGGAAGAGCATGTCAGAGAGAGAGACAGAGGCAGACAGAAGGAGACAGACAGGCAGATAGACATATAGACATCCAACAAAGGCCAATAAGAAATTCAGGGGAAGTCAAGAGAGATGGGCTATGAAAATGATGCGGGGATGTCCTTCAGATGCTTGAAATTTAGCCTTTATCCCGAGTTCGAGGGGGAGCTTCTCAGAGGTTCTGAGCAGGGGGTCAACAGATCAGACGTTCATTTGAGGATGAAGACTGACATCTATGAACACCTCCTGGGTGTCAAACCCTGGACGAGTGGGGTCGAAGCACATTTTGAAACTGAGAAGTTTTGCTTCTCGTCTCTCAGAATGAAGAGCTGCCTTCAGTGCGGGAGGCGAAGGATCTCCCCTGTGCCACTCTTCCTTCTACTTCTTTCTTTTCTTGCACCCGCTACTGGTATTGCATTGAAACAGCCCCACGTGGAAATCTTGCATGGACGAACAATTCTCTGATGCTGTTCAGATGATTATATTGGCAAAGGGCAAGGGGCCATCGTGGTCTCAGCACCCAGTGCTGAGGTCACTGCTGAAACGTGTCCCTTCACCGGCGTGTGCAGGTCTTCTCACGGGTGAAATGGGACAGCATCTGCCAGTGGAGGGAGAGGAGGGAGGCCAAGGGGATGTGCCGAAATGTCAGAGAAGATTCCAAGCAGTTTTCCCAAATACCCAAGGGATCTGCTTTCTTCTGGTGGTTTCTGAATAATTTTTCAAGAGCACATGTGTGAGTCATCTAAGGAGATGGAACAGAAAGTCCCATGGTCTGTTACAGTCTGTCCCATTGGTGTGGGGCACCCAGAAATCCCTCCAAGGCAGCAAAAGCCAGCTCCTGCATCAGAAAGGAGCCCCCTGCACTGGTGGCTGTAACTCCCTGAACTTGTCCTGGAAACGTGGGCTGGGGGGGACTCTAAATCTACCAGACTGTTCAGGACCCAGCAAAGGACTCTAACAGGCTCTCCTCCACCCCGTCGTTTTCTCTGCCTCCTTAACTCCTTCGCTCTTTCGATATTTATTCAAACTTATGAAATGTCAGATGCTATGATTGGCCCCCCAAAACTTTGAATGATGAGAGTTTTAGAGAAAAAAATGAGATGTAGGATCAGCTCAGCCTGGCTTCCAGTTCTGGGGTCACCAGCTCTGTCACTCTGGGCAAGCCGGTTCTCTGCTTCTGCCCGATCTCTTATCTATAAAGCAGGGGTGATAGCGTCCATACGGCAGATGCTTGTCAAGGATGAGACAGTTGATCCACAAATCTGGTTTTCCTTCTGATGGCAGCTGAAAACTTTTTAAAGAAATGCTTCTTTCTGCCCATGAAGCTTAACAACTGTGGGATCCAATTAGGAACAATTGAGTTTTTTGTTGTTATTTTTAAAGGAACACTCTTTGGGACACAGAAATCTAAGCAGAGAGAGAGACTTTGAAAGTCTCTTGGTCTTACTTCACTTAATTAAGATTTGGCTTTGATTAAATAACTTCCCTAAAGCCCTCCATCCCCTATCTGTTATGAAAGGGTTCTGATGTTTGGATTCAAAACCCACTATAATCTTCTTGTGAACCTACTATGTCCAAAGCATCCTTTTCAGCAGGGGATTGGGGTTGAGATGAATAATTCAACCGCTGCCCTCACGCCGTCTGTAGTGTCCACGGAGGAAAGGGAACACTGGAATAGGTACCTCTAAGAAGAAAAGAAGAACTTGGGCAAACTGCTGTGATACATGGACACGTGGAATAACCCTTAGAGGGACGTACACTGAGGGGGACGGGTGTGCGTGAATACAACGCCTGGCGTTTGCAGCAGACATGCATGGGTTACCAGGGAAGGTGCCACATGGAGCAGGGAAGGCTCTCACTTGCCAGTTGACTCTTGTCTTGCAGCCCAGGAACAAGCAAGGCTTTGTGGTTCGGGGCTGCTTCCACTGGCTCTTCACGGAGAGCAGACCCAGCTGGGCCAGTTTACTCCACAGCCCCTCTAGGAAGACCCCCTAGGCCTTCGTGTTCCCTGCTTCTCCAAGCCTGACCCACTCCCATCTCACTGTCTGTATCGTGCGCGTCATCTCTCCCTCCTGATCCATTCAGGACCAGACTCCTGCCTTCTATCCCTGCCATCTACTCAGGCTCCCTCAAGACCCTTCTCCATCCTCGTCTTTCATTTTCTTTTTTTTTTCAATTGTTGTTGTTGTTTTAAGCAGGGGCACCGGTGTTTAGCCAGCATGGCCTTTGCTGTGTAATTTAGTTTCGTGTCCTGTACCCAAGAAACATGTAAAATATGTAAACAGCGTTCGCTCTCAGAGACTGTAATGCGCGCAGGAAGCAGCCGCCGGTCGAGCTTGCTGAGCCCGCTGCCTCGGCGGTATTGGATTCTGTCCCCAAAACCACATGCTCATTTCTCTAATTCTGGAAGTAAACTTTCTCAAGCCAGGCCCAAAGGATGGGGTTCCAGGGGGAGTTGGATGTTGGTTGTGCGTAGGATTTTGCTTTTGGGGTGTGTGTGTGTATGTGTGTGTGTCTGTGTGTGTCTGTGTGTGTGTGTGTTCATTTGTTTGTGTTTGTTCTTCAAACCCCCTACCCCCCACTCTCCATCCCAACATCCTTACTTTTTAAATTAACCTGCATATGCTACGTATAGAACCAGACCAAGACCAGTAAAGGCTTTCTACCCTCTCCGCCACCCTAGGCACGGATTTCTTAAAACGCACCTAATTCTTCAGCCAGATCTAAGTGCCAGATGCTCCTGGATATACTAGTGCGTGTTCATTTTTCAGGGAGAGATGGACTCAGAGAGGGAAGTGAAAGGCACCCGTGCTGAGAGGTATGCTGCTTTGCCAGGGTGGTCCAACGAAGACTTCCCTGGGGCTCCTGCCCACCCCAGAACCCTTTACCCAAACTGGCCCTATGTGTGCAGCTGGCAGAAGGGGATGCTGGGCCGATGCCTGCATTTCTCTCCATCCTGGGAAAGAGCATGAGTTTGGGAGAGATCTGGTCTGCTGGCAGGATGCTGCTCTCAGGAATGTGGAGGCTGCTTGGGTGATGCCCAGGTCTGCAATGTAGCCTCCTGGGGCAAGGGGTCCAGGAAGAGAAAAGCAATGCAGAGCAATGTAAGGAAGGAGATAAACCGACATGCGTCAGGGACCTATGGTCAGGAGTTTATATTCCAGAGAAGGCAGAACTGTGTCAGTGTTGAGAGCCCAGGCTCCAGCTCAGCTGTCTGATAGGACTTTCAGTGACGATGGAAGTAGTCTATATTGGCACTGTAGCCTCTAGCCACCTTTTGTTTTGAGCCCTTGAAATGTGGCTCAGGAAAGTGAGGAACTGAATTTTTAATTAATTAATTTATTATTTTTTTTGCGGTACGCGGGCCTCTCACTGTTGTGGCCTCTCCCGCTGCGGAGCACAGGCTCCGGACGCGCAGGCTCAGTGGCCGTGGCTCACGGGCCCAGCTGCTCCGCGGCATGTGGGATCTGCCTGGACCGGGGCACGAACCCGTGTCCCCTGCATCGGCAGGCAGACTCTCAACCACTGCGCCATCAGGGAAGACCTGAATTTTTAATTTTAATTAGTTTAAAATTAAATAGCCACAGGGAGATACTGAGCTACCCTAATGGAGCAGGTCTAGAGTCTATCACATCCCAGTGCTGCCACCTATAGTGAGATCTAGGGCAAGTTACATGGTCTCTCGGCCTCAGTCTCCTCATCTGTAAAATAGGAAAATCAAGTGGCAATTGTGAGTATTCCAGAAAACTGTACGCATAAGACACTTGGAACATTGCTTGGCATATAATAACTGCTATCTACATGTATTCAATTCAGTTATTGCATTAAACATTTATAACCAATCTGTGTAGTAAGAACTGTGTTCCCATTTCACAGATAGGGAAGCAAAGCTCCACACAGGGTCCCCTTCTCCAAGTGGTGGAACAGGAGGAAAGCCAGTGCTTTCAGCCTCCACAGCCCATGCACTTTCCAGGATACACACCACTTTCCCCAAGAATTTTTTTAAAATGTGTGGTCACTGCTGTGTGTTCCAAGATGAAGAACAAGGCCTGGCACACAGTAGGCATGCGATAAATACTTACAACTAGGGCTTCCCTGGTGGCGCAGTGGTTGAGAGCCCGCCTGCCGATGCAGGGGACACGGGTTCGTACCCTGGGCCGGGAAGATCCCACATGCCGCGGAGTGGCTGGGCCCGTGAGCTATGGCCACTGAGCCTGCACGTCCGGAGCCTGTGCTCCACAACGGGATTGGCCACAATAGTGAGAGGCCTGCGTACCGCGAAAAAAAAAAAAAACCTTACAACCAAATCTGCACTTTGTTGTGTTAACAGCTTTGCACAGAAAGTAGGAAACAGCTACTGGAGGCCAGGCCCCAGGAAAAAGGCTCTACCCTTTTGCCTCTTATTACTCTGGTCTTAGAGATGTTCTCATGACTAGATTTCTATGGATATTGATGGAAACATAAAGGGCTGTCTGTCTGGCTTGAGCGTGTATGGTTTGCCTTCAGACAGGCCTCCCAGTGAGAGGCCCAGCCAAGGAAGGTGTGAAAGAGCAAGAGAAAGAAGGGAGGAAGGAGAGGTGGGGGAGAAGGGAAGAGGAATACAAAATTAAGGGAACTATACTCAATATTTTGTAATAGCCTATAAGGGAAAAGAATCTGAAAAAAATATATAGATATATGTACGTATAACTGAATCACTTTGCTGTACACCTGAAACTAACACAACATTGTATTAACATCAATTATACTTTTAAAAAAACCTATTACAAAGCTACAGTAATCAAAACAGCATGGTATTGGTATAAAGATAGACAAACAGATCAATGGAACAGAATAGAGAGTCCAGAAAATAGACCTCCTAACATAAAGAAAACTGATTTTGACAAATGGACAAAATATTTGAACAGACACTTCACCGAAGAAGATGCTCAATATCATTAGTCATGAGAGAAGTAAAAATTAAAACCACAGTGAGATATTGCTATACATCTATTAAAATGGCTAAAATTAAAACAGCTGACCATATCAAGTGTTGGTTAGGATATGGAGGAACTGGAACTCTCATATACTGCTGGTAGTAATTTACAAAGTACAATAACTTTGGAAAACAATTTGGCAGTGTAATCCAGCCATTGTATTCCTAGGTATTAAAAGAAAACATGTCCATACTAAGGGTCAAGATATATATATTTATGTATATGTATATGTATATTCATGATAGGCAAAAACTGAAAACAAACCAAATGTCCATCAGCTGGTGAATTGGATAAATAAACGATCGTATATACATATAATGGAATGTTGCTTGATAATAAAAATAATGAAGGGAGAGATGAAAAGGAATGACTAAACAATAATAAATGACAGTAATACCAATGACATAATAGTACTAACAATAGTTGATAATAATGATAGGAGCAGTGTGAATGGTCCAGCTCTCAAGGCGGTTACTCCATGTCAGGACCTCTACCCGGAGGTTCACACCGTTTTAGCACATTTATACCCACCAACCCCTCTACGAGGTAGTGGCTAACGTTCACTGGTTTACAGAGGACTAAATTGAGACTCACAAAGGTTAAGTAACTTACCCAAGTTTCTACAACTAGCCTAGGGGTGGGGCAAGGAAATCTAGAATTCGACCCCAAGACTGTCTTCCTCTAGAGCCAGGAGGGAAGAAGTAGGAAGGGACGAAGAAGGGAAATGTTCAGTGTGTTTCTGGCATGCAGGGCTGTGTGTAGACACTTGCATGTGCAAGAGCTCTTGCAATCCTGAAACAACCCTTCAAGGTAGGTACCATCATCTGATTTTGCAGTGGAGGAATTTAGGCTCCTTGAAGCGCCCAAGGTCATGATGTCAATAAATGGCAGAATCTGAGATTCCAGCCCACACCTTTCCAAGTCAATGTGTGTGACTTGCACTGCTCATGGAAAGTTCAGGAAAGTGGCAGGTGTAGGATTGTTGAGGAAATCACATTGTGGGTTCCCATGGACAGCGTCTCAGAACAGCTGCTCCAACACCCTGCCTTTTTTGCAGATGTGTGCTGCCTTGTCCAAGGGCACCACTAGGGGAAAGCATCACTGCAGATAGTCTCTGTTCCTCAGAGGAATCTGCTGGTGGGGTGGTGGACACTTACGTCAGCAGTATCTACTGGGCATTTGATGGGCAAAGCCCCCAGTTTGCATATCAGGGTCACTCTCCCTACCTCTGAAATCTGGAGAGGGAGACCAGAGAGAAATGCCACCCTTCTCCTTTAGAATGAGAGCTCTTATTTGAGCTGGAAGGTCAGCAGGACACCGATAAAAGCATAAGTGATCCCTATCCTTGCATGCGTCAGAACATTGCATCCTTTGGAGGCTCTTCCTAGGAGAAATCAAACTGAAGGCAGCCCTGGCAAGATGACTGCCCGCTCTTCAAAAAGCAAAGAGGAGAGGCAATCACTCAGTGGTTTCCAGGGTGATAGGAGGGGATCAGAAAACCCTGAGGTCTGCAGTAAAGGGCAGAACCCAAGGACAAGGCACCTTGGCATCAGGTGGGGTTCCCTGCAGGCAGTGTGACTCATACTTCATCTTGGTCACAGCTTGGAACACACAGCTATTGATTAGGAAAGCAGGAGGAGAGGAAGAAGGGGAAGAAGGAAGAAAAAACACAAAAACAACCTGGAAACTCCTAGCTTTATGAACTTGAGGAAGTCTTGTTCGTTTAACACACAGACGTTTTTAAGTGAAAAATCACTCCTTTGACCTTTCTTGAACAGGCCAGTGTGGTCAAGACTGCCATTAACCACTGCTCCACTATCCTTAGCCAAGGGTTTGGTGACCAGCACCAAGCTTGGATGTGGTCACCACTTCCCTGGTTAACCCATGGACATCTCAGGGCTCCCAGAGCAGGCGAAGAAGAGGGCTGGTGGTTTCTTTAAAACATCCTGCTTCCGTTGAGTAGCTCTGAGCTGAGTGTTGGAGATTTCCGTGCTTCAGTGCTTTGCTCCTGAGTTGGCGGTGTCTCCCAGTTCCACTCTAGAGCCAGTCAAGAGGGCATTTTGGAGTGAAGCTAACTGGATCTGTGTTCTCAGTCTTTGGTATCTAATTTTCTAAACAGGAAGTTTTGGGGTGCTGGAGTTAGAGCAGGCAGCATTGGTTGCTCCTATTCTAGAATTATGACATCCTGGTATTCTGGCCTAGAACCGGAAGTGTTTCCATGCTCAACGTCCTGTTTTAGAACTGACGATGCCTCTGGGCTCTGAAATACAAATCACGATGCTTCAGGATTCATATCTGAAGCTGGCAACGCCTCAGGATTTTCATCTTGTGCTGGCAGTATCTCTGGGTTTCGACCCAGGGTTGAGTGAACATTCTGGTTGAAGCTAACAGCATCCTCTTGATCTGATCCAGAGTCAACGCTGCTTTTATATCCTGTCCTAGAATTCGTGAAATGTTGTTAATTGCTTTCAGTACAGATTTTTTAAAAAAGAGATTTGGAAACACAGAAAGTTAGCAATGTGTTTTTTAAAATATAATGTGCTCAGAACTGTGTTTGCAGCAAGATTCTACATCTTGAACTTTATCCTTCATGCCTCTGTTATTGACATCATCTGGGAAACTGGGTTTGTCATGGCTCAGCTGTGGCCCAGTTTTTCTCCTTCTCTTGCCTTTTTTTCTCCAGCCCCTGCTCTTCAGAGCCCACTTGACATTAAGATTCTGCGTTTCAGGCCCGGCCCGTGGGCATGGACTGTCCCTCCTTTTCCATGCCCCTCTCAACCTGAATGGACCTCGAATACGGAACCCACCACGCTGTTGTGTGGGTATTTGCTGGGACAAGCCTTTACTCTCCATCACATCCCCTCAGGGGTCTGGGAGCTCTTTGGGAGAAGGGATTTTTATCTTTATTGCCTTTTTCCCCCCTCTGGGATCCATTTTCCTCATATAGACCATGGGAGATAAAGAACCTAACTCATAATAAGTGCTGTGTAATGTACATTGAATGAGTGCGTGAATGAATGAATGAGTTAATGAGAGAGAAATATAAGAAAAAGTTGAGCTTTGGCTGGAAGAAAATTTGTCTTCCACAAGAAAACTGAGATCTCTGGGAACCCCCAAACACCTATCCCTCACCCCTAAAGAATTTTAAGAAGATCCTGCAACCCACTCTCCTAACCCTGTCAGCATCTTACTGTCGGAGGAGACGCATGTGCCGTGAAGTCACCCACGGACCATCTGGCCGGGGATCCCGCGTCCCTCCTCTGCTGTGGGAGATTACGTAAGCTGGACGGCAGCCTCCAGATGTTAGCAGTTTCTGCTCATTTCTTTCCTCCCTTTTCAGCAACAATAATAATAATTAAAACAAACACAGGCCTCATCCCCTCCCCGCACCCCTGAAATTACAAACAGGTGGGCCCAGATGCCCTTCCCGTCCAAAGGCCTAGTCTCTTAAGTCCAGTCCCGAGCCTCGGCGAGGCCTGCCCTGCCCTGAGCTGGACAGCCAGGCCAGCTGCCCCGTGGCTAGGGCCCCAGGCCCCAGAGTGGGTACATGGCCGTGTCATGAGAAGGGCCCGCGCTGGACTTTCCCTCTCTCTGGCTCCCACCCCCAAAGCCTTGGCCTCCAACTTAAATGGATGTATTTTGGAGGACTAGGTGGCTTAAGAGATTAGTAATGAGATCCCAAGTCTTTCAGTGCTGGGTCAGGAGTTCAGAGGCGGGCCTGGGTGACTAGTGAATGGTGTAATTACGGGGAGATGGGAGCAGGCCTGCGGAGGGCCCGTGTGAAATGAGCCCGGCCAGGCCTTTAAAGGGACGAGTTGTCAGCAGCACAAAAGCCGACCGCCACATCCGACACTAATCGCTCTCCCCTGTTAGAGGATTTACTGGCTGGAGGAGTCCGAGCCCCCTGCCCAGCGCCTCCTCAGAACGGGTGTCTGGGTTCCGGTGACGAGCACGGCCCGATGCCCGGCTCTGCTGTCTGTGAGATCGGAGATGATGCTGACCCCATGGGGTGGAGTGGTGAGAACTCTGCGTTTCATACAAAGTCAGGGGCTGACCTGTCCTTATTTTAATTACGGCTACCACTGCCATGGTGGTGATTATTTCTTCCTCTCCCTTGGCTTCAGTTTTCCCACCGGTAAATGGGTAATAGGAATCGCCCTTTCACAAAGGACACGAGGATGGGATTGATGGAGGTGAAGGCAGCTGGGTGCTCACCATCGCCACTGTTACTGTTGCAGTTCTCAGCATCACCACTTACACTAGGTGGGCCTGTTTCCTCATCTGTATCGTAAGAGGTAGCCTTACAGTAACACAGGCAGGAATCAGACCCGGACTTCACGTTCCTGACAGGTGCGGCTTCGGGCTGCCATTTATGCCCTTTGGACCTCGGGCTCGTTACCTGTAGGGTACGTGAGGATGGCAGAAGGAGGAGAGGCCCTGTACTGGGAACATAGTTGCTGGTCATAGTTACTGGTTTAAGTGTGTTGGCAAAGAAACACACTTTGTCTTTGCCGTTTATCATGGAGGCTTTCTCAGGCCTCTTGCATAAATGTTTCCCTTAGAAGAGAGTTGGAACATCCAATTTCTGTCCCCTAGAAATCCTGAGCTTCTGTCTATAAAATTAAGCCATTGAGCGAGCAGTCCCCATCAGTCCTATGACTCTGAACCACTTCTTTTCTAAGAAGTTTCGTTTCTCCACCTGTAAAAATGTCAGCGTGCTGTGGAACAGTGGTCTCTTAAATGATTTCTTTGCTCCTTTCGCCTTGAGAACCTAGGCTTCGTTTCCATGACCATTTGATCAGGCCAGGAGTTTGAACCCCAAACCACAGGATTCCAGACATGTGGGGAGGTGCAGGCCAGGAGGGCATTAGACCCCTAAGGAGTGTGAAATGCCCGGTGTGTTAGGGGCAGCCCCTGGGAGCAATGAGGTACTAATCACCCCAGAGCCGAGCCCCAAGGCTGGAGGGCATCTCATGCCGGGTTATCTTATCTGGAAGTGTCTCCTGGGCGGAGGCCCTGAGGTCTGCTGCTATTTCCAGGTCACTGGGTGAGAGGAGGAGGTATCCCTACGTTCCATGCACCGGCCCTATGCACAGGAAATACCTCTTTGCTTGATTGTCTGTCCGTGCCAAATAAAAAATCCTGAAATTGAAAGAGGCGGTCCAGCCCTCCCCTTCCCTTCTATCTTTTTAAGGCAGGTATCAAAGGGGAAACTGCTCTAGGGGCCTAGGGAAAGTGATCATTATTTCTAATGGTCAGTAAAGAAAGCCTGGCTTTTCTTCCTTTCTTTCTCTCTCTCTGTCTCTCTTTCTCTCTCTCTCTCACTATTGAGTGTGTAAAAAGGAGGTTGGAGGAGGGGATTGAAAGTGTGTGTGTGCGCCCACGCACACACATGTGTTATATAATGTTAACCCTCGGTTGCCCTTAAAGTTTTTTTTTGTTGTCGTTGTCATATTCAGAGGGTCAGTTTGGAGTAAGGGGCATAGGAAGGAGGTCAGGATGGGCAGAGGGGTGGGGAGAAGAACCCAGGTGGGAGAGGACTACAGTACTCCCAGCTGGTGAGAGAGGCCGTGAGCCCGAGTTGGAGCGTTTGGGTGCCTGTGTCCGTGTCACCTTAATGGAGACCAGGTATGTGGAGCACATGTTAGAAGCCTGATATATAGTAAAGGATCGATAACATTTATTGTGGTTTTTGTTAGTTCGTTCAACTAAATCTTTGCTTAGCGCCTACTCCAGGCCTTCCTCGGCTCTTAGAGTTGAAGATATAACAAGTAAGACCTCATTCTTGCCCTCAGTGAGCTAACAGCCAAGTTCAAGGATTGCACATAGGGCAATCCTAACCCATCATGAGTGGCTTAACATTTTGTTAAGATGGTTTCAGAGGTCTACACTCAGGGGAACAGCAGGCACTGTTTAATGATATCTGTGCTGGGCAAGAGATGGGCGAACGGCAGCACTGATCCCATGTGTTTGCCTCAACCGGTCCGCTGGGCTCAGGGGCCATTGTACTTCCTTTAGCTATCACTAAGGAAGGCACTGTCCTCGAAGCTCATGCATGTAGACACATGGACAGACGAGAAACCACAATGCAGTGTGTTGCACAAAGGCTGTGACAGAGAGTTCTCGGAAAGTCTGGCCACAGGGTGGGAAGTGGACGGACTTTGAGTCAGACCACTTGACTTTGACCTCTCAGCCAGAGGGGAGTGACCAATGCCTTCCAAACCTCAGAGTCCTTATCTCTACAAGAGGGACAAAAAACGCCTATTCCTCAGGGTTATTATGAGGGCCAGAGGAGATAATACACAGGCAGCGCCAGTACTGGGAGGCTGTCCTTAAGGGTTGGTGCCCTTTCCCTCCCCCACAGGAGCTCTGAGGAGGGGGCAGTACGTTCTTGAAGGAGCTGCCAAGCCAGCTTTACAGAGGTGGCTTGAGTTCACCTGGACCCTTCTGTGTCCCGGTCTCCTGAGGCAGGCTTTCCCTCCTGCAGTTTTCATATCAAGGAACCCTGCCCACCTCTGCAACCTTGCAATTCTTGGGGAAATAACTTGGCATTGAACCTGTAAACCTGAGGTTAAAATGTGGCCTAAGTAGAAATATTCGGAAACACTGCCTGGGGACGGCGCGCGCGTGCGTGCGTGCGTGCGTGTGTGTGTGTGCGCGCGCGCGCGCACGCGTGTGCTCTCGTGCACGCGCGTCTATGCTAATGTGTATTGTTATTGTCAGCATGCACCCCACCCTCCCCACTCCCTATTCCTTTTCCTCTCTTTTTCTGTGAGGCCCATTCCCGGGTCCCTTTGAATTGAAAGAGGAAATTGGAGAGGATGGGCTAGAGGTTTGACAGGCACTTCCTCCCTCCTGTGATTGACAAAAGGGCATGTAAATCTGTAAAAGTGAAATTCAATAGAAACCTCAAGGCATCTCCCCTGTGTGGGAAAATACCAGAACTCCCACTCCCCCTCTTCTCTCTCCATCCTCCGCCTTTGTGTACATCGTGTGTGGGTGGAAGATAAACTGGGTTTAAAAAACCCCTTGAAAGCAAGACATCGTTAACTCCTCTAATTGAAAGCAGTCTTCTGCAAGGGAGGAGGTTTGGAGGTGGGTGCTGGCTGTAGTGGCTGGCGGTGCCTGGCCTGGCCGAAAGGGCCCACGTCCTGGGGCCGCAGACGCCTCTGCTGCTGTCAGCCGAGGCCCGTCCCAGAGGACCCTACAGCGTTCTTTCAAGCCAGTCTCTCTGTTCCCCACTGAGCTCTATCCCCCACCTGTCTATCAGATGTGATGGCAAGAATCAGATCCCTGAGGAGCTTCCCAGCTCAAACATCCAATGATGTCAAAACTTTGGGAGAAGAACTTCCAGCCCTTTTGCAGCATATGCACAAAAAGAAAAGAAAACAAAAAACAGGAAACACATTGCTGGAATGGCTGCAGTAAACTTTTAGGTTACTTCTCCAGTTCTCTTAGACAGAAAAGGCGGCTATGATATTAGTTGGCTTTTGGCCTCAGAGTATCAGAGACATGGGATCCATGAGTCAGCTCAGGCCCACAGGAGGGTCACACTTCACTGCAGAATCAAGACTCTCTTCAGCAGCTCTCGCTGGAAGAAGCTGGACATCAGAAGCTGGCAGAACGTCAGAACAGAAAAGCCCTTTGGGGATCCATCTTACTCTGTCCTTCTACAAGTGGGGAGAATGAGTGTCAGAGGAAGCCAGCCATTGAGTCAGCTCTAGGAGGCAGGTCCGGGAGCCTGGCGGTCTTGGGCTCTTTCAGCCGACAGCCCCACCCCAGGGCAGAGCTGTAAGGCTTTGCTTTTGTCTGCTGAAGAGGCTTCCCGGAGAAGCAACAAAAAAATTCCCAGGTCCATCCTCTGGAACAGCCCCGAGCAATGTGTAGGCAGACCCTTTTCAAGTTGCATCTACAGGTAAGAGTGGAGTTTGCACCTGGATTTGAATCCTGGTTCTACTAACTAGTTGTGTGACCTTAGGTGAACTACTGGGCTTCAATTTCCTTATCTATTAAACGAGTATAATATTTATACTATATTTATATAATATAAATATATTTGTAATACATTTATAATATATAGTTATAGTAAAATACGAGTATATTATACTTATAAGTATAAGCACATTATATTTATATTATGAATACAAGTATATTTTTATATTTATATTTCCTTATCTATTAAATGGGTATTATATAATAATATATTATATTTGTAATATATTTATATTATAAATATATTGCATTTATATTATAAATATAGGTATATTATATTTATATTATAAATATATTTATATTTCCTTATCTATTAAATGGGTATAATAACAGTACTATCTCACAGAGTTGAAGGTTGTGTGATCTCGTGCATATGGAGTCCTGGAAGCAGTGGCCAGCATAGAACAGCCAGTCGGTACGGTATACACTGCTATGGTTATTGTTGTTCACTGGGTACCTCTTGTGTCCTGTGTGCTGGGCAATCTGCTAGGATTTATTTGAGGATCAATAAAACATGGTTCTCACCTTGGAAGCCTTCAGGGTTTAAAGGGATAAGACTGCGCTCTAAACAACTGTAATCCAACTTGACAAGTGCTGTAACTGAGGTATATATAAAGAACTATATGGACACATCAGAGGGAGCGATTAATTCTGCCTGGGGGGTGAGCCAAGGCTTTCTGAGGAGGGCTGATATTTGAGACTGGCTTTGAAGTGTGTGCAGTATTTCACGGAATGGGCCGTCCACTGCAGTGGGGTGGAAATCTGGGCACGACGTCACAGTGGTGGAGTCCACGGCGTGTTGGGGGGAAGGGTCCTCCAGCGGGAAGCGAGCACCACGGTGTAGCTGCGTGGATGCCTGCCCGCTGCGTGAGGCAGGAGCGCAGCTGGCTGTGAACGTGAGGATGTGGCTGGAACCAGCTCCCGAAGGCCTTTGTAAGCCGTGTCTAGGAAATTTTCCATCCTGTGGTCCACGGACCGCCGTGGAGGGTGTGATAAGTAGCAAGGCGACGTGATGAGTTTTTCACTCTGGAAAGTTAATTATGGGGACCTTTGGAGCAGGGAGAGTGCAGTGTGTGGAGTGACTAGAGACAAAGAGAGTGATCATCGGTACCCTCTTCTCCATCAGCGGAAGCGGAGGTTTTAACCGAGACAACAGCAGCCGTGGTACCACGTGATTGAGGACACAGAACGTGGAATCGGAGGGATCAGAGTCCAGCATCAGTTCTCATACACAACTGGATATATGACCTTGAAAGAGTTAGTCAAAGCTTCTTTGCCTCATTTCCTCATCAGAAAAATGGGATAATTCCAACCTCACAGAGTAACTGAGAGGATTAAATGGTACTGTGACCTTGAGACCTTGGTGGATAGTATTACTGTGGGTGTCCTTAAGCGCCGGGTCAACCACTACACCTCATAGATGGGGAGACAGGTTGGGAGAGATGTCCAGCTAATAAGTGACAGCCAGAAACAGCCCAGGTCCCCTGAGTCTCTTGTTCGGTATTTGAAGTAAGCGCAGGTATCTCTGAAGATGACAGAGTCTAAGGGAGTGTGCTAAAGATGAGACCTTCCGCCTCAAGGTCAAGGGGAAAACGGGGTTGCTCGCTCCTTGGTTCCTGCAGGCTCTAAGATGGGGATGAAAGGCAGTGACCTTCTCAGCTTCCATCCAAGACGTAGGGCTGGGCTTCCTGCGGAAGAGAGCGACACGGGCACCAGAATTCCTGCCATGAATTCTTGGGGGAGAGGTAGAAATCTCACTGGAGATGGTTCTGCACAACAAAGGTAGGATATAGAGGGTGCAGAACATAGGTGAGGGCAGGGCATCAGTTCTGGGAACCAGAAAAATTTGTACTTTCATATTAATTTTGCCACTTACTTGCTGTCTTATATTGTGCAAGACACTTGCCCTCCCTTGACCACTGAAAAGGGAATGGTCTCAGCAGATGACCTATTTAAGTCCTTCTAAATCTAAAACTCTAAAATAAGGAAGCATGTAAGTGTTGCTGCTTAGAGAAAAGAGGAGGAGAAAGTGCAGCCAGACACATTCCCCTGGCTGTTGGGAAGAATCTGTCCAAAGGTAAACTGGGCTCTTCGTAAATGGAAGTGAGTTCTCTGTCCATGAAGTAATCAAGAAGATGCTGGGTAATTCCTCCTCCAACCCTGAAAAGACCTGAGTGAGGGTGCTTGCAAGCCCAACCACATCTGCTCTTTGCCTAGCAATATTATATGAATTTCTCTTTTTGCCCCTTCACTGGATCATTTATTTATTAATGTATTCAATAATTAAGTAAATATCAATATCTTAGTCATTCAAAACAATATTTGTTTTATTTCATTTTATTGCGATGAGAACACTTTAAAAGAAATCTACCCTCTTAAGTTTTTATGTGTACAATACAATATTATTGACTATAGGTACAATGTTGTACAGCAGATCTTTAAAATTTAATCATCTTGCTTAACTGAAACGTTTTGTTGATTTATACGTTGATTAGCAACTCCTTTTTTTCCTCTCCCCACAGCCCCTGGCAGCTACCATTCCACTGTTTGATTCAGTGGGTTTGACTATTTTAGATACCTCATGTAAGTGGAATCATGCAGTATTTGTCCTTTTGTGACTGCCTTGTTGCACTTAGCAGGATAACCTCAGGATTCATCTATGTAGTCATATATGGCAGGATTTCCTTCTTTTTAAAGGCTTAATAATATTCCATTGCATGCAAACACCAAATTTAGTTTATCCATTTATCTGTTGATGACATTTAGGTTGTTCCCACATCTTGGCTATTGTGACTAATGCTGCAATGAACATGGGAGTGGGCAGTGCAGAAAGATCAGTTTCAGCTAGAGGAGACCCCCTCCTTATCTTTCTAGAAGAACCTGAAGCCTAGAGGCTGCCAATATGTTTCTAGAGCCTCCGTGATGTATTCCACAAACCAGTGAGTGATGTATAGGGAAGGAGCAGATCTTGTTCATAGCAGCATGACAGAGAGGCTAAAAATGTTACTCTTATCACCCCCCTGACATCTCTGGGGCTGGGGGCGGCAAGGTATAGCCCTTGGCATCATGTGAAGGATTTGTGTGTCAGAGAATGGGAGGGAGAACAGAACGGCTCTGCCTGGGATTTGAGAGAGGTGCAGATTAGGAAGGGAGAAGGAGTGGGAGAGCTTGGAAAGGTCACTGAAGAAACTGGGCGAAGGTGATGGTGAGTGAGGAGGAACTTGGGGTGATGGTGTGAGAGCTTGAGTCCACGTGGGGTATGCGATGTAACTCTCCTCGTTCGCCCACAAAATGTTCAGTAAAGTCTACACTGCTCAGTAATATTTTATGGAATTGGATTTGCTTTTTTAGAAGGTGCAAAAAAGTGGGTGGATGAAAGCAGGGCATCCCCACAGAATCAGGTACCTGGGGATCACGCTTAGGTGTGTGACCATCCTTTTGGCCAAAGGCAAGGCTCTTTTCCTCTCAGAGAGAGCCTGGTGTGCCATAGGTCTTCCATAAATGGCTGCTGAATGAGCAAATTCATGCAAGGTCTGTAAAAGCTGGGGGCTTGTGAGTGTTTGCAGCCTCCCCGCACCTCCCCAGGAACACAGATGGTTTTAAGATCAGCTGGGGCTTTGGGCAAAGGTTCAGCTGGATTTGTTTGTTCCTCTCTGATCTACTTTGACTGTCCCTGGTCAGGATCGCAGCCAGCCTGAAACAAACACAAAACTAAATAGGAACCCAGGAGAATAAAATAACAGCAGCACGTTCCTCTGAAGTCCTGTCTGGTGCTGATGGAGCTGACAAGATAAGAGGAAACCAGGTTTAAGTAGCGAGAGGGCTTTGTTCAAGTCCGAGACTTCTGACTGTGACTGCTGTAGATGGAGAGATAAGCCCCCTGCCCTAGCACTGCAGAGATGTGCTCCACCACTCTCTGCTGGGGGACAGGCGGCTAAGAACACAAGGGGAAGGAATTCCAAAATGATACATGTCAAATTGCTGGCCTGGATTTCAAATGCCACAGATAGTTTATGCGAAGTCTCGCACTGTTGTAAAAATGTAACACAATCCACTGGCAGAGCCGCATGAGCTCAGTCTCAGTTGTTTTCGAGAAAAAATAAATAAACTTGAAAAACGTCTTCCAGCCCATTAAAGTGGCTTGTTTTACCCATAGTCTTCTCGGTATCAGGCTTCTAGAGATGTGAGTAACCGAAGCCGACACCTAATTCCTGGCCAGTGAGATGGCTGATCCTTGGCACTTCTACTCTCCTTAGGACGTTACCTGTGACGTTCAGGAAACTAATACTGTATTCCCAGGACCCACTGACACCTTGGGGAGGGGGGAGCGAAACTTTGGCGATGAACAAGTTTCAGTACTTTTCAATGTTTTTAAAGCAGTGAAGCTCCCATGAAATATTACAAGGCAGCTTGATATAGAAAACAGTTGAGTGAAGATGCTCTGGTTGAAACAGTGGAGCAGAAGCTAAGTACATCTTCTCACATCTGACCCTCAGACTAGGAATCCATAGGCAACCCCTTGAAAACCTATGACCCGATCCAACGTTCAGATGTGAAAGGTAAACCGAGGTCCACAGAGCGGAGGTAACTCGTCCACAGTCACACATCAGATTGTGAGGGAGTTTGAACCAGAGCCAAGTCTCTAATCCAGCTCACCATTGCAGAACTTCCCAGGTGACAAAAAACTTTTCTTCTTCTATTTGAGGTTTCAAGAATAAACTGAAGATGTTAACTTTAAGGGAAATGGGGTAAAGCATATATGGAACTCTTGGTATTACCTTTGCGAGTTTCCTGTAAATATAAAATTACTCCAAAACAGAAAGTTTATTTTAAAAAGAAGCATTGCATCTTGCAGTTGTGGATTACAGTGCAGCCATGTGTTTCAGCTTGACTTTGATAAGTGAACCTGATGTGTAACTTTCCCATGCTATTTTTAATTCTCCTACACTCATGTATATGAATCCCCGGGTATAGTCTTGCTTTGCGTGATTTTTATAAATAGCGTCATAATGCACTTACACCTTGTTCTTTTTTAGTCACTCAGTGTTATGCCTTTGCAATCTCCCCATGTTGAGATCTGTGAACTCACAAATAGGGCTTCCATTTGGCTTGGCCAGGGTCCCTACTGAACCAGGTGTTAAATATTGTTAGGATCATCGCTACATTTGAATCCCATTCAGTCCTCTTAATGTTCTTTTGCTTACAGAAACCTATCATGTGAATATATCATATTTTATTTATCCCTTCTTCAACAGGTGAACATATAAGCTCTCCCTAATCTTTTGCTACTATAGACATGGCTGCAATGGATATGGAATGCATAGTCTTGACCTTTGTATATATATATTTTTTTCCCTTCCTTCTTTTTGCGGTACGCGGGCCTCTCACTGTTGTGGCCTCTCCCGTTGTGGAGCACAGGCTCCGGACGTGCAGGCCCAGCGGCCATGGCTCACGGGTCCAGCCGCACCGTGGCATGTGGGATCCTCCCGGACCGGGGCACGAACCCGCGTCCCCTGCATCGGCAGCCGGACTCTCAACCACTGCACCACCAGGGAAGCCCTTCCCTTTCTTTTTGTTTGTTTTACATGTGTACGTTTGTTTTACATGATTGAGATTAGATTATCTCACTTTTTTTCATAGCTTATAAGACCTTAGAGTTCTTTAGGTTGGCCTTACTTTTTAGGTCCGTAGCCTGAGACCCGCAGGTGTGGAATGGAATGACAGGCCCAAATTCCTGGGGAAGATTGGACAGAGGAGCCTCATTAGAGGTCCGAGGAAAAGCTCTAATGTGGGATGACCTTCTGCAAAAAGTCTGACCAATCTCAAGAACATCTCGGCTATTCCTCTCCTTTTCCATCCTAGCTCTTTTCTAGTCTACAATTTATAGTAATGTATGCATACGTGATTACTTGATGAATGTCGGTACACACTGTCACTCTAAGCTCCGTAGCATCTGACCCGTCTGCCGTCTTGTCCCATAGTGCTCGGCAAATAGCAGTTACTCAATAAATGTTATTGGAATGAATGAATGAAATGGCATTTGGGTACACAGGATACTCCTCAGTTTGAACAATACTACTTGTCTATACATGCTTCATGTTTCTTTTAATACCATTTGCTATATCTGTCATTGAGAATGAACGTGTGTGTGTGTGTGCGCAAATCTATACAAATGGTAGAGCTGATTTTCTTTGGGGAAAGCAAATGCTCGCATTGTCATAGTCTTTGTTCTGTCATTAATGTAGCTCTGAGCACAATTTACGGATTTGCTCTAAAGTGGTCTGCTTGGTATTCAAGAGCCTGTGAGACCCAAGCCCCCCAGGCCTGCCTTTGATGCCACTTTCCCCAAGCTCTGTTATACCAGGCAGCTTGTCACTTGGGCTTCTGCTTTCCTCTGAGCCCTTGCTTCTATTCCCTGCATGTGCAATGCCGTTCCTTTCGTAGCTACCCTATTCTTCCAGACCCAACTCAAACGTCAACTCTTCCAGGACTCGTCCCCACGAGAATGTCTCTGACGTCTCTACCACCAAAACGTGTTATCTGTCCTTTCCTTAATAACATTGAAGATTTTCTCTTCTACGTTAGAATGTGGGCTCCTGGAATAGACTCTTGTCAGTTCATCCCTATTTCTTCCTGCAGTGTCAAGAACAAAATAGGTGGATAGTAAAGTTTTGTCACATTGAATTTAACTCAACCTCTGAGACCCTCTAAAACATTTGTTTCCCTTTATCTTTTTCCAGGTGTGTCGAACCAAGGTGATAGATCTCAGTGAAGGCATTTCCCAGCATGCCTGGTACCCTTGCACCATCAGCTACCCGTACTCCCAGCTGGCTCAGACCACTTTCTGGCTCCGGGTAAGTCAAAGCTTTGAGAGCCTTAGATTCTCCAGCAGTGGCCCCCAGGAGGCACTGCCTCCTGTGACCCTTTCTCAAGGTGGTTTTGTCTACCCACTGAGGGTGTTAATTGTAAGGACAGAGAAGAAAACACTCAGCAGCGGGATGCTTCCTGGAATGGAATCCCTTAGTTGCTCATGGGATGCCTTCAGTCAGTCTTATTTTGGCCAAGAGTTTAGATACCATTTATCTGCCTGGAAGACCGTCATTGTTCAAGGCCTTTTAAACTGCCTTCTCCTTGAAGTTTTCGCTGACCCCCACAGGGAGAAGGGACTGTCCCTTCCCTTCTGGTCCTCCACGCGTGGCCGTCTGTTGGATGGCTCTCGTCAAGTGCCGTGGTATTCCGAAGCTGTCTATGGGCCCATCTTCCTGACTGTGGATTGTGATTGTTTCAAGTTTTGATCTGTGTGTTACTGACCTACATTGAACTCCACCGTCCACAGAAATGCAAGAGCATATCTCTTATTTACCTTTGTCTCCTCGGCGCGTAGTACAGAGGTTAGTTAGCGTGGAGAAGTGATGAATAATAATAAGTACCATTTTGCGTGGTTTTAATGTATGCCAGACCCCTTATTATCAGTATCTTACTGGAGCCTCCCAGCCATCCTGTGATGTAGCTATTTACGTATCCATCACTTGGAGGTGAGGGAACTTGGGCCCAGAGCAGCACAGCCCCCGGTGGACATCACACAGCTTGGAAAGAGCAGAACCTACGTTAGAACAATCTCTGACCTCGGAGCCTGTGCTCTTCACGCTGAGGTTTCACTGCCCACCTGTTCCCACCACGGGACCGTGATAAGTAGTCTAGCTCCTGAAATGGAAGTCTCCTTCAAAGCCCCGCCCCATGGCTGCCTCCGCGCCGCACGCCTGGCTGCCTGAGTGAGTCTCCTGTGTCCTCTGCATTTCAGGCGTACTTTTCTCAGCCAATGGTGGCCGCGGCTGTCATTGTCCACCTGGTGACCGATGGGACCTATTATGGGGATCAAAAGCAGGAAACCATCAGCGTCCAGCTGCTTGACACCAAAGACCAGAGCCACGATCTAGGTGAGCGTTGCCCTCGGGCGCGGCGTGCTCTCGGGACCTGCTTCTGCACGCGCCTGCGCGTGGTTGTAAGCACCGGCTGGGGGTGAGCGCTTTCCTCCCCTTTCCTCTCTCTTGCTTCTCTATTTGCCATTCTGGTCGCCTTCAAATCAGGATGTGTTTGTGTATCCAGAGAAGCCCGAATCTGACAGGTGTGGGCATAAGGGGTTCACGTCAAAGTCCTCCTTTCAATAGCTCCTTTCTACCCAACGCCTTTACCCTCAGGCATCCCATGAGATCCTCAAAAGACCCTGGGAAGGAGACTGAGCAAAGGTTCTTTCCCATTACGTGTGTCATCACCCGAGACCCAAAAAGTGGCATCGAGAGGCCCGGGTCACGTGGGAGGAGCCAGCAGGAGAGCCGGGGAGCCAGGCTTTCAGAATCATCGCCTGCTGTGCTTCACCCTATAGCCGTGGTGTCCGTGATAGTAAACGAGCCATTACTTGAGATGTTGTGACCCGTGCAGAGCACAACACCCAGCGCTCAGGAAGTCCCATCGCCCCCTCCCACACTTCCCAGACACCCTGCCCCATCTACCTCTGGGCAGTCAGGCCAGGAGTTTGGAATTCCAAGCCAGTGCTGAGGTCCAGGCTTCAAAGCTGCCCGCACCATTCCACAGGGAGCTCACTTCAAAGACCCGCAGGAACCAAGCATGCGCGGGGTCACTTCGGGGTCAAGCAGGAGCCAAGGCAGGAGGAGGGGGTTTGTTTTGTTGTTATGTTTACTTATTTGGTTAGTTTTCAAGGCAAGGGGGACACGTTCATAAGGAAGAAGAAGAAAACCCTGCTGGATTTCTCTGGATTCCTGGGAAATGTCCCTAAGTGAGAAACAAACATTTTCATAGCGGTCCTGGCATCACAAAGGGCTCTGCAGAGAGACTTTCAGAGGAGTGGGGAAGAGTCAGGTTCCAGCGAAGGTCCTTAGACCCTGCTAGCTGATGCCTGGGGTGTCCGCATGTCCCTCCCCACTGGGTCTCCTGTCCCGTGTCCTCAGCTTCCTGGCACCCCTTGCAGAGGCTCTGCAGCTCTAAGACAGTAGACCACAGAAGGGGACCTGCAGGCCTCCCGGGACATGGCTAGGATCATCCCATTCTTTCGATGCAGGCGCTGAGTGAGTGTTAGGGCTTTGGTGGATTCACATAGTAAAGAAATGGCTAAGCCACAAATGGAGCTGATGTCCGTCAAACACCAGAGCCAGCTTCAGTTTTACCGAACTCCAACCCACCCCATCATTCCCTTCCCTCCCCTTCTGATGTACCTTTTCTCCCGTCCCTCTCCCTCCTCCCTTCCTTTTTTTCTTTTTTTTTTTTTTTTTTTTTGCGGTACGTGGGCCTCTCACTGTTGTGGCCTCTCCCGTTGCGGAGCACAGGCTCCGGACGTGCAGGCCCAGTGGCCATGGCTCACGGGCCCAGCCGCTCCGCGGCATGTGGGATCTTCCCGGACCGGGGCACGAACCCGGGTCCCCTGCATCGGCAGGCGGACTCTCAACCACTGCACCACCAGGGAAGCCCCCCACTTCCTTTTTGAAGCCCGGGGACTTCTAGAAAGAACTGAGAGCTTCTGAGTGAAGCAAGTTTGGACTTTCCTTGGACTTTATATGGCTTGCTTTTCTGTTTCCCTCTGGAAAGCCACCTCCTGGTCATGATTCTCTGTCTCCTCTTTGCAGAGTGGGTACAGAGGTCCTTACCTCACAAGAGCTGCTCCCAGATTCCTAGATTAAAAATGAGAGTAGGCTTTTTACGCTGGGAATGACTTATTTCTGTGAATTATTTCCATCATTTATATGACAGACCGGGAAGGCAGCCTGAAAACTAGCAACTCAGACCAGCAAGCCCTCATGCAATGTGGGAGGGAAGTGAGGGCCAGTGGTGCTTGGCCAAGGGGTGGCCATTTGGGGGAGGGGGAGGGGCTGTGAGCCCTAGGTGAAGCGAAAGCTTAGGGGGCAGTGAGGCAAGGGGATTGGAAAGATTTGGAACCAAGAGAAAAAGGCAGACAAAGAAACTTTCAATCAAACTCAAAATCCCCACTGGCCACCCAATGGTGCTTTTGTGCAGTGACATGAAAGGGTCTGGGGGCTTCGGGAAGGGCCCGTTGGGGAGGGCGTGACTGGCCGTGAGTAATGAGCCTGGCCCCTCGGCCCTCTGTTTCCCCTGACAGGCCTGCATGTTCTGAGCTGCAGGAACAATCCCCTGATTATCCCTGTGGTCCACGACCTCAGCCAGCCCTTCTACCACAGCCAGGCGGTACGTGTGAGCTTCAGTTCACCCTTGGTCGCCATCTCGGGGGTGGCCCTCCGTTCCTTCGACAACTTTGACCCCGTCACCCTGAGCAGCTGCCAGAGAGGGGAGACCTACAGCTCTGCCGAGCAGAGGTAAGGCACCCTGGGTCGGCTCGCCCTGGCCGTGTTGTAGCCAAGTGGAGAAGAAGGGGTTCTGGAGCCGGGCAGCCATATGTGTTGCAGTAAAAAGTCTGTGTGTTTCTCCCTGCCCTATCCTCTGGCCACTGGTCAACTCTGCCTCTGGGCTCGGGAGGCCCACACGTCTCTGAATTCCAGGGGTGCGGGAGGGCAGCAGGAACATGCTGTGGAAGGAAGACCTCCTTCACCTGGCTCGCAGTCCCAGAGCTGGCGGCGGCCTGCAGGATGACCCTGGGAACATCACTTTCCCTCTCTGGGCCTCAGCATCCCCATTGGAATGAAGAGAGCAGAGGTGGTTTAGCTCTCTTTCAGCTCTGAAATACTGGAATGTCCTGTTTCCTCAGTAGCACAGGCAAGAGTCATAACCCTCCTGAATTTAGGGGGATGCTGGGGGGCTACTATTTGCTTCATCCCACTGCACTGTATGTTGCAGGGTTGGGTAAACCTCTGTGTCTTCCCCACACCTGGCTCCTGAGACATTCTCCCGGTGGTCTCGGTGTCTGTCTTTTAACCGCATGACGTTGCTGCATCAGTACCTTTGATCTGGCATCTGTTAATGCACCTGGTTTGGAGCTAAGAGAGGATGCTGTTTCCTAGAAAGAGTATGAGCTTTAATGATACTCTTGCCTAGGTTTGAATCCGCCCCTTCCTGACTGTGTCCTTGGACAAGGCACTTCGCTTCTCTGAGTCTCAGTTGTCTGTTTTGGAATAAAAACGGGTAATAATATCTACCCCATAGGGTGGTCGTGAGGATTAAATGGTGCACCGCAGGCAAAAGTGCTCTTACAAACTATTAAGCACCGTGCAAAGATAATGTACTGATAGAGGATATTTATCACCACTTTCTGATGTGATGGTGGTGCTTTTCTGCACAGAATTCTGCATAAAGTTCTTAGATTTGAGCTGGGAGAAGCCTCGGAGCTCATCTGGTACATCCACAGTGTCCAAACTTCCATGTTACCCTCTGGGTTTTCACAAGCAGAAGGACTGGTTCAGGGTCCCACATCATCTCTGACATTTGTTTTAAAGAGTTGGGGTCTCTGTGGTCTGCCCCCGAGCGAGGCCCTCTGAAAGGCAATTCAGCCCTGACCTGTATACCTGGGAGCAGGAGAGGAAAGAGGAGTGGGGAGGGGGACCCCAGCCTTTCCCACGCCCCTGCTACCACAGAGGACACAAAAGGTGGTTGCAAAACCCACATTGTTTTGCACCCACTGTCTCTAGCTTCCGTTGTGCAAAGTCTGTGGCAATCCTTCGGAGGCAAAAGAGCTCCTTAAATATCACTCGTTGTATTTCACCCTGAGAGGGCTTTTTCATCCCTGGCTCGCCAGGCTGTAAAAGTAAGTTAATTCTCAGAACCCAGGGAAACAGTGTCGACAGAAAATGCAAATCCATCAGACCTTCTCTGCAATGCTTTCTCATCCTTAGCCAGTCACCAAGACCATCCCCGAGTTCACTGAGCCCAGCACTGGCTTCTTTGAATCCTTAATTAGCAGTTCCCGTGCCCGAAGTAAACAGTAAGAAGTGTCTAACCTTGGAAGCAAGTCCGTCGATGAGTATGTGCTGAGTTCTTTGCTCTGCTGTGGAAAAGCACTGAACTGGGGCACAACGTTCCAGGCCCTCCTCCTCTCTGGGCTTCAGTCTCCCCGCGTGTGAAATAACGATGGCGATGGGTCCGTGTTCTCTGTGGTTCCTTTCAGTTCGAGCAGTGATTCTCAAGAACTAGGAGGGATGAGAGGGAAGAGGAAGGGACCCACACTGGCTTCACGGTCACCCCTGTCCCGTGAGGTGTGGACAGAGGGAGCGAGTCACGGCCATCCGGGCAATGGGAGGTACCGTCCCACTTTGTCTGCCCCGAAGAGCCACACTCCGCCCACCAGGACCAGGCACATCCAGGAGAGAAAAGAATTTTTCATGGCTGCTCACGGATGAGCGTTTAGTCAGTGAGATGGAGTTAAGTGATGGAGATGCAGCCATCTTGGGATTATCAAAGTCTATGTGTTCTCATTCCGAGGGGCTCTGAAATTATATATTACGTATATTGTTTTGTTCTGACGCTAACCTGATCCCTGAAAGCTGCGAGGCTGGAAGAGATTCTTTGGTTCTGCGTCCCCATTTGAGGATGGGAAACCGAAGGTCCAGGTGGGGGAGGTGTTTCCCAGCGTCGCCCAGTGGGTTAGGATGCAGAACCCAGTGGCACTGGAATCCAGTTCGCAGGACTTGCAGGTCAAAGCTCTTCCCTTCTCATCAGAGGTGTCAAAAGAGCTGTGTCCCGGAGGCCAGACTAGGCCACAAACAACTTGTGTTTGTTTGGCCCTCGTTCGGCCTCTTCTTTAATTACTTGTAGCATTTAACTATCAGAAGAGTAAGTATTAAAGCCCACAGTTCTTCCTCCTCTTAAGCACATCAGAGAATTTGGAAACACCAGGCCCTGGGTCCCGCTCTGGCCGGCAGGTGGCCTCCCACTGGCCACACCCCTCTCAGCTCACCTGGCCATTCAGATGGTCAGCCGGACCCGCAGCTGCCGACCTCGCCTCCCAGGGCTGCCCCCACCACATCACCAGCTCGCGGTAGAAGAGCCTTTTCAGGTCCCTTCCCGCGGGAGCCTCGTTACTGGGCAGGAAAACGAGTCTCATCTTGATCATTCTCTCAGCCTCGCTTCTCTAGCGATCCCAAAGCTGGTGTGCCACGAGTAGCTTTCCCCTCGTTTTCCGGTGTTGAGCGTGCTGTCTTTCTGGCTGTCCCCATCTGAGCAGCTCAGAATGATTTCTAAACAGTCTGCCTGTTATTACCTCCACAGCCCATGGCATGACTGCAGCTAAACAGGCACAGAAGTTAAGCCGTGGGTCAGGGGACAGAGCCAGGAGAGGAGCCCTCACCAGCCCTTTAACCTCTGGCCTTCTCTGTCCCCGTTATGCACGACCGGGGGCCCTTTCAGTGGACCGCGGGGGCAGCGGTTGGAGGACTGACTGTGGGATCACTTAAGGACCTACCTCTACATGGAACTTGAGTCTCTAAGTAAATGAATTAAATAGGTATAAGAAGAAAAGAAAATTCATAAGTATCTGATTATCTCTGCATGGGGAGAGGGGGTGTTTCCACCTTCACCCAGGTTGTGAGCATTTTTTTGGTAAGATTTACCTGTGTCCCTTCCCCCACTGGCCTCAGCCACTTTCCTCCCTTCTGAGGAAGGTCGTCTTTTTTCCCCTTCTTTTGTTATTTTTATTGACAGCCCGTCACTGGTATGAAATCCTCCCCCCACTTTTTTTTTTTTAATGAAGGCAGAGCCTTTTGTTTTGTTTTGTTTTCCTTGTTTTGATTTTTGTTTTTGTGTTTCAGAAATGACAGAGCTGTGTCAGGGAGTTATTTGGGAGGGGCAGTTGGGGTAATGTTTATCATTTTTGGACAATGTGTTCACACAACCCTTTCCAACTAACGAACGGGACGGCAAAGGGAAGAGCAGGGACTTAGGGAGAGACAGGCAGATCCGTGCTGCAATCCTGTCCATGCCGAGTGCCTTTGGACAAGCAATTTAAACTCGCTTAGTCTTAATCTCTTCTTCTCAAAAACGGGAACAATAATACTACCTCATGGAGTTACGGTGAGGACGCGGAGAAGATAATGAAGGTAAAACACAGCTGCCGATACCTGTTAACTATTCCTTCCTTTTCCCCTTTCCTTCTTGTTCCTGTAGGCCAGGTTTAGACAAATGTGCTGAAAAAGCAGGGACTCCACATTCCCTAAGGTGTGTCTGGAGGACACTCGTCCTAAGAAACATGCCACGAAGAAAGGTTATCAGAGCTTGGAAAATGCTGCGCACACGAGTCCCTCCTGAAAACCCACCATGTGCAGTAGAACGTTCAAGGTTCTGAGAAGTCCTGCAATGAAGAAAACTGGTCTCATTGACCCAAAGCATTGACCTCCCCATTAGAGCATAGACCTGTTTGGTCAGGTAACTCATGTGACCAGTGAATGTTTTCCTTCATAGCAGAAAGAGCCAGAGGAGAGAGACCGCCTTCTCACGGAGCGTCATAGTTGCTAAAGCATTTCTCATGCCTTGACCTTTCAGCTCTGCAAACACGCTGAGCTCCAACCTGTGCTGGACTTTTGCACGTGCCCTTCACTCTGCCTGGAATTCCTTCTGCCCCAAACCTTTGTATAGCTAATCCCTTCATCTCATCCAGGTCTTAGTTCAGGTGTCCCCGAGGAGGCTTCCCCTGACCTCTGTGTGCGTGGTGTCCTGCCCACCCCTCCCCTAACAGTCACCCTCTATAATGTCACCTGGGTTTAGTGCCCTTACGGTATGCATCACTATCTAAAACAAGCTTATCGATTACTTTTTTGGGGCACGTGTCCTCCCTCCTCAAATACACACGGTGACAGGACTCTTCCACGGTAGCCCGAGCGTCTAGAACAGTATCTGCTGCGCAGCGAGAGCCCCAGGCAAGTGTGTTGAATGGACGAGCCGGTGGCTGACATGTCCCCTGGTTTTGACAGTCTTGAGAGGTGGATCATTTTATCACCTCCACTTGACAGAGGAGGAAACTGAGGCTCAGGGCGTTACATAACTTTCCAAGATCAAACAACTGATAAATGGCAGAGCTGGGGCTCCGCAATTTGCCCACTTGCTAAGCCCTAGGTTCTTTCCATTCTAGGAAACCACGTTTTCCAGTTTATCCTTTTCCTACAGAGAAGAACCTAATAAGCACAGAAGGAGGGAGGGTGCTGTTTTTATCCTAATGGCCCCGTAGCCCAGAGAAGCCCAGAGCCATTGTCTTTCAAAAAGAGTTCCCAGAGCCCCCCTGGTGGTTATCAGATGGGAGCCCAGGGACCTCCTGGGAGTGCAGGGCGAGAACGGCCAAACTGTAAGGTAAAGGTCAGAAGACTGGCTTGGAAGCTGGTAGCTTACAGAGTAAATCTATTTAAATTGGAACCATGTGGCTCTTTCCCCCAGCGCTTACACAACGTGAACAGATGCATTGTTTGGTGTCAAAGACCCTGCGTTGACTCCACAGCTACAGTCTCCACATGGAGCCCCGCAGAGGCTGTCAGGGGCAGGAGAAAGGGCGGAGAATCAGAACAGCTCAGCGAGTGTCACTTAATCCCACTCACCCTGCATTTCTGAAAGGGGAGGCGGTATGTGGAGACTGCAGAGCTCACGTCGGTGCAGGTCTGAGACCTGAAGCTAAGGCTTGCCCTTGTCTGGGTATTTTAAAAGTGAATTTGTTTGTGATAAGTTTTAGAGATGTTAGCGCCTCACACCCGCCCCCGCACCGCCCGCCCCACTTATCCCACTTTAATTCTTACCATACTTTTGAGCAGGGGGTAGAGAGTGGGGCTGAGTAACCATGTGGCTGTAAAACCCTCTGGGGTATCCTGGAAACTGGCACCAAGAAAAAAGTTGGGGATTTCTTCTTAAGTTGGTTTGACCACCCACCACTCCTTGTGTCCTAGATAGAAACAGGAAAAAGAAGGCTTCGAGGCTCTGGATGGCAACCTAGCTGCCTGTGCCTACCATATGCCAGGCGTTGTGTTAGACAGAGTCAGGGGGCAAGGTAGAGAGAACTGCCTCCCGGAAGCTTTCAGTGTTCAAAACCAACATGTCAACGTCTGCAAAGTGCTTAAGAGTTATTGCAAGACACTGCCACCATTTGTTTCTTGCTATTTAGGGAACAGCTATTTCGTGCAAGGCATTTTTATTGGCAGTGCGAAGTATACTGAAGTGAAACAGGCATTATCTCTACCCTCAGGGAAGTTCTAGTCCAGGTGTGAGGTGAGGTTAACAGCAAGGACTTTGGAGTCACACATCTGGATGGGAACTTAAACAAGTAACTTGATCTTGCCGGTCCCCGATTTTTCCAACTGTAAAATGAATAACACTTAGCTCATAGGGTTGCCGTGAGGGTGGGTGAGCTCACGTATATAAGCAGTCAGTGAATGGTCACTAATGTTATTAAGCATCTGCATGACGGTAGTACGAGGGGAAAGATCACCTAAGCACAGGCGTTTTATGTTTTTTCCGTTTCCTTAAGGGTTAGCACACATTCCGGCACGTGATGGGCACCCAGGACCTGTGTTTTCAATGCATGAAGCAAGAGACCAGGCTTTTAGAGAAAGGAGGGCCCAGTGCGGCAGGGGGAGCTTGCCTGGGACACGAGAAGGCTTCCTGTAGAAACTTAGATGGAGCTCGGACTTGAAGATGAATGGCATGATCTCTGCACAACTTTTCTAACAATTCACAAGTCACTTTACAGTTTATAAAAGACTTCTACTTTCAGTACCCCAGTTGAATCTCATGGACCTATAGGTTGGCCGAATTTGAGAGTACACTGAAGCTCAGAGAGGTGATGTACTTTACCTAAGTTACACAGCTTCTAGGTAATAGAGCATAGATTTATTCATACCATTAGCTACTACCATTTATTGTGTGCTTTTATGTGCCAGGAATTCCACTCTCCTTTTGCTGAACTATCTGATTTAATTCTCACAGCGACCCTCGGAAGTGAGTCCTATTATAAAACATCAAGAGGCTTTCATTCAACTCAGTGCCTGGCAGATAAGAGACTCAAAGAATACTTGCCGTAATCATCATGATCCCCATTTTGTAGACGGAAAAACTGAGGTTCTGCAAGGTTTGAAGATTCATAACATATAAGGTTTTCAAGCTATAGGATTTGAACTCTGGTTTGTCTGTTTCCATAACTTGTGCTTTTAGCGATAAACTTTGACCACTGCCTCCAGAGTCTTGTTCACTCTCTGTGTCTCCAGTTTCAGCCTCCAGAGATTTGGAGAGGGAGCCCATGAGGTTTTGTCTTCCAGCTGGAGTGCAGTCGTCCTGCAAGAAAGCGCCCACTCACCCTCTTGTTTCTTTCCTCCTCAGCTGCGTGCACTTCGCATGTGAGGCCGCTGACTGCCCGAAGCTGGCTGTGGAGAACGCTTCTCTCAACTGCTCCAGCAGTGACCGCTACCACGGTGCCCAGTGCACTGTGAGCTGCCGGACGGGCTACGTGCTCCAGATACAGCGGGATGATGAGCTGATCAAAAGCCAGGTGTGCACAGGTGCCGGGCTCAGAGCTCCTCTCCAGCCCAGGAAAGGCTGAGCGGATGTGGAACCTGCTCTCTGCTGAATCCTCAGCACTTAAAGTACTGCTGCCCCATAGTAGATGCTCAATAAATAGGTGTGGATTGAATGAATGAGGGAGTCAATCTGGGATTTCTGAGACAGTGGTTCCTGTGCAGAGGAGCATACAACATGTACCAGAGTCCCCATATAGGTTGCAAATCTGGAAAACCATGGGCTGAGCATGAATTTTGGACTGAAACCGTCACAGTCAGAACTCTGCTACAGTCGGATGGGCTGCTTTCAGAAGAGGTGAACCCTCTGTCGATGAGGTGCTCATTCATTCATTCAAACATCTGCACTCCGGGAACCAGATACTATAGTAGGTGCTAGAGAAAAAAGGTCACTGAGATAAACCTAGTTCCTCCTCTCAAGGAGCTTAGTGACTAGTGACCACGAGCAGAAGATGAGTGAGTGATGGCCTCACAGTGTGCTAAACACTGTGAAGGGAAGTGCAGGGTGTTGTGGAAGCACAGGGGGAGTCAAGGAAAGCTCCCTGGAAGAAGCGACATGAAAACTGAGAGCTAGAGAGACAGACAGAGGGACGCGTGTTGTGGGGAGGGAAGGAGGCAGGCTCTAGGCACAGGCAGGAACGGTATGTGGATGCCCGTTGGTGAGAAGGAGCGCGCCACAGACAGAGGTTTCTTTTACTGAACTCACCCAAGCAGTGGGGCTGGAGGGCAAGCAAGGTGCGCCGGTGCAAGGCCCTGTTAGCTTGCTCAGAAGTTTGAGGGTCGTCTTTAGGGCAGCAGGGAGCTGTTGAAGGAAGTGGCGTGGTCAGATCATGGCGGATGAAGGTCCTTCCAGCGGCCCACCTGGGTGTGGCTTGGAGCCTGGCAGAAGACTGACCACAGGGAGAGCCATCGGGAAGTCATCAGAAGAGCGTGTGGAAGGGGGATGAGTCCCGCATGAGGGCAGTGGCAGCGGGTGGACTGGAGACGTCGCAGGACGTTGCTTCGGCCGGTGTGGCCGTGGGGTCTTGGGTGGGGGAGGGGAGCGGCAGTTAGTTAAGTCCTGAGATTTGGGGATTCCAGGTGCAGCCTCCTGGGGGGTCCTGCCAGCGGACTCCCACTTCGTGCTCCAGGTACACAGGGCACGTTCCTCGTTGCTGGGAACACCTGTTTGCACAGTCCCCGTGGGACCTCTGGGACCCTCAATTGCTTGTCTTAGACACCTGCTTCTGTGTGTCAGACACGGAAGGTCTGAAGTCCTGTGGAAACAATTAAGCTGGTTTGGGCAGTGAGGGACCTCTCCTCCCTTGGATGTGTGCTTAAGAGGGGTAAAGTGTCCCGTGCTTTTAAAATCCCAACTCAACGTTTGGCGTCCCCGATCCCCTGGGATTTGGCAGCCCCCCCCTTGAACGGAGGCCTCCATGCTGGCTGCCGATGCCGGTCCCTCCCGTGGCTCTGGAGCGTGGCCTCGCCCTTCCACCCCTAGCCCTGCCATCTTCTAGTTTGGGTCAAATCCCTGTCGACCCTTTCATTTTCTCAGGCTCGTTCCTTCTTCACGTCTCCCTCTCCCAGCTATTGAACCATCCCATCTCAGAGTAGGGAGTGGCTCTTAGAGCAATCCTTGGGTTCAACGCCAAAGGGACAACTCGAGGAAAGGGACCTGCCCACGATCTCATAGCACAAAGGACCAAATCCAGCTCTCCATTCTCCCCTGGCGATGCCCACTCTGTGCCAAGCAGTAGAGGATGAAACACACAGTCTCCTCCAGGGCCAAGAAAAGATACGAAGCTCAACAGCCAGCGTCCCACCGCTGTGCCGCGTTTCAGAGGCTATTTCGTGAGAGAAGTCGTCAGGCCCCGAGAGGTCTGAGTCTTAAGATTCTCAGCAACAGAATGGAAATAATGATCTGAGAGACTCCCCAGACAGCAGTGAAGAGCTGGGCTCAATTCCCTCTCATCCTTTTTCCAGCTGTGTAACTTGGAGCTAATCCCTTAATGTCTCTCAGCCTCAGTTTCTGCAGCTGTAAAGTGGGAACTGAAACACCTCCTTCAAACAGTTGTTGGCATCATGGAAAGGGAACTAGAGTTAAACGCTAAACATTGATCTCTGGGCGCCTGGCAAGAGCCTGCGCCGTAGCCTGGGGGAGAAGGGGGTTTCGCCACGTTTTGGGGGTTCCATCTGCCGTTCCTCACTGTGTCCGCCCCCGCCTTTCAGACAGGACCCAGTGTCACGGTGACCTGCACGGAGGGCAAGTGGAACAAGCAGGTGGTGTGTGAGCCAGTGGACTGCGGCGTCCCGGACCAGCACCACGTGTACGCTGCCTCGTTCTCCTGCCTCAAGGGCACCACGTTCGGCAGCACGTGCTCCTTCCAGTGCCGCCACCCAGCGCAGCTGAAAGGTACCGTCCTTCCTGCGGGAGGCCTGGAGGCTGCTCCCAGATCCTCCAGCTGGGGCTCAAACACCAAGGGGCGGACAGGGTTTTATCTGTGCTTCTGATTCCTTTCTGCCCATTGTGTTTATGTAGACTGCCTTGCTGCGCAGCTGAGGGGAAAGTGGAGTATGGATACATATGGCATCTGTAAAATCTTTCAAATCTTGCAAAAGAGGAAAGAGACAAGAAGGAAGGGAAGGAGGGTAGAAGGAAGGAAAAGATTCTAAGAAAGTAACATTTGGAACTGATGTGACTAGTTCACTGCGTAGGTTTAGGGCCCAGTAAGCCTAGGAGGTAAGTATTATTACTATTCTCGTTTTCACAGAGGAGGAGATCCAGGCTCAGAGAGGTGAAAGAACTTGTCCAAGATCATGCTGTTAGTGGGGGGCTCCACCATGGGGCCCAGGGCTGTCTTCTTCCACAGGCCACTGCTTCTTCTTAGGAAGGGCTCAGAGGGGAGTGGTTCTGGGCGGAAAGTGCTTGCAGGGATCTTGTGGGCAACGTGCTAGGGGTATCGGGGTGAGTAAGACATAGTCTGGCGAACTGGAGAAGAGAACTTATGTTGGAAACGAGTGAGAGGCTGGCCTGGGTGACCTAGACTGTCAAGATTAAACGGGCTCTTTAAACTAGTCAGGAATAACTGATTATTGGAAAGGTGGTGAAACTGAGGTCCAGTGAGAGGAAGGAAGGACCTTGTACAAAATCGCAGAGCAAGTTAGCGGCGTTACCAGAACGACGCTCTTCGCTTCTCGTTGCGTATTGGATTTGGACATTATACTCAGTTCTCACAGGTGCCAGGACTCTCTCCTTTGCTTGGTTTATCGGAGGAAACATTGCCCCTTTATCGGACACCCCAAATGATATCTCACTAAGCAGGTGTCCTACCTTGGGGTTCATCATTCCTTAGAGTGGGAATGAATGGGCTTCTGTGGAGTGGCGGCGGGGTCTGGAGGGAGGTGTGTAAACCCCCTTCAACTTAGATGTCATATTGCAAATTCATGAGTTTCAGGCATTTTGATGATTCGAGAAGGTCAATAGTGTCCCCAGATTTTCAAGGAAGTATAGAACTTCAAAAGATTACCACACATAGTAAGACTCAATAAAGTGTATAGACCGAGTGGCTGGATAAATTGATGAAAGTAATACCATAAGAAATGTTTCTTTTAAGAAATGAGTGAAGGACCCGGCAGTCTCATACACTGCCCCAAAAGAAAAGCAGGAAACACTTCTGGGGTGCGTCCTTTAGGGCCCTTCATTTTTTTTTTTACCCAAGAAGATTTGAATGTAAAATCATTTTATCTGAGCTGCTATAGAGATTGAGATCTGAGAGAGGTGAAGAGACCAGTGGAAACTGTAAACCCTCCGTCTTTCAGGTTACCTGAGCCCTTCCCTTGGCCCCCATTTGCCCAGAAGTGGGACCTGTTAATAACTCCAGACTAGGAAATCACACTTCACCTCTCAATCAGAGGCCCTTGGGAAAGGGAGGTGTATAAATTAGCATTGATTATTACAGCCCTCATTGTGGCTAATAATAATCCTTCATCAAAATGATTCAGGCCCTTCTGCCATTGCTCCTCTGCTTAACTCTGGTGGAGGGGGTGACCCTACCGTGTAGACATGGCCCCAGGAGGACCGCCATTTTGATAGCTGTTGATACCCACTTTGCTCTTCCCTTGAAAACACAGGGCAGCATCTCGCCAGTGGCCACATTGACCCACCGGGACCCACTGGCACACCATGACCCTGGTTCCCAGCATCATCTGATGTTCAGATTCCAGGTTCTGATGCTTTGGCTTGGATCTTCTGGCAGCAAAAACTGGGCAGAGGTCCTTTTACCTCTCTCTCTTTTTTTTTGCGGTACGCGGGCCTCTCACTGTTGTGGCCTCTCCCGTTGCGGAGCACAGGCTCCGGACGCGCAGGCTCAGCGGCCACGGCTCACGGGCCCAGCCGCTCCGCGGCATGTGGGATCTTCCCGGACCGGGGCACGAACCCGCGTCCCCTGCATCGGCAGGCGGACTGTCAACCACTGCGCCACCAGCGAAGCCCTTACCTCTCTCTTGAGCTTGTTAATGATGCCTCCCTTCTTAAGCCAGAAGATAAAGAGGTGATCAAAACAAAATTTTACCACATTTCTTGTTGGCTTCCCTTTCCTCCCTTCGCTTTTCCTTTCCCTGCAGCGTGATTGAAGCAAAAAGAATGTGAGCTTTTGTCAGACAGACTGGGATTCCACCCCTGGTTCTGCCCCAGCTGTTTGATCTTAGGAAAGCAATTTCACATCCTTGAGTCTCAATACTCTCATTTGTAAGATGGCTGTAAGGGCAGCCACGCTGAAGTGTCATGTTGAGAATTAAAAGAAATGGTGTGTACAAAATGCCAGGGCCAGAGAAAGCGCTTAGTAAATACTCATCTCCAGGGGGCACCCTTACGAGAATCCCGGGCTACCCTCTCGGCCCCTGACCCCTTTGTCCCACCGAGGCCTTAGTTCTGGGAGCTGTGGAGACGCGATCCATCCTCCATGCTCTTCTCAGGACCTGGAGGTTAGCGTCCTCAGTCAAACAGCCACCACCCAGGAGAAGCGCTGAGTGCGGCCCTGAAACTGCTCTAATGCAGGTAGCACCGCAAACTCCCTTGCCCCTTAGAACCCAGGCGTACACAAAATACCCTGCGAACTCACAGCCCTAGAATCACTCCCGCCAAGGTCCTTTATCAGACGACCCCTAAAAGCACAGACCAACCTACAGACATGCACGAGGGAAAAAATACTACTCTCAAGTTTTAAAAAAATAACATCAAAATCATAAATGTTTAATTAAATGGCTAAAATTGCAACGTTACTTCCATGACCTCGTCAGCCTCACCTCAACCATGTGGGGCGCCCTGGATATCAATTCTGGAGTCGGGCTTCTGAAGCAAGCATGTGCTCATCCTACAAAAATCTTTCTAGGGACTTCCCTGGCGGTCCAGTAGTTAAGACTCCGCGCTTCCACTGCAGGGGGCATGTGTTCGATCCCTGGTGGGGGAACTAAGATCCCGCATGACGCATGACACGGCCAAAAATAAAAATCTTTCTAAAAGGCCCACTGTCTGCTTCTGTCTAACCTCAGATTTCAACGCAGTCTATTCACTAGTTTGCAGAAGATACCTAATACCATCGAGCATCTTCTGATTTCTTTAGACTCTCCTGAAGATAGGAACGTGAGGTGAGCGCCCACAACCTGCAGTGTCCGGGCTCCCGCCCAACCTCCGCTCTGTTCCTCACCCCTTACCCTCTCCCTCAGAATCCTGTCCTGACCTCCCTTCCTCTAGGAATTTCACATCCTCTCTCAGGCAGAGACCCTTTCATCTTTCTCAGAAGCAGATAGCCAGCCCTGGAGGATTCCGCTTTATCCCAAGGGTCTCATTGGGGCATCTTCCTCATAAAAACAGGGTCACCCCCAAAGGGGAATTCTCCTACCACTCCTAAGAGAATGCTGCTCCCTTCCTCTTATCACCCTCCTACTTTGGAGATAACAGGGTCTAGGATGTCCCTGGGTCCAAAGCACCACGAGGTGCTGATGATAAAGTGCTACTCAAACGCTTCCTGGGCCCTGAGGAGCGCTGTGGAGAAGAAGCGTGTTCAGGATCACACAGCTGCTTAGGAAGCCGCCTTTAGATACAAGCAGTGGTAGGAATACAGACCAAGCAGCAGTTTTTATCTCTTAGATAATTCTTCCTGTCTCCCTCACTCCCTCACCCCCACTCTACTCTGAATGGTCGCTCAAGCTTCAGGAGTCCAGCCTAGTCTTACTTCAGGATTCTTAGCTGCTGCCCCAGAATCCCTTTGGCCTTTTCTAAACCATGCCCCTCAACCCAGAACTCCCATCAAACCCTGAAACAGAGGGCAGAGCTGGGAGAAGCCTAGAGGTCACCAAGGCCAATCATTTCATTGTGCAGTGCAGAAACTGAGGTCCAAGACAGGAAGGCATTTATGCAAGGTCACTGGGGCCACAAGGTCACCCAGGGGTCCTGACCCTAGAAATGGTGCCCTCTTGCTAGGTGCGCCCCTTCCCACCAACCTGGTGAAATAATCCCACTTTTGCATTCCCCAGCCCCTCCTATATGGCAGGTGTCCAACATTCCAGGCTCTTTGCTCCCTCTTCTTAGGACATTCTCCATCAGTTATCCCTGTCTGTGACTGCATCTTAGCACATTCTTTTTCTTTGTTTCTAACATACGGGGCCTCTTGGTAAAGAAATTCGGAAGTGAGCGACACCGTTCTGGACAGCGGGGAGGGGGAGGGAGTGGTGAAATCTTACTCTATGACTAGTTTTGATTTTGGCCTACTCCACTCGCCCACAGTCCTGATTCCATGAGGTTTTCCCTAGACAGCAGTTCCTCTTTGGCCATGCTCTTGGGTGCAGGCTCTGTAGCGGGGTCGAGAGCACGCAGGAGTCAGACAGACCCGGAGTGAGCCCCAGCTGTAGTTTGAGCAGCTCACTTTCCCACTCAGGGACTCACTTTTCTCACCTACAGAATGGGATTAATGACAAACTGGGTTATTAGGAGGATCAAGGAGATGGCGCCAGTGATTCTTCCTAGGCCTGCCTCATGGACTCAATTACAGACAGCTATTGGTAGAATGCCTTTCAGACATTTAGGGGGGGAAATGGACAATTTAATAATCAAAACGTGATCTGACTCACCCAGGCTGGAGCTGAGAGAGCCCAGTTTTCCTGAGCAAATGATGCTTTCTGGGACTGCCAAGCCCAGCTCAGATGTTCTCTTTAGCTCCTTGGGATTCCAGGAGCCTAGAAATGTGCTTTCAGGACTAAAATCGGCAGACGATTGCATGCTTCTCTTGGTACCTCCATTTCTCCTGCCTCAGCTTCTCCCTGACTTTATGCAGCCCTGGCACTGGGTGAGGCCCCTTCTGTATTAGTCTCCCTTGTTCTTCTTCTTCTTCTTGCGCTGTCACTTCTGTCAAGGTCTGTTTTTTTTTTTTTTTTTTTAATGAATTTATTTATTTATTTTTGGCTGCGTTGGGTCTTCGTTGCTGCACGCAGCCTTTCTCTAGTTGTGGCGAGCAGGGACTACTCTGTTGCAGTGTGCGGGCTTCTCACTGCGGTGGCTTCTCTTGTTGCGGAACACGGACTCTAGGCGTGTGGGCTTCAGTCGTTGTTGCACACGGGTTCAGTAGTTGTGGCTCGCGGGCTCTAGATCACAGGCTCAGCAGTTGTGGCACACGGGCTTAGTTGCTCCGTGGCATGTGGGATCTTCCTGGATCAGGGATCGAACCCGTGTCCCCTGCATTGGCAGGCGGAGTCTTAACCACTGTGCCACCAGGGAAGTCCAAGGTCTGTTTCTTAACAGGAGCAATGAAGCTGAGTCTCCTCCCACTTCTACCTTTGGTGAATGCAGCCTCCTGAGTGCTGGTTTGCCTTATCCTGGTCCAGCTAGCTGCATTTTTGTTTTCTTAATACAGTGGCCCTTCCACATCCTAAAATATTAGAGCTGGACAAGAATTTAAAGACGGCTTTGGTTTAGGGACAGAGAGGTTAGGTGACTTGTTCAAGGTCACACGTAGATTCATAATACTCCACGCATTTAACAAATGGCTACTGAGGGGTTACTATGTGCCTGCCACAGGGTAGGTTCTGGGAATAAAAGAATGAACAAGACCACGTCCCAGACCTTAGGATGTGGGCAGTGCCAACACTGTATACAAGGCATTAAGAAAACCAGACATGGGTCTCCTGGCATTTCCCTCCTTGTGTTCTACTCTAGGTTAATTTCGATCTTAAAGGCACTCTCAAAGAAATGGGGTCTTCTAGATACTCTTTAAATTACAATAATAAAAACAGATATATTTCTTTTGACAGTACATTTATAATTATTTTAATACTCACTAGAGATTGAAGTTTCCTTCGCCTGTAGACAGGCTGAGCAAGATTCATTTTCCTGACTTTAAAAGATGAACAAACAGAAGTACAGGGTCACATAACTTACTGACATCGGCACTCTTCCCCTCAACCAGGGATTCCAGGCTCAGAAATGCCTTCACCTCGTGTCCTGAGGCATGTTCTCCCAGGAAACACAGGGAGAGGCATGAGAAAAGGAGGCATGGAAATGATAGAAGCGTCAGGATCCCTCCTAAAGCTGGTTACCTCTGGGGGCAGCTGGAGCTCAATCCCGCTGGGGAGGAGTGGGAGACAGGGTAGAACATTCCTCTGGAAACTGTCTTGTTAATGCCCCAGCTCCTTCACTGGTTGAGTGCTACGGCCGGGAGCACTGCCACCTCAGCGCTGTGAGCTTGCCCTGTGTGCAGCAGAGCCTCCCTGGTCAGAACAAAAGGCCTCCAGTGACAGATGGCTGCAGGTGCAGTATAGAGGTCAGAGCCAAGGGCATGGACAGCCGTGTCCTACCTACTTTCTTCAAAGCCCCAGGGTGGCTGCAGGGTGGCGGCCACAGCTAGGGCGTGGAAATGCTGATTCTGCACAGTTCAGTGCTTGCTGTGAGGTGGGGCATGTCCATGGTCCTGAATCACCGGTTCCTGCTTTAGCGTGCTTCTTCTTTTGACTGTGGTGCACGGCTAACTCCTATTTACCCTCTCCCAGAACGTATTTTCTGGTTTGCATTTTCTCTCTTGATTAACGTTTTGCGATTTTTATGTTAGCTTTTGCCACAAAGGAACCATGACTTCCGCTTTGCAATCTATGATTTGCATAGCTGGTAGGGTGTACTTTTAAAGCACCTCAGCCCTTTCTCCAGAGGTATTTGATCCTTCTTGGGAAATTTAGAGAGGGTGTGCTTCCCTTATCTTTTGTGACTGCCCCCCCCCCCCACTAAGTGCTTGCTAAGCCGGGGCTCTCCCAAACACTGCCCCCGTCACAGGGGCCAAGCGAAAAAGCACTTTACGGTCTCTGGTATCCTGGAGCCCTCTCTGCTTCTGTGGAAGCCAAATGAGTCATCCTTCCACACCCTTTTTTCTTGTTACTTGGTGTAGAAGTATCTGTAGTTTGCAGTGTCACCGTTTATCAACGTGGAATCCTCTGTGGGGCTTGCAGACCCTAAACAGTCTTGTACTCCCCAGATGACTCACACAGACACAGGAGGAGAAAGAAGAAAGTGAACGGGGAGAGAAGCAACGGAGGAGCCTACATACCCTCCCACCTTTCTTCTTTTTCATGCTTTATTTCTCTCCATAGTGCTTTCCACCTTCTAGCCTACTAAATAGGTTGCTTTTTTAGGATATTTTAATGCGTTCCTCCCTATTCCACTACAACATGAGCTCCAAGAGGGCAGGGTTTGGGTTTTGTTTTGTTCACTGCGTTGTCCCAACATAGACAAGAGTGGCTGGCGCAGAGTAGGCACTAAATAGATGTTTGTTGAATGAATGAAGGCTTCCATGCGACCCCTATGGTCCTTTCAGGTCTACTACTGAAGGCAGAGGTTAGGAGGGAGAGAGGGGGGAGGTGAGGAAGAAAAGAAGGGAGGGAAGGAGGGAGAGAAGCAAATAAGGAATTTGACAGCACATTTTCTTTGGCAGCGCAGTTCGTAAATGTTGTTTCATCTGATCTTCTCATCACCCTGAAAGGCAGGAGCAATTGCTTTCTCTCTGTAGCTAGGAGACTTGGGGCTTGGCTCTCTCAGAATAGACCCTGAGAGCTCTGCTGAGCAAGTGTAGCCAACTTGCCATTAAAAACCACAAAATCAGCTTTAGACCCCACTTTCGTCTTTTTACTAACCAGGGGAACTTGGTCAAGTCACTTGTCTCTCTTAAGTCTCTGTTTCCAAATGGGAGTCATCCTACTAAGAGCACTGTGGTGGGAATAAATGAGATCACATAGCAGAAGTACTCAGTACGTCGTAAATGATCAGTCTCGTCCCTGTCACCCCTCTCCAACTTCCAAGTCCCGGAGCCTCCCATGTGATTCCAGTCCTCGTTGTCAACACCTTTCAAGAATAACGGGGAAGAGGAGAGTTTGGTTGAGAGATCCAAGTTTCAGGTCCATCTCTGATTGTCTTGGGGCGGTTTGGGGCAGGCTGTGCATCGATAATGTATGACCTGGCAGTGAACAGCCTGACTCCCCGTGTTTGACTTTTATGTGTAACGTTCCTCATCAGGCCAGCTTCCCGATGGCAGTCAGCACGTCTGCTGGAGCTGGCACGGGCTACGGGGGACGTGCTCATCTCTCAGCCGCTTTGGCAAAGCTTCACTGAATAGTGGGGCCTGAAAAGAAAATCAAGCCTTCAGATACCACAACGCTCTTACTTCCAGGCACAGGGGGGGCTAGGACAAATGCAGGGGTACAGGGCTCAGAGAGGGAGCGGCAGCTAGAGGTCACACAGCACACTGATCCCAGAGGTCGGAAATGATTCTGGTAGGAGCTTGCTCTGCCAGTTAAGAGAGGGCAAGGGCCTTCATCTCTGGGCTCGAATGTCCATGGCAAAGGAGGGAGGATGGACTGAAGGACTATGGAGTTCCCTTTTCTATGCAGTATAAGAGGTTTCAGAATCAAGAGTCAGGAGCCTTGAATTTTAATGCACTGTTGACATGGGGTACGTCACTCCCCAAGTTGCATCTCCTTTTTTTTTTGTGGCAGCTCTTTCTCTCCCTAGGTTCCTCAGTTGTAAGTGGAAGGGTCTGGAATTATATGTGAAAGATCCTCTGGTTCTTCAAGTAGGCTTCAGTCCAGGCAGTGCCTGAATTGGGCTATCAGAGACCACGCTCCGCACCCCACCCCGACCCCACCCACCCCCCGCTAACCCTGCCTTCCTGTGTCCTCCAGGCAACAACAGTCTCCTGACCTGCATGGAGGATGGGCTGTGGTCCTTCCCAGAGGCCCTGTGCGAGCTCCTGTGCCTGGCCCCACCCCCGGTGCCCAACGCAGACCTCCAGACGGCCCGCTGCCGGGAGAACAAGCACAAGGTGGGCTCTTTCTGCAAGTACAAGTGCAGACCTGGATACCACGTGCCCGGCTCCTCCCGGAAGTCAAAGAAGTAAGTGGGGCTGCAAAGGCAAACTCACACGTGCTTGGGGGGAGGAGAGCCAGGTCTGGCTGTCTGGTTAGAAGGAAGTGCTCACTTCTCTGCTAGAGACGGTACCCACCATTCCTCGCATTCTCTTTGGTGGGAATCTAGAAGGATATTGTTAACAGCTGCCTGCCGGCTGTGTGCCCTCAGGCAACTGACTTCACTTCTCTGGGCCTCTGCTTTTCAGCAATAAGATGGGGATGATAATAGCAGTTACCACATAAGATTGCTGTGAAACATGAATGAGGACGTGTATGTGAAGTGCTTGCAAAGTGCCTGGCATAGAGTAAATGGTGGGCACTGATGCCGTCCTTGCGCCAGGATCCATCAGGGGAGACGGGCCAGCAGGGCTTGAATTTTATTTCAGTCCACAGGTAACTCTTGCTTGGCCCTGAGAAAGGAACGTTTACCTTCACCCCTACCACCCAACAGGACAGGCAGGGAATCAGGAAGGGGAAAGGGAGACGTGAGGCTAGCCGGCTCCAGAGAAACGTGGATGCAGAGCGTGGCTCCAGCCATTTGGTCCTTGAGATGTGTCTTCTTTTATCTCTTCCTTGAAGACGGGCCTTCAAGACCCAGTGCACCCAAGATGGCAGCTGGCAGGAGGGCGCTTGTGTTCCGGTGACTTGTGACCCACCTCCACCGAAGTTCCACGGGCTCTACCAGTGCACCAATGGCTTCCAGTTCAACAGCGAGTGCAGAGTCAAGTGTGAAGATAGCGATGCCACCCAGGTGAGACTCCTTGAACTTGAGGTCTGTACTTAGGTCCCGCTCCTCTCTGCTTACCAAAGAGCGGCCAGTGTTTTAAGAACCATGTCCTCGGGCTTCCCTGGTGGCGCAGTGGTTGAGAGTCCGCTTGCCGATGCAGGGGACACGGGTTCGTGCCCCGGTCTGGGAAGATCCCACATGCCGCGGAGCGGCTGGGCCCGTGAGCCGTGGCCGCTGAGCCTGCGCGTCCGGAGCCTGTGTTCCGCAGCGGGAGAGGCCACAGCAGTGAGAGGCCCGCGTGCCGCAAATTAAAAAAAAAAAAAAACAAACACTTCCTCTAGGAGACTCTCTGTGGATGCCAGAATCGTATAATAGCAACATCAGCAACGCAGACGTGAGGGGCTGGGTTCTCGCCATCTTTCTTTGTAATCTCTCTGAGCCTCGTTGTCCTGCCTGTATCACTGCATTTTACTGGTTCAGAGATTCTTAGCTCTGAACCCCTATGAGAGAAATCACGTGTGGAATCCCAGTGTATGAAGTCGATCCGAGTTAAGGAATGACCAAGGCTGTTTGGCCAACTTTCTACCACCATCACCACTTATGTTGGTCCCTGAAATACTTAAAATCATGACTTTCACTATCTTGAGACATCAGCTGACTCCTCAAGCATAAAGAGAAAGGGAACCATATGTAGACTAGATGTACAGCTTTGAGAATACTATGGAAGAAGGAAGGACAGAGGGAGATGGGATTTTATCTCAATCCACATGTAACAGACAAAGTCCAGCACTCCTGCCGGCCCTGCGGAAGGAGTTCTGTGAATGCATTGTCCTTCCTCCTGACACATACACTCCACCCACTAAGATGGGTAGGGAATCAAGAGTGAGAAAGAGAACGATGAGCCAGCTGGCTCCAGAGAAGACCTAAGTCCACGAGGAGCTCCAACCCTGAGAGAACCAACAATTTAGGGTTGGTACCTCAAGCCCCATGCCTCACAGGTGTGCAAGGCCAGGGTCCAGCCAACTGGGCCCCAGTGCACGTTTCTCCCCCTGTCAGTCCTTAGTCTTTATTAGCATCTACCGAATACCAGACAGCGTCAAAGCGGCATCCTCACCTCATCTCACTCCCGCTCCCACATCCAGATAGCCACCACGTCCTCCCCGTTCTCTCTCTCAGTCAGCTTCTGAACTGTTCTCACCTGGCTCCAATGCCGCCACCCTGACTCAGGCCACCAGCGCTCACTCTCCGGGGCCGCCATGCAGCTTCCTGACCATCTCCCTGCTTTCTCCTTGCCTCTCTCCAGTGTGTTGTTCGCATTTCAGCCAGAGTGGTTTGTTTAGAGCACAAACGTGATGGTAACAGTTCCCCTGCTCAAAGCCCTTTGTGAGCCAGCGACCCCCGTCTCCCTTAGGAGAAATCCCACCTGTGCATTCAGGACGCCTCCCCCATCACCAGTAAGACGGATCTCCCCTTCACCTGGGCATCCTCTGTGAAAAAGCCCCGCCCCTTTTCCAGCCACCTCACTCCTAACCATCCTTCACCATTCAGCCCAGGTAGCCCTCCTTCCAAGGACCTTTTCCTGACGCTTCCACTGTGGGCTCCATGCCCCTCCTAGGGGTCCCCCCGTTCACAGCATCGACCACACTGCAGTGTAATTCATTTCACCTCCCCCTCCCCCGCCAGGTTCTGAAATGCCTGGCCACAGCTTTAACCTTCCCTGTGTTTTCAGCACTTGGGACAGTGCCAAGCACCTAATAGGTGCTCAGGAAGCGACAGGGCATGAGAGAGAGCCGCAGTGAACACCCAGGCCAGTCTCCTCATTTTCCAGACGAGAAAGCCACTCACCCACCCAAGGTGACATAGCTGGTGGCAGCTGAGTCAGAATCGGAGCCCAGGTCCCCCCCAACTGTGGACAGACTGAATCCAATAGGCAGCACCTGAAACACGCAGGGATGTCTGTGCACCCGAGTCATCCCCATCCCCGGCTGCCCGGGAAGCGGAAGCCAGTGCGGAGAACAAGCAAAGGCCAGAGATTACCGTGGCCTCACGCAGCCGATCAACTTCCCTCTCTCTCCCTTACGTAAAACTGTTGCTAACAGTTACCAGAACTGCTGAGCCGAATAATATTCTGGCCGTGGTCACGTTATCAAACCGAAACCCAGTCTGCCTGCGGCCTGCCAAGTACCTTTCATGGCCAGTTTGTATTTAAAGGAGAGGAAAATGTAAATTTATCAGACGACTCAAGCAGTTCTGTTTGGCAACTGGCAGAGAGGCCAGACACAAAGGAGCAGAGGGTATTGCTTGCCGGCTAGAAGAATGAGGGAACGCATGCCAAATGGGCTCCTAATACAATTGACGTTTCTAGTTTGTACTGCAAATGAATTTCCTCTACCCTCAGACCAGGGGCCTGAGAGCCAAATCTAGTATTCACCTCAGATCCCCTCTTGCTGCCTGTAAGCACAGCTGAAACGTACGGCACAGAGTATCTTGAATCAAGCAGCTTGTGTGGAGCGAGAATTCTTTGCTTTCTAAACAAGTTCCAGATCCTGGCGAGAGAGGACAGGGACCGTTGCAGGGGAGGTTCACATACTCCTTCCCACGGCCACTAAAAGTACATTAGCAAATCAAACCTCGACTTCATTCATTCCTTGGGAGCCAGTATGATGCTGGATCTGGACTCTGAGCGTGAATCCTGGCTTTACCACTTGCTAGCTGGAGGACTTGGGCAAGTTGTTTAACTCTTTAAGCTTCAGTTTGCTCATTCATAAAATGGGGGAGGGGAAATACTACTACCTACCTTATAGTTTATTTGTGAGGGGTAAATGAGGTAATGAAAGTAAGGCATGCCTATGAGGAACCCCTGGAATTGTAGAGTGTACAACCTATGCCACCGTGCATGGCAGCCTTGGGGAAGGCACAGATGAACTAGCCTGCCTTTAAGGTCCCTTCTAGTGGAGAGATGCCACATGCATCATGATGTGCCACGTGGGCTCTTACAGAACCTGGAAACAAAGGCAATGGCTTGAAAGTTAGCCCTCTGTCGGCAGCTAGTCCCAGAAAGTCAGCCATCATGCATGAGGCCAGGATATAGGTTGGGGAGACCAATAGGAACCATAGGAACCTGACCTCTAGCTCACATAAACCTGTAGAATATATAGACTCTCTAGATGAGCGCCACCCTGGAGAACCTTCTGCTGTGATGGAAGTGTTCCATGTCTGTGCTGTGCAATATGGTGGCCTCCAGCCATGTGTGGCTATGGACCGCTTGAAATACAGCTAAGTGACTGAACAGCTAAATGTTACATTTTACTTAATTTTAAATCATTCAAATTTAAATGTAAACAGCCGCACTTGTATAGTGGCTGCCATATTGAACAGTTCAGCTGAAGAATTTATAGTGTTATTATCCCTGTAAACCAAGACAGAGAACCTTAACAATAACAGCTTTTAAAAAAAATGTTTTTTAAGTATTTCCTGACTGCCAGCCTGAAGCCACAGATTTTCTCTCACTTTGGCACCTCATAATAAACTTCTGAAAAAGCAGCGATGTGCCCATTTTGCAGATAAGGGAAGAAAGCCTGTGAAGCCAAGCTCTTGCCCACGGTTATGAGTCAGTAGGTGGCGATGACTGGCTCCAGGGCCCTGCTTTTCCCACTGTCTCCAGACATTTCCAGGGCGGGGAGTGGCAAAGGACAGGGATTCCATCTCCAGGCGACTGGAGAGAAGTGCTAATTGAGCATTTAATCTAACTCAGATGCCCCTGAGCTGTCCGAGGTGATAACACAGAGAGAAGCACTGTGGGACGCTTTGTAGGTGATTAGGGGAGTGGGCTGTCTTGGGATGGGGACAGGGTCTGTGGGAGATGCACGCACAGGGGCTGCAGCAGGAGAGGAAGAAGCTACAGGTGCTTTCGGAACGAAGTAACGCACTCGGTGGTGGACTTTAGCAACACAGCGGGAGCCAGAGAGGAAGGGTGGGAGTGGAGCCGGGAATGCACCCAGTTCTTCGCACGGATCACAGAGGAAGGATGGAAAAGCCTTTCTGCCACTAGTGGTGTGCAGCTGGCCCTGCCTTTCTGGGTCTGCTCTGGACACAGCACAGCTCTCACACGTATAACGCCTCCCAGAGCAGGGGCAGCTTCTAGTTTCAGGGTTGTCACATGCTTGCCCGAGAACGCAGGGCTTCCCAGAGGAAGTCAGAGACATCCCAGGCCCATGTGATGTTGGAGGTGGGCCAGACCTCAGAGATTTTCTACTGCAACACACTTACCTTATAGATGGGACCACTGGAGCCCAGAGAGGGGAGGCAACGTACCTCAAGTCACACAGCAAGCTATTGATACCAGCAGAGTCGGATCTGACACAGAGTCTCAGATCTCCTAACCAAGTCGTTGCACAAGCCACATTTTCTGCCCATCCTTACTCCTGGAGCCGTGTGTCACCCCTGTATCTCACTGGGAGGAAGCAAAATGCATGTAAGGCCATCGACTGGACACATAGGCAGAGAGTGAACAGCAGCTGTGATTTATTGAGCATTTACTGCATTTCAGTCTGGGCTAAGTGCTTTACACAGACTACTTCATTTAAGCCCCACAGCATCTGGCATTACTGTCCCGTTTTGAAGATGAGGAAGATGTGGTTCAGTGAGGCAAAGTGGCTTGCCCACCTTATACAACGAGGAAGTCCAGGTAGAACGGAGACTCCAGTTGCTAGGTCAGGCTGCCTCCGAAGTTTAACTGTTTATATCCTGCGCTGCACCCTGCGGTTCTGCCTGGCTCTGATGTTGCCATGTTTCTCTCTGCCATTATTTTGTTTATTTTCATTTCTGCTAAGTAGAAAAGGTCTAGGTCTCCCTCTCCACTCATCCCCCAGCCTCTCCTCTCCACCTCCCCTCCCCTGCATTGTAGGAAAGCTCAGAGGCTTACAGGAAGAGGTCTGGCTCCGGCCCCGACGACCTGCGTGACTTGGGCCTGCTGCCTCCCTATTTTGGCGGCTGCCATTTCTAGAGTGTGGGTGACGCTGGGGCTGATTCTGAAGTTCCCTTGGAGACAGTGCGACAGGGTGGTTACGAGCTCAGCTCACCCTTAGAGAGCTCGATGTGTGTGTTAAGCTCTAAATGCTTCACGTAACCTAACTCACTTAATCCTCGTGGTGACTTTCTCAGGCCGTGAACTGCAGGCTTATTTAACAGTTGAGGAAACTGAGGCAGAGGGAAGTTAAGGAACTTCCCCAAGTGGGAAAGTTGCAGAGATGGGATTTGAACCTGGGCAGCTGGCTTAAGTCCATACTCTTAACCATTACACCAATACCATTTAAAAACTCATCTTTCACTTCCTAGCTGAGCCTCAGTTTCCAAATCTGTAAAAGGGACATAATTTCTACATTAACCACATCGTTAAAAGCATTTTTAAATGTGCGTAGAACGCTTGGCACATACTAGGTATTTGATACTGTGTTGTATGCCTGCGGCTCTCTGTGGGCCTGTGCAGCTGAAGAGGGGTCGAGAGAGCACAATATGCTCTTTTACAGATGCATGCACAGGCACAGAGAGGCACAGTGCTTTGCTGAGGGACGCTCAGCCCCTGGTGAGAATTTTCCCCCTGGCATGCAGCCCTGTGCGTTTGGAGCCAAGTACACACAGTGGGTCCCCTGCCCGCGGTCTCTGGTCTTCCCAGATTGGGTCCTCAATGTCAGGTCATCTCTGATCAGACTAGACTCAACATCATGGATCTTACTCTGAGGGTCCGCACCGGTTGGTAGGCAGCCCCAAGTGCACCAAGATCTATTCCCAAAGGAGGATTCGAACATCGGGAGAGGCTCCAGGAGGTCTGCCGTGCAGAGGGCACAGTAGGGGCAAAGGGATGGTGGTGGGAAGCAAGAGAAGTGTGCAGGAGAGACAGGTGACCCCAGACGAGCAGGAAGGACATGTGTGTAGCAAGAGATGGGGCTGGACATGTCGTCTGGGTCCCACTGTAGAAGCCCGCCCTGGACTGCCAGCCCTCAAGTAAGCCTTGTTTGAAAGTCCAGTCCAGAAGGATTCCGTCCTCTGTAAGGCCGATTTAGTCAGCAGCAGAAAGTGCTCGATGACCTGGGCAGGAGGGAGAGAGTCAAGAGGTAGCAAGACCAATAGCTTTATGCTCCCACCTTCTATAGTGGAGCCTCCCCAGTCTGAAATTCCCTGAGCAGATTCCAGTCAGTTCTAATACATTCTCTTTTGCAAACCGAGCTCTCCAGCCAGCTCTGGCCCACATAGTGCTGAGGTCTGCAGCCCTTCAAGGGCTGGAGGCCAAATGCATCATAGGCCCAGGCCAAGGCTCCAGGAAATTGGGGTCAATTTCCTACTCCCATGAGGGCCCAGCCGAATCACGGGGCCTGGGGCTCTGGGAGGGAGAGTCGGGGTTCTCTGAAGCCACATGAAGCTGCCTACACTTTCCCTGAGCTCACATGGAACCTCTGGGTGGACTCGGCAGTCATCCCACAGCTGCGTGCTCGGGATGGGCCACCCTTCTCGATGGCCACAGAGGCTTCCTCCACAACTGGACGCTCCTCGTGCTGGTCCGCGTGAGGCCCAGAGAGGGGCCCCCTTCTCTCTAACTCCCCTCTCCTTGCAGCTGTGCTCTCAGACAGGGAAGCCTCAGCCTGCACCAACCCTTCCCAAGAGTTTATTTCGTCATGTGTGCACTCATTCATTTCTTCCCGTATTCGTTCATTTCTTCATCTCTTGATTCATGCATTCATTTCTCTTCTTGTGTTTTAAACAAGTTCCTTCCATAACTGTCACCTGTTGACGCCATATCTTGTTAAACGGTTCTTGAGTGAGCAAAAATACTGAGTGACGAGTGAATGGACCAAAGGCCAGGACCTATTAAGTGTTGTGGAAGGCCCTGGGGATGCAGGGATGACTAAGGAGCTCATCGTCTAGGAGGGAGCAGTGGGGATAAAGAGGCAGTGGGTGTCAGAGGCCTTCGGGTAGTGTTCTGTGCAGGACCGGGGTGGCGTTAGGACAGGATGGCTTGTGCCAGAAAAGGTCTGTGCCGGTGTTTGGGCAGGAGGGCAGGGGAGAGGGACAGAGCAGACGGGAGGAGAAGCACGGCCGTGTGACACCTCACGGGGTGCATTCAGGAATGCAGGCGACTGGTGGAGTTCAAGGTTAGCGGCGGTGCTGTGGGCAGCGGGGAGCTGGAGAATCAGGCAGAGTTAAGGCTCTGAGGGCTCTGGAGGCCAGACGCAGGGGCTTGAGTGGCAGCTGAAGGGCATGGGAGCCATTCCGCAGACATTTTCATTGGCGGAGCGTGGTCAGCTGCTCTGGCCCCACGTAGAGTTTCTCTTCTCATCCTAAACGTGAAAGAGGGAGACGCTATACAGCTTGTTCTCACACAGGAGGCCCCACTGTGCAGAGACTACCCGTGGTTCTCCAGTTCCAAGGGGTAGAGTCCAGACTCCATAAGTGTCTGTTTAAGGCTCCACACCTTACCTGCCGTACCAGCTCTTCCCGACTCCCTCCCTCTCGAACTTGCACGTGCCCTTTGGCCTTGCACAGGTGTCCTTCCCTCCCTGTTTTGCCTGATTCCACACAGAATCTTGAAAACTCTTTTCCGTATGTCACCTCCTCTCAGAGGCCTTCCCAGCTTGCCCCCCACATCCGGTTATTCTCGCCCGGTGCACACAGCACAGTCACTGAACAGGGTCCTGAACCCAGAGTGGACACTAAGAAACGGTCTTTGGATTTAGGGGTGGTTCTGAAATTTCGACAAAGCTGGACACCTCCCGTTAGAATCTTCGATGTGCAAAGCGGTTTGGAGGAAGGACGACGTCTGCAGGCTGCACTTGCCCGTGACTTTGCAGAAGATTGAGAAATGGGAAATGTTGCCTAATTTAAAGAATCAGAGGGGAGGGCGCAGATGGAAGTATCCCCCCACCCACCCTCTTGGTGGCATTATTGCTGGAATGGAATGGAGCAGAAGGGAGGACGGGAAGGGGAAGGAGAGGAGGGAATCCCTGGAAGAGAAAGCTCCTCAGCGGAGCCAAGGTCGCCTACTTAGCACGTGGCAGAGCCCTGGCCTGGGACGCTTTCTCATCGATTGAGAGGAAACGAGCCTTGGTGTATGCCTGTCTCCTTCCAAACAGCGCCAGGACCCATGTTTACTCACGGTACACGTTGGGGGTGCACGTGGGTCCCACCTTCTCAGTTAAAAACAAACAACAAGCAGAACACATTTCTCCGATTGAAATCCCTGAAAGAGCACTGCTGAGATTTAGGAAACCTGGGAGTTAAACTCTCCAGGATGCTTTGAGCAAGTTTGTTCCCACACTGAGTCCTCAGTTTCCCTGTCTGTAAAATGGAGATATTACAGTTCCTCTGTCTGAGGGTGGTTGGGTTTCCACCACTGTTAAGAACTTGTTTTTTTAACATTTTCAGAGCTCTGGGGAGATGCAACACTCAGAGTCTTCTTCTGTGGAGGGTGGGGTCTCTCTTGGTCCTGACTGTGCTTCTGTGGCGTTCAGGGGCACGGGAGCAACGTCATCCACTGCCGGAAAGATGGTACCTGGAGCGGCTCCTTCCACGTCTGCCAGGAGATGCAAGGCCAGTGCTCAGCCCCGGACCAGCTCAACAGCAACCTGAAGCTGCAGTGCCCTGCAGGCTATGCCATCGGTACGACGGGCGTGTCGGGTTGAGCAGTGGGAGGGCACGTCCTTCCAGGAGCTCGGGGCTCGCGCCCTGCCGAGGACTTGGGCAGCCGTGCTGTTTGAGACCTTGCATGAGGCACTGGGGAAATGAAGAGGAATGAGACCAGACCCTGTCCTCCCAGAGAGAGTTCAGGGCGTGGATGTTGGCAAAGCAGTGTTGGGTGAGCGTGCACAGTTGCACTGGAGTACAGAACAGCTGACCGGTGCCTCCGGGGACACAGAAGGCTCCCAGAGGAAGGGATGCTTATACAGGGATTTGCAAGAGCTTGTGGGGCAAGAAATGGCATTCCAGGCAGAAGGAATCGTGTGGCAAAGGGAGGGAGGGATGAAAACACACACACATCCTGTTTAGGGAAGCAGTGGTGGTCCAGCGTGGCAGCCTTTGTTATTAGTCTTAAAGTTTATGTAGTGCTGATCGTTCGTAGTACCGACTGTGGTCAGTGCCGCACCAAGCGCTGCAGAGGCGTTACCTCGTATCCTCTCAGTAACCTTTAACAGGTGAGGAAATCGAGACTCAAAGGGATCTTCGCAACCTCTCCTTCTCCAAAGCCTGAGTCCTTTCCACGGCATTCCAGTTGCCTCCTAAATAGGGATGAACAGTGTTTTCAGAATACTGTTTGCGTGGTGATAGACCAGCGTGCCAAGTGAAGGGAGACGACCTGGGGTGTGACGCCAGGAGTCTGCCTGGTGGAAAGCAGGTGTCTGGACAGACGCATTAATCACGGGCCCGCGGCTTTCTGGGGAGCTGGGTGTGCATTGAGTCTAATCTCAGTTGAGGGCAGTGATACTGACCTCTTGGGCTGATTCCCTAATTGACCACGATGGAAAGCCCAGGGAATTGGATGTGCTTTCTCATGGCCAGTCCTGGGACAATCACCCGGGATGTCTGGAGCAGAAGGTTATCTGTGCAGGCACTCACTCCCAGCCACACAGACTCAATGTGATCCTCACCTAGTAAAACAAGTTATCGTTTCATGTCCAGAAGGGAGGCCCATGGCTGGAGAGCAGAGGCGTGAGGGGGCCTGACCCCTTCCTTTTAAAGGTGGAAACATGTAGCTTCCAAGTGCAGAGGTTCTTCACCTGAACTCAGAGTAGGGATCAGCCCTCCTGTGTCAGTCCAGGACGGGTCAGAAAACACCCACGGACACGGTCGCTGTCGTGCTGATTCCAGGGGTACTTTAAGAACTTGCCGATCCGCCGATCCGAAGCGCCCTGACCAGGAGGGTTGCCGAGAGGCGGGATTTGTAGGGCCTGCCAGTGTACGCTTTCTAGAGAGCTGGGGCAACAGGTGCAGCAATGGCACGTAGCTTTGGCTCTTCCATCCCAAGGCCAAGGCTTTCTCCTCTCCGTTACCCCTGAGGGGTGTTCATGGCTCTGGACGCTTCTGTCTGTGACGGGGTCCCTGTCCCCAGCTCAGTCAGGGCAGGCACCTGAATACTCAGTCACACTCACGACTGGCCTTGAGCAACCCTGGGAGAAAAAATTCTGATGAAAAACAGACCTCCTGCATGTCTGCACCGACACAATCAACACATACATTCACACACGCACAAATGCTTAACCAGATGCGCACACACGTCATGTGGTGAGCCCATGCCTAGCACGTACGCTTCAGCGAGACGCCACACACGTTCGCCACCCATAAACCCGCGTGCAGCTCGCACACACATACACAAACACACCTTGTGGCCCCTTTGCACCTGTACTGTGTGTACCTGTCACAGGCACGTGAAAGTGAGCCAGAATGCCTGGCTCTCTGCTGGCCCACAGAACGGTCAAGAGGGAGGGGGAGGGGGTGACGGTAGCATTTGCTTTACCCACTGAGCTTCTTCATGGTCAGAGCAGAAAGGGAAAGCAAGCTGTCTGACATCAGAACCTGAATCTCCTTCCCTTCCTCGTGCTCCCGCGGCCATGCAGATGCCAGTTTTATGAATACGGTGACCCGGGATGGGCGGTGGGCAGGTGAGGGCACACGGGGAGAGCTGAGAGAGTAGAAGCGGCCTGGGGCACTGACGGGGTGGCCGGAGGACGGAGGGGAGAGGCTTCTCTCCCCCAGCCCCCGGGCTGCTCTCCCTCCTGCCGCATTCTGAGCGCCTCCCTGGGCAGAGCCCGCCTCACCAAGGAGAGGGACTCGACCAAAGGCCTGGTAAGCAGGGCACGGGTGACGTAGGTGTCCAGCTCGGTGGCTGGGGCCCACGTGCTGGGGCCACCCGGAGCAGCTCTTCCAGGGTCCCTCCCCAAGCGGCCTGGGGAGGCTTCTGTGGCAGTGAGGGGTCCTCAGAAAGTTGTTACTGCCACCAAGGCCGCTGCCACCGTCCCTGCTCCTCCCGGGAAGGGGAGGCGGGGGCCGCGGAGATCACCAGTCTGTAGTGAGGCCGATTAGGCCTCAGGTATCACACACGGCAGCCTGGTCCTGCGGCCCAGAGCCGGGCATGGGGGAGGGGAGTGCCAGGGGCGGGGTGCGGGGAAAGAGAAATTAAGATGTGGCTCCCGCGTAAGGCGGCGGTGGCCTCCTGTGCTGACCCGTTCTTTCCCCCCTTTCGGGATAAGTAACCGTTGTCTACTTCTCAGAGGCTGCGTCGTCTTTTCTCGAAAGGATTTTATCATCGCAGCCTGGTTTCATCCTTGCTCCCTAAAATCTTCAGAACTGATCTCGTGACAGACACACACCACTGAGTGTCTCTGACTGCTCAGGGATCCCTCTTCTTCTCGTCACTCACCTTTTTTGTCTTTTTGTGTGTCCCCCGTTTCTTTTCTTTCTTCTGACCCTTCA